>NC_134571.1:38895926-39210926 GCF_050947875.1 Dermacentor variabilis
TGAAGGTTCTACTTTTTATGCGTTAGCGTTAAGTGAAAAAAAAAAATACGTATGTGTGGAAAGCCGGTCACGTGGTAGAAGTAGAGATGGGATGAGAGGGCTTATTAGAGCGCGCGTGTGCTCTGTCCTCTGTGTGGACACGACAGGAACAGCAACACGTGCTGGCAGCGTTTTCTGCACTGTGTTGTCCTCGCTCTTTCCACTGTCAGTTGGATTGTTTTTTTTTTAGTATTGCCTAGTATTTTTATGCAATAACTCTTTGTTCAATATACTAACCAGCGAGCTAACAGGAAGAAACCATTGAACGGTAGTTACCAGCAGCTCCTGCCGCAGTGAAACGAAGTTCACCTGTAGTTGTTGCCGACGTACGTGCGTTATGACGTCTATCATTTTTGCCGTCATAAGTAAGGTAGAGCACAAATATGTAAAATTTCGGTTCAAAGTGTGTATCGGGAATCATGGTATATAGCGACGAGCGACATTCGCCTTGCCCACCCCACCCCCCCTCCAAGAAATAAATTCTTGGCTACGCCATAGCAAGGTATATACTAGCGCGTTACTGGCAAAAGTGACTGTTTTGTCGCTTTTCATAACACAGAGTAATGTGCGTCGTATCCAAGCTTTTGTGTTCGAGCTTACGCTTGTTAATGTGGTGGCAGGAACTTCCCCTGTTGGAGCAAAAGAAAACTGTCGGAACCTATGGTCACTGGAGCTGGTGCGCATGTTGTCCACTGTAGTGGACATTCTGTATCTCGTGGAATAAACATCTGAAAGCAGGAAAAAAAAGGTTATCTGCTTTTTCTGTACGTACATTGATACAACAAGAGTAAATGTACCCACCGCTTGCATGCGTAATTTTTCTTCGAACAACAAAGGGTTAATTTCATCGGGAACATCGTAATTGGGAAATCGAAGGGAGCTCTTCGTACAAGTTATGTCAACTTTTGCATCTGAAAAAAAAAAACGATTACCCGCGTAACAACGAATTTCGGCTATCGGAGCGCGCGAAACGAAACCATGAGGCCGCAGTGAGAGCGAAACCTTGAGATGACGTTTCTGCCTGCGTCACCCTGCAGCGTGCAGCCAGTGCGTTGCGAAAGCGACGAGCACGGAGCCGCGGAATGGGCGACTACTTGTTCGAGGGCAACGAAGGGGTGTTCTAATGATAGCGTAGTAGAGTTCTAATGGCCCTTTCAGGTGCACGTTTATGGCGGCGGGCGGCGCGGGATGTTGCTTCTGGCTGAGGAAAAGAGTGGACCCGCAAAAGCGTGTTATATGCGCGCGGGACAGAAGCGAAGGGGACGTGTGCAAAAGAGGCTTTGTCTTTATATTAGTGCAGTTTTGCAAGTGTAAATATGAATTACCAACTTGCACAAACTAGGCGGGCTGATTCGTTGAACATCCTTAGAAAGGCATGCAGCGCGCACACACCACGTTCTCGCGCTTTTGCGCGTTGCGCTGCTGTGACCACAGAACGCTCAAATTCATGTCCCGAAAGAAATGAGGCTCAGGTGAAACGTTGTCGCCATAGTCCCTCCTGAGTGTCTCCCGTGTGCAGTAGAAACAAGAAACCGCGAACTAAATGAGAAGTATGTCGATGATTGGGCAACTCGTAAAGAAATATAAAATAATGGCAACAACCAAAATCATAAATATCGCAGTCAACAAGTAAAATATCAGTATAGTTATCTAGCAGAAAATAAAATACTCGTTTAAAAGCACGTGACGATGGAGACGACTTAATATCTAAAGGGAGGTTATTCCGAAATGATAATGCTGAGCAGCAGTGTGCTTTCCGCAATTGTACCCTACTGCGCTGCACAAGCGTCCTGACCACTGGGAGGAGTGGACTGCTCCACAGTTATTAGAAAGAACACCTTGGAGGTTTGGCCCCTCTTGGGAATATAATAATAATAATAATGGTGATAATAGTAATAATAATAATGCCAGGCCATGAGGTGTAAACCTACCAAAGGAGGCCTGGAATGAAGTCTCTGCGGTCTCTAGCTGCGTCCTGCTTACTAGTAGACGCTGCAGTGCACAAAGAGTTAGTCAAATGCAAATGAAAAATGTGAAAGCGTACCCCTGGAGAAGTTTCGGAGACAAGTTCTTGCAGAGAGAACAGTGGCAGAGGCGTACCACGATTGGCGGCGATCGAAGTTACATTTATCGTTCAGGCTGCGGTGCCGTGAAGTTCATCGAGATGCTCCATCCCAATGCGAACCTTTAACAGTGTCCCGTCCCGCCTATACCTCCTCCAGTGGCACAACGCAGGGTCTCCCTTGTTCTATTAAATACAAGGCTTTTACCACCTAGAACACACTAAGCATTTGCCGAGACGAATTGCCGACGCTACTTGCCCGATTAATTACGTGTTGACCATGCTCATTCGGAGCTCGGGCTGAAGAACTAAACTAAACCAAACTAAAGTTCACTCTAAGAACAGTTTACACCCTTTGGAGTGCCCCTTCTGATAACGCGCGTGCCGTTCGTTACTGGAAAGTTCCGGGCTCGCAGCGTTAAAGAAAGGAAAAGCATCAAGGCAGATGACAATTATCGTTGTGTGGCAGAGGGGGCACGCCAAAGGGTGTAAACTGTTCTTAGAGTGAACTTTCTCTCAGTACCGATGTGCTTAGAAAGGAGCTCCCGAACTAAAGGTTCCTGCCATTATCTTTTAGAATAGTAATTTTTTCGCGTTAAAAGAAGGTCCTAGACATCTATAGCGCAGAAAAAATTGTGACCAGCTCCGGAGCGCCATCAGTAATTTCATATAATAGCGTTTCAGCAGCCACTTTCGGTTTCGTTTCTCAGGAGGATAATATGTTGTGACGTCACGATACCATGTGACGTAATGTGGGAGCAGGGCATACGACATTTTTACATTCGCTCCGGCTCGCTCCGTTGCCCGTTATGCTGCTACATCGGCCTTCGCAACGTGTGGCAGCATGCGAGGCGACCGAGCGAGCTGGAACGAGTGTCAAAAAGTCTCAATGTTCCGCTCCCACGTGACCACAAGCTGCTTCGTGACGTCACAACAGATTGCCCTCCTGGGAAACGAAACCGAAAGTGGTTGTCAAAAAACTACTACGTTAAGTTATATTGTGGTGCTCTGAGGCTTGTTACTATTTCTTCTGGAGTTTAGAGTTCTAGGACCTTCATCTAACGAAAAAAAAAAAAAACTGTCGAAAATGTCACGTCAGTACCATTTAAACCTTGGCTCCGTGAGCTGGCAGCGCGGCGATGTGTCCCAGATTTCCCTCTAAGGAATGTGCAATGTGGTAGGCCTGCATTTTTGGTGACTACGGTACAAGTGATTTGGCCGCTCAATTTGGTCTTGTTTTATTGACATTGCAGGCTACCAGCAAGAGCTCGAATTATTCTGCGTCTAAAACTGGAGCACTGCACGGACCTGATTTTTCGTCCCGGGCCCGCTTTATCAAGCCCGAGCCCGGCCCGTGAGATCAAGCCCGGGCCTGACTCAGGCGTTCATTACTAAGCTTGTTCGTTGTTCAGCATTCAGCAACGAACAAGCTTGTTTATTACTAAACAATGTTCGTTTCACTTCACCTGTTTTTCTATTTTCGTTTTGCTAAGGTATACTAAGAGCCAGCTAGTTCTTTGCACATGTCACTTCAACTTGGCACAGAATGCCTTGGACCATGCAATGCATAATTTATGTTCGTGTGCTCGAAGGCATGACTTAGAACTTTTTTAACGAGCGGGCCCGAGTCCGCGGCCTCACGCCCGGCCCTGACTTGCGGCTTCAATCAAGCCTGGGTCCGGCCCGGGCCCGCCGAAAACCGCTTCGGATGGGCCCGGACTTTCGGGTCTGCCCGGGCCCGTGCTGTGCTCTAATCGGAATACCCGAGTGCAGGCTAGTGCTTCGTGCTGTTTTCTGGTGCATGACACGCAGCGCACTAAACGAACGGCTATGGGTACAGCTCGCAGGTTTGTTGCTGCTAGTTCTCCCAGTGAGCAGCGTGAAGGCCAACGAGAACGCGAACGGGTCGAAGATGAGCGCTGGCTTCCAACTGAATCTTTATTATTAGCCTGTATACCGTATACTTAAACAATCCGTTAACAGCAATGGGAGAAAAATTTATAAGGGCAAGGAAGCAACCGAAACCTAATATTGAAACGGTAATAATAAACACGAAAAGAGACAGACAGAACTAGAGAGTAGGCAAAGACTACAGAAGTATAGGCAAAGAACGTCAATCGCATTAATGCACAACTTTTCGTATTTGTAGGTGGACCACCTTAATGCGTAATTGACAGCTAAAAACGTGACAAAGCGTAGTTTTTGCAAATTCGGGATCATTCTTTCTCTCATATTTCGTGGGTGCTGCTTGCTAAAATATATTAGTCACTTATGTCTACATAGGACTGCCAATATTTTTAACGAAATAGTGAATAAATCTAAACTTGGTCATAAAAATGTCAAAAATACCCCGAACTGGCCCTCTTGGCCACATTATAAATGTATCAAAAATAAACTCGGTGCCTACAATTAAGAGGGCGTAGTGAAGCACGATCCGAAGTGTATTTAGAGAATTTGCGGTTATTAGACAATGCGGTCGTGCTGCCAGCAAAGGCCACAAAGATTTTTAGGAGATTCTACGGAAGTGATGCCTCCTTCCATTCGGAAGTTGATCGCTGAGAAATTAAGCAGAGATGCCAGAAACGATTACAAAATAATAATGAAAAGATCAGGCGCACAGACAGCTGAAGCTAAATGTCGCCACTGCAGCGTAGCAAAAAGAGGAAAAAAAACGACTGGAGGAGGAAGCTCGCTAGGTTTCTGAGGATACCACTTGCGCAGCGGGAGAATTTTGGAAGTTTTGCGCTTCTTCTTCTGAAAAGGCTGATCTGAATTATGGTCAAATTCCATACAAATTTCAAAAATTAATTTCTGTGGTTCGCTGATTGTACTAAGCCACGATTGGGCTTAGCAGCGCAAGGTCAAAGCCACTACACATTTAACTTCGTTTTTCTCTGTTTTCAGTGTTACACTGTTCTTATCGCTTGTGCGCAAATATTCTTTTACTCAATTTGACGCAATATCGGCCACATTTTTCATGCATATGCAAGTATCTTGGCTTTACTGTAATTAGCAGCAATTTTGGTCATGTTAACCTTAGGACACCCAATCGCGTATACACGTTCCCAAGAACGCTAGTCTAAAATATTTCTTTCCTGTAGATAGCACAACTAAATTAAAGAAAATATTTTTCGAGCTTCCTTGCAATTATTAATTTGTAAGAACCAGTGCAGGCTATTTTATAACTCACCTAGGCCTGGTATATATAGATCCCAAACCTTGCACAAAAGACCCTAATTTTCCTACTTTCAGAGGGCAGAGAAAAATAATCAGATAAGGTATTCAGGCTATAAAATCCTACTCGAAAAAAATATAGGGCAAACTGTATATTGTGCATAAATTTCATCCAATTAGCGCGAAATATTTTGAGACTGCATTTCATTGAGAGATATCAACCGTCCACAATTTTTTTTTTAATAAATCGGAGAACTTCGAATTTCCAGCTGGTGCGTTTGGCGCGGATTGACCTTTACTAGAACGCTGAGAGAATACTTTGCGTTGCACATCTTGACATGATAATTGACCCGAATGTAAGTTTATTCTGCATATTTTCAATTACAAAAGAAAAAGAAGAGGAAAAATGTTCTTTCCCGCGGTGTCAATATCGCTGACGTATTGTCGATGCGCATGTATACGTCAGCCTCTTCGCTCCAACTCGTAAATGTTTAGAGAATGCGCTATTTTAACACGTCTTGACCACTGAAGGAGATAACTTCACACCAAGTGTGAAAGAACTCCGAGACAAGGGCTGTTCACTGCTACGGCGCTTCGATCGATACTGCATGACCAGGTAAGTACCGAGCGACAGCATTTTCACAATGAAACGTATAATCGACTGCATTGCGTAGAAGTTTTATCGACTCCGCTAATAATATGTAGCTGTTCATATTGGCCCACAGAAGCTATGTGAGGAAAATGGGCTCTTTTGCATGTTTGCAGATTTTGCCTTTGGGTGCGTCGAATGGTGCCACGTCACTATAATGCGCCTTTCTTTGTCACCAGCGAACGTGTGTCGTACTAGGCCTCGCATGTTCATAAAACAAAGCTCCGCTTTACTTTTTTTTTAATATTGCGCATCATATATACCGCACGTGAACCACCGTTTATGGCTCTCTATTTGTTCACATATATTACCTTCCAGGTTAGCATGCTAATTAATCTGGAAGGTTAGCGCGCTAACACATTTGCCGCACCAAACCAAACGCTATAGTATATCGTTTAAAGCGGATCGAGCGATAGAACCTTTGGGGCGTATCTTTCCGCACTTTTCATTCGAAGCGATTGCCAGAGAACGAGAACAGTACCGTAAACGAACGCTACAAGCAGAAATCTAGATCTAAGATTGGTTTTGTTGTTGCATCTTGAAAAGTACATTTGCGATTCCGCTTTGTTCGGGCCTTTTCATCAGCCAGGATCTATGTCGTTAATGTAGTGACGGCGACCATTCAAGACCTGAAGAAAGAACGATCAAGGTACGCGCATGTTGGATATGACGATTTTCAGGATCCTGAAATGGCGAAAAAAAATAAAAAGTAAATTCTGGGGTTTTATGTGCCCAAACCGCGATGTGATCATGAGACACGCCTTAGTGGGGGACTCCGGTTTAATTTTGACCACCTGGGGTTCTTTAACGTGCACCCAACGCACGGTACCGCGGGTGTTCTTGCATTTCACCCCCATCGAAATGCGGCCGCCGCGACGGGGATGCGATCACCTGAAACGTACTCGAAGTAACCTGTGAGGTGAGGATCTGTCAACGGAGTAAAACAATTACGCAGGAACTCGGGGCACGTTATGTGAAGTGATTCCTATTATTCACATTTGTCCATTCATCTAAGGGGGAATCAAGTGCAGAACTCCTCGAGCCGGTAACGGCGAGAGCAGACGATTTTTTTTTCCCGTGAGCTTTTGGGAAAACCTCCTCAGCACACCTCATGACTTTCGTTCGATATTGCGGCGCCACGTAGCTTCTGCGTGTGTTTTCAAGAAGAAAAAAAGAAAGAAAGACGCACTGAAAGCGCGCTGGAACATCGGAATGTGCAGTGGAGCGAAAACACCATTGTCCGCCGTTTTACCACTTTACATCTGGGACCCCTAGAGCTGTCGGGCGTTCTTTCTTTCTGCTGTTCTTTTTTCTTTCTCCTATTGTATTTTCCTCGTTTATTGTGAAAAACGTAACCATGAATGCAATAGGAAGCATACGATAAGTTCAGAAGAATGCGTTTAAAATGTATGTCTATATACCCGCGCCACGGACATGCCTGTCAGACATAGTTATACGAGTATTATGCGCCAATTAAAAAATAATCAGCGAGGGAAAAAGAAGAATTTGCTTTTAAAATTCTCTTTATTAGCTTGCCAATAATAACAGTGTAATATTACTTGTAACTAATACTTACTTACACTAGTACTTACATGTAATAGCGACAGGGATGCAGCTTTGTTTCTTCATTTTTTTTCCTTTCACCGATTTGTGTGTCTGTTAGCAGGCTGCCATTGTTGTGCTCCGAGCTATATGATTATTCTTATATTTACTTGGAACTATAGTAGGATACACTTTAAAAAAATAGCAGTTGGCAACTAAGGCACATGGACAGCGCGTAGTTGACTACGAGACGTTCATTTGAGGGATCACCAGCCGTTTGTGCGCAGGCGCCATTAAGAGAGGGCGCGAGATGGAAAATCGGCGGCTTTTGCTGACTCTGCTAGGCCACGGAGCAAGCCTAGGCACTACGGACGAGGTTTCATAACTGAGGTTTTTTAGCGCACGAAAAGGGACGAAAGACAGTGGCGAAACGAGGACACAGCGCTACCAACACGCCCTAACCTACGTTCTTTCGAGGTTTCATAGCGCGTGTTGTAGGCGTTTGTCCGTAGGCGCGCCGGCATTGTGGAGTGGGGTCGAGTTTGTTTACGCTCGGACGCTGGTTGCCGGCGCGGTAAAATAGGTGAAGCAGCGGGCACTGACGCCCGATTTGGCGATCGCTGTGTCGGTCGCCAAATGGCTGAAAGCGTAAGTGGCTGAAAGGCCGCCGGTGACGATGACTGACTCAGCACCAGCGCCGCATGTGCTACGTACCTTCATGTCTGTCCGACGTACCTTCAGAGGCAAAGTTCTGACTGGCGTTGCAGAAGTCGCGGGGCGCTGTAGTGCTGAACTTAGCGTCACAAGTTGGCGGCTGGACGTAATTATATTTATTCAATCGTGTTTTTTTTTACTAATTGTAACAACGTGTCATTATTTCGCATTATTGGCGGCGCCTCCAGGTCACCAGAGGGGCAACGGGGACACCAAAGCTAGAACCCGGACTTGTCCGTGGGTTGGGGCTCGCCGAGGCTTGCGTGTGCCTGGGGTGTATAAGATGGGATGTCCGCTTTCGCGGACAGCCACTTTTTTTTTTTTTTTTATTCGAAGACCCCCTGGCACGCTTCGGCCTCCGCGGCCCCAACCCGCGCCGGGCGGCCCTGCTTCCAGCTTTGATCCCCCCGCTACCACTTGGCTGCCCTGTGCACATGTGCCCTCCTGGAGCAGTGCTCGTAAAAAATCAATCTATCGTCGCGACGAAAAAAGCGACCCGCGAGCCCCTTCAGACACAGCCGTCACCAAATGGGGCGTCCGTGCCCACTGCCTCACCGCGCGGGCAGCCAGCGGCGGCGAAGCGTAAAACAAACTCGACCGCACTTCGCGTGCCTAGGGGACCAACGCATACCACACGCGCTAAGAAACCTCCTCCCTAGTGCCTAGGCAGAGTCGTATATTCAGAGAGAAGTGGTTCTTGAAGGGATAAGGAAAGGTTGACGCTGTTTTCTGCAGCCCTTGCGGGAGAACGGCTCAGCGTCGTGTATTCAAGGAGCAAAAGCCCGCAGATTTTCTCTCACGCCTGCTCTTACTCGCGCCTGCGCGCAAACGGCTGGCGATCCCTCAAATGAACGTCTCGTGAGTTGATTCCGCCAGTCAATCACAGAAGCAAACAAAATTGTCGTCGTGCGACCATTTCAGAATGGCGTCGTAGTCGATACCTTCGGAGCGTCTGCTGTTCTTGAAGAGCCTTTTCATCGGCGGAATAAGCAATACAGTGTGCAAGAGACATGGACAAAATGTATGGAGTCTGAGCATTTCACTCATCAAAAGTACGCGGTACAGTTCATTTCACTGTTGACCCCGTTTTACCCGTGAAACTTCACTGCCATCTGAAGTGAAACTTGACATTAAATTGTTGCAGTGAAACAAGCGTTTTGTGTCAGTTCAATAAAGACTTAGGCATTCACCGTTCCACTATATATATAAAAAAAAAGAACGAGTGAAAACGTACAAAATTACGCGCTTGTAATTTTGTTTTTGTGGTTACCGCCTTATTTAGGTAGCAGGGAAAGATTGACATACGAACTATTTGCAGCCTCGCAGAGGAACCTGGCGTCTATGAGGGCGTGGGCGGCGCTTCACTGCAGACTTGAATTGTATCCCACTATAACCAGTTCAGCGCCCCTGCGCCACGACTTATTATTATTATTATTATTATTATTATTATTATTATTATTATTATTATTATTATTATTATTATTATTGTTGTTGTTGTTGTTGTTGTTGTTGTTGTTGTTGTTGTTGTTGTTGTTGTTGTTGTTGTTGTTGTTGTTATTATTTCTCTATCTATACACGTACTCGATTCTTGCCACACACACCATATACACCTCTTCGCATTGACCGCCGATCGTCATAATCCGCCCCACCATCCCACTCCTGCTGGATACATACATGTGTAATGTATTGCCAGTATTTTAAAAGCGATGATCATCGGACGCGAATTGGAGCTGTAGCTGGATTAATATTAGATGGCAATTGAAGGTACAGGAAGCATGCAATGTTTAATTTAATTATGTAATTAACGTGTGTTTACTTTTTTTTGCCGCGCGGAGCTTACAGCCATTTTTTTTTTTCGAACAGGTGCCGCATTGCGCATAGATATCTTGTAACGTTCCCCACTAGGGGAAATGTACTTTTGTTATGGTTGCTTCTGAAAGTCGCATTCGTAAAAGCCTGGGACCGAACGAGCCACCCTAACTGAGCGCCTCACAAAATAGCGGGTGTATTCGACAACTCTATTGGTTCGTCCGAAATTTAGTCAAGTGTAGACAATCGTGTACGACGCGAAGCCGAACAGTCCAAAACAAAAGAAGCGTCACCTAGAGGAACCCTAAATATGTGTCTCCCCACTGCGTGCATATGAGCCCATGTATTGAGAGCCGGAAGAGGCACACAAGGCAGCTAGGGCACGACACTACTTGAGTATGCTGGAGTATTCAATACTTTATTCGCTGGAGTGCTCGCACTGCCACGGGTCACTGTACGTAGGGCGACCATCCAGTTGTAGCGCAGCGCGCAGTTATTAGCGCCAATGTAAATGTCCAGTAAGTTAATGCAACCCGAGTGCAACCTATAGTTGACCATTGAACCGAGTGGTTGATGTCTTTGAACTACAGCGCAAATGAACGCAACATTCAGTCCATTGTACTCGTAGAGGGATGATTGCACTACATGTACTAAAAGCACACTATACTAGATCTAGCTCTTGTTGGCTTTTTCTTAGTATTATTAGCGGTAACACAGTGGGCTGAGTTGCAAAGTGAAACAGCTGGTGCTCAGTTCGTTCTTTGGTTCTGGTCATGTCCCGCATGGATTGTAATAAGCTATATGTGTCACCACGTTTTCTTTCTTTTTCTAAAGACTGTACGCATTGAACGGGCTGTTGAAAAAAAGATGATATCGCAAACTAATTGATAGCAATAACGTACTTTGGTCATGAAAGTGATGTACCGTGTAATTCTAGCTAGCTCATTTTACCAGTGTCTTGCCAAGGCGGTATTTCACGTTGTAACGTCGTTAAGTAATCACAATCTGCTGCTCTGACTGCCTTTTTGTTAATCTATCTATTTTTCTTCACGCAACAAATAAACTGTTCAGACCTATTCAGCTTCAGGACCAACGGTCACATTTGTATTCGTATCAATTTGACTTGGATAAGTTCTCGCAGGTCGTGCGTGATGTGTTGAGTGTAACGGCGACATGTATTTCTCTCCAAATATTTTTAATAGAGTGCACGACATACGTACGCGTTCTGAGCAATCCCTAAAGGTTAATTCTCCCACGTATCGATCGCGGCATGTCCTATGCGCGCCCCGTGTTTAAATACTTACTTCCAGGACATTATAGAACACTCAAACACATAAACAAACAAAGTTTCAAACACTGAAATGTCTAACAGAACACAAGTCTTTTTCAACGCGAAGCATTAGCATATCATCATACGTACAACTTCACATATGTGTCGTTCTCTGGCACGTCATGAGCACATGTTAGATGCTACATAAGCTTCCACAAAAGATGTGCACTAATTCCTTGTACAACGATTTGTCTTCTGCATTTTGCGTGTTATCGTGTGTATATGTAATTACATGTAGATCCAAGTAGCTGAAGAAGTCGAGTTTTTAGAGTATTCATAGCTCTGTCTTTTCGAGCTTTTCGTATCAATGAGCGTTCGCAATCTTACATTTATCCATGGAATAACATGCTGTCGGATAGCAATGCGTTTACTAGTGGATGCGAAGCGCAGTGTGCATCAACGTGTGCATTGTGTGCACACGGCAACTGCCGTTTTCATACACCATGCTGCGTCGCCGACGCGACACACGTCCTAGATTTTTAAGGCGCGCTCGGTAAACACGCGTAATTATTGCGCCTGAGATCAATCGATACGTTGAGCATCAAACGAAGACTATTTTCCTTCGTTTCTTTTGCAATTATTGCCAGTAATAAGGCACATTTGTTGGTTATTTTGTACACTCCAATGTGCGACGTAGGCTTAACCATGTGGGCATCGACAGAACGAGTCGGTGGAACTAAAATGTTGTCAGAGGGCGCGGTCAACTTACGTTGGGGCTATAGAAACATGGCGGCAGGGGAGGTGCCTGTGCTGTCATTGGTTGCTTTTTGTTGAGCTCGGATACGAGTGTTCTTGTTCACAAAAAGACGCAATCGCGTGGGCCTGTGAAAGAATCGCCGAGACATGTGGTATTTTGGTAAGAAACAAGCTTATGAAGCGCTTTGCCACCTGGTGTATGTATTTCCTAATCTGTAGCGAGCCAAATCGCGAAGACGCGCTGACGGAAAGTGTTTTGTGTTGTGTGAAACATTCGATGCCTGCCAGGTCCTTTGTACCATAACGAGACGTGCCCATGCCGACCAGGACAAGTGGTTTATGACGTAAGAGACATAGGCATCGCGCGCCACGCGTCTTTGGATTCTTTTTACAAGGACTACATATGCCACTTTAACGTCGGACAGAGATGAAATAAGGTCGAGATATGGTCGGCTGTTGCGTAGGTTGGCGATATCGAGCACGTCTCAGCTAGCTGGCTTTTCATTGTTAAGCCTAATTACATATGTATCCACGTACATTGCAAGGCATTAATTGCACAATGTTGACTTGCCTTCTGGCGATGTCTCGTTAGTTTAGGTCAGACATGCGTTTTTCTTTCACATGGGCATGTGTGTGCGCGTGCACGTACCCGCATAATTTTGACCGCAGATGTCTACCTTCCAGAAGAGGCCATTCAGTGGGCATGATGCGTCCACAGTGTCCATGCGTTTTAGATATCTTGAACGCGTATGCCTTAGAACTTGATCTCCAGGACACCCTAGCTAGCTTGCCATAGCTACCGAGTGCATCTGTATTGATTGATACACGTGTGTTCGCGCACAACCATCGTGGTTGATGGCAAAGGATTTTAATAGTTTACCCCGACAGGCTGTGTCAATGTGGGAGGCAACGCCGCATGCAAGTTTCTGTGCACGGTTGATGAAGGGTCTGACGCAGCGTTCCGAGGATATATATATATATATATATATATATATATATATATATATATATATATATATATATATATATATATATATATATACTCTCTTTCATGACCTAGCTCGCGCACGGCGAGTTAATTCGCGGCGGTGATTAAAGTGGTAAACTTATAAGAGCATATCTTGGCAAATGGGATCGTAATCTGTGAATTAACACACGCGCACACACGCTGGGTGGGCCTAGGTCTCAATAAGTTTGTCGCTACTTATGCAGCACGACAGCGTCGTACTGGACGCCACGCAACAACGTGGTTGCTGTAAATCTTTATAACACTGCAGTAAGTCGTTGCGTTCAGCTACACCGCTTGAAGAACGGCGAGATCGAGGCACGTGTGCCGCGCGCTTTCTGTGCCACCATGTGTGTGGTATCGGAGCCTATTTTGAGCGTGCGTACACGGCTCATGTTTTTTTCGCTGATCAGTAGGTTATAGTGAGCCACGGTCCCGCGCGATATAAAGACATTGAGTCGATGAGAGTATTCCAAATTTTATTTCATCACAGTATATGATATTCGCGGATCGCGATGCGGCATGGTCGCTAATTTTATTTGTGTAATGTAGCAGCAAGAGCATTTTTTTTTAATCTACTCTGTCCCATAACATAGTAAGGACACGCAGAACACACTCAATCATATTAGATATGAAGTGCCAAATTGACCAGCAGCACGCAGTAGGAATTGAGAGCCACATGTGCGCAGCGCGCATTGCTATCTGCAGGTAGTTATGCCGTTTCTGAGCTTGTCGGGATAATGCACTGGGCGATGCTAGGAACCTTCTGAGTTCAGTGCGCTAGGGGCCTTCTAAAGAAATAAGCCAAAGGAAATGCATTCACGCATTAAACACATTTGCTCAATTCTTACCACCAGGTCCGAAGAACGCGAGCACGCGCAACAGAGATTTAATCTTCAAAGAGAAATCGCCGAAAAAAAAAGAAAGAATAAAACCTTACAGGAACGAATTTATTTTAGCAACACACGAAATACAGGCTTTGGAGTCGTTCACGGGCTCACAAAGTGCTGGCGCGAACGCATAGACCTCCACAAGCCTGGCAAGCCATGCGCGGCTACGGGGGGTGGGGGGTTGCCGATGCTCCAAGCGCGTGTGTGCTGTGCGCGAGCTGACACGCCGTGCACCACTAATCGTGGAGTGGTGTGCGGGCCTGTGAAATCGTGTGCGGACGACGCCTGTGCTTCCGTCGCTACGTGGATGCGTTGTTAAAGTAACGAAATCGGTAGCACGCCGAACATGATGCGGGAACGGGACCGGGTCGCGACAGGAGACGCCGCGGGAGCGGCCGGCCGCCGATCTCGCGCCTAGGCCTAATGAAGTGTCGCCGCCGTCGGCTGTGTTGTGTTCGCGCGCGGCGCCTACTTTGGGAAGTCGCAGCTCACCGGACCGTTTGTACCGGTACGTGCAGTCCAAAGTTCGTATTTTTGTGAGCTGAGTAACTTGATTATATGCCCGTGTGTGATCGTAGCGGCAGCGTTTGGTTTTTTAGCTCCGCTTTTCGCTGAACGCTATTGCGGTGCGGGCGATGGTGTCCTTGCATGCTGTACGTCGAACACATCCTCACCTGCCGTTAACTTTTTCGCTGTGGCCCAGCGAGTGTTTCTGTTGGTTATTGCAGATAACTCTGAATGTTTGGTGGATCTTATGTTTCGCAGATGTTTTCACAAGGTTCATGATCATTATATTGAATGTTTTCCGATTGCAATTGCCGTTGCTGAAGTTACTTTCGATACTTGAGCAACCGGACGTGAACTATTCCGTGGGCCAGAAGCACACACTTTCTTGCACGCCATGTGTATGTGTATTTAGCTGGTGTCAGCCGCGACTTCAGTTCTGCGCACAAAGGATCACCTGATAAGGTGCGTCATATGGCCGTGGACGCGTAGCGCACGCCACAGACCAGAGAAAAATGCCTCTCTCCCGAATTGTTTAGGACGTCTGGACATACTATACCAACGATCGTCAAGAAAAACCTTGGAGCACTTTGTGTTTCGAGGTTCCACACGACGCGAGAGTAGTCGCGGAGTGGTTTGAGCGGTCAGGGTTAACAAGACATGGCGATGACTGCACGTGGCAATGATAAGGTTAATGTTTTACTAATAGCGCTAGGCGACGTACGTGACGATAGCACACAAGCGAATTAATCATTAAGTGTACGTTAAGTACCATTTTGGGCATACAAGCTCAGCGACGTCGTCGAATACACGCAGCGCGCCCTGCGACCTCCATCCAGGACGTGCGTCGCGCGTGCCTGCGAGGTGCGTGGCACCGCTTGTAGCCGCGCTCCGTGGAAGATATGTTTAAAAGGCGTTAACATTCCTAAGTTCTTGTTGCTGCGCATTAGTTTCTTCGTTATTGCTATGTCAGGTTGCAGTCGCGATGACTGCGCGCGTGCGCCCGTTGTTGCGCACGTCTTGGGCCCCGGTCTACGCACGTCTTCTTTGAAGATGGCGGGTTCTACCAAAGTGTCGTACCACCAATTGCGTGACGCTGAGCATATATAAATGCATAAAGTATCGTAGGCATGGTTTGTTGCCATCAACGTTTTTTTAACGTAACATGCAAATTCAAATGTAATTGCCGTAACTCCTACTGCGTGACGCTGAGTGTAAATGCATATGGGAGGCATGTTTGTTGCCATCTACTTTTTGATGCCAACCATCAGTGTTTTGTAACAAGCTGATGTGTTTTGTGGCAGGTTGTCTATTTTGGTGTTATTGTTGCACACCATTGAATGTGTTGTGCAACTTGTGTAAAGTTCATGTATGTGAAATTGTTTTCACATAATTTTTTTTTGTTCTGGAGTGTGCGTGCAAGCAGATGTAAGATATTGTGAGTGGTGTACGATATGGAACATGATGCATTCACAAAGTACTGACGCTGTAAAATTTGTTTCACAATTCTTCGCTTTCTACAAAACTACTACAAGTATTGTTTATTTGAAAGCTTAATATTTATGTTTGTGTTTGAAATTGTGTATATTGATGACTCGAGGTTTGCAGAAAGCAAATTATTACTATTTGATCATCAAAGGTCTGTTGCTGATGGGTCTAATATAAATTATGTCCATCTTGGGGCTTTGAGCCGGACTTTAACATGCCAAAATTGGCTGCCATGAGAGTCTTACGTTGTGTTTTGCTTTCCTGTAATGTTGGGTGTACTCTCACTTGCATATAATCCAGCTATGTCATTCTGTAATTTAAGCAGGTGTATTTAATGTGTCGTAACTTGATGTGTTAGTGTTTTACTACAGGAGAAGGGGGATACATGTATCCTTTGTCAGAATGTTTATTGCTAATTGTCCATTGTATTCATATCCTGTTGTAATAACATTGTGGCAAAATGAGCATAGAAAGGTCCTAAGTGTTAATTACACTGGGCATAACTGTAGTAATTGCATATATAGTTTGCACTTTCTCAGAAGCCTTTGTTTAGTGTACTCTGAGTGCATGCTAAAGAACTTCAGCTGGTCACATTAATCTGAAGCCCTCCACCCTGGCACCATCTAACAATTCTTGCCTTGCTTTGAGGCATTACACACCGTGAACCAATAAATGTTGTTCAACAAGTCCCTCCATGCTTGAAGCCCTGTAAGAGCGACTGCAGTTGCATTTCAGTAGCAACAACAGTTTTCATTAATCAAGAATTATCCTAATGAGTGCAATAAATGATGTCATTTGTGTTGCTATTTCCTCTCAGTATTGTTTAAATATAATTTGTTTAGCTTACCTAGTTGCTGTAATCACGTAAGTGGGAAGAACACTTCTCGAGGCAGTTTTGTGAAGCAGCACAATTAGTTGAAGCTTGTTTTCGTTCATCATACCAACTGATGGAGCTTGAAGTGGCTAGAAATGTGGTTGTGTTTTTCAAGACAAGTTCACTTGTCGAAGCGCTGGCTCCTGCTTTTACCTTGTTCTCGTTTTGCTCATTGTGCAGATAACACTGAAGCAGAACTGATCTTTCAGATATCACAAGTGGCCCAGTATTTTTGCTAAGTATTCAGCTTTTTGCCAGGTTACTAATTGCTCTGTCGAGGCTGTAGGAGCATAATATTTATTTCAGTGGTTTCAGTCATATAGAAATGATTGGTTGTTGGATACCTTGCTACAACATATTTTTGTATGCTCTGACATTCTGAAAGATCTGAAAAAAATCTTTCTGATTACCTCCATTAGTCACATTATGGTACCAGAACAGCCACAACACAGAGCAATAAAATAGCTGCATTGTAAAGCAGAATAGTAAAACTTTAACACTTACTTTTTACAGAATAGTAAAACTTTAGCGCTCACTTTTTGCATGTATGGTAGTTATGTTGGCAGTGCTCATTCCACGTCAACTTTTCGTATGTTTCACATGCATCATACACTACTTTTTACACTGTTTACCAAAGGGTAAACCAAATGATTGGTTTACTGGATACCTTGCTACAACATATTTTCGTATGCTCTGACATTCTGAAAGATCTGAAAGAAATCTTTCTGATTACCTCCATTAGTCACATTATGGTAGCATCAACAGCCACAGCACAGAGCAATAAAATAGCTGCATTGTAAAGCAGAATAGTAAAACTTTAACACTCACTTTTTACAGAATAGTAAAACTTTAGCACTCACTTTTTACATGTATGGTAGTAATGTTGGTAGTGCTCAATCCACGTCAACTTTTCGTAAGTTTCACATGCATCATACACTACTTTTTACACTGTTTACCAAAGGGTGATAAATGGATGTAGTTTTTTTTTTTTTTAATAATGAGGTTTTCTCTGTCTATTGTGACAGTTGGTAGTGACCTCCAAGGCTTATCACCGACTGTGAGGGAACAAAATCACTCTTCTTCTTTTGAGTTGAAAATAGTTGTGAAGGTGCCATAACCACATGCAAAGCACGCTGTTTTATATATGTGTGTGTGTGTGTGTGTGTGTGTGTGTGTGTGTCAAGAACCAGTTTTATAGAAGTAGTAGTAAATCGTGTTGCAGAAGACAGTGTCGGAAAGTCCCATTGGGGATATGACATTTTGATGTGCTGGTGCAAAAAAATTCTACATGTTTGTGACTCATACTACATAAATAGAAGATATGTATTGATTGTACAGGACTAATTAAAGCACCAGAGCAGCTGTAAAGGACAACTATTCATTCTAGGTCCCAGTGAAAATAAACTTTTTGCATGTTCAAGGAATGGTTATTGCATTTGATTTGGCTTAAGCTAATTTGACAGCATTAACCTGAAAGATAGGTAAGAAACAATAAGTTAAGTAAAGATGAGCTTTTTTTTCACAACTTACTCATGTCTCATTTTGCAGAATAGTACCCCACTTGGTTAAACTGCAAGCCATAAGGCAGGAAAAATTTATGATGCTTTAATTTGTTTCACTCTTTCGAAAAAAACTTGTCATCGATCTCCTTATCATTTTTGGATAAAGTCCTAAAGCTGAATGCATGAGCAACGAAATGTTGTGGAATTATGAAATATATATTTCCCTTGTTCTCACTAAAATTCTGGGGCAGCTTGAATGTTTGCGACCTCAGTGTGATGTACGAATTTTAAATTAAATGACAGGCGCGCCTGTCTGCACGTCTGTCAAAGTGCCAAAAACGCATATAAACACTGCTACGCCTCATGCCATCTCAACCCTGAAGGAGCTGGACTGGCTCTGAAATGTCGGATTTTAAAATTAATTTTGGTTGAAGTTTTCTTTCACTTTAATTCAGTTATCCCCAACCCGGCAGATATCTGCTGAACATTTACCTGTGATTTTTTACCTAGTTTTTATTTGCCTGAGAAATGCATGGCATATGGACAGTTGTAGGCATCACGGTATGGTAGTTATAGCATTAAGTGAGGTTATGGCGAGTCGCAAGATAACTTCTAAGGCAGTGTCTGGTTCCATGCCGTTTTTCGTGTGTCACTTACAACTTTCCATTGTGTCGTTTGTGCAGCTGCAGTAAGATTGCGGTGTTCTACTTCTCTTAGACTTTGAAAACAGAAATGTATATTAGTAACTTTGACAGTGTCGCCCAATCAGTGAGGAGTGGCTAAGGACGCGATCTGGTTATCCATTGTTAAAATTGCATGCATTTAGTTTTTGCATTGTCACTTCATTTGCAACGAGCCGCGGCAGATTACCAGTTATGCTCGTAAAACAAAGAGAATTAGTGAAAGAGCCAAGTTGTATGTTCAGGCGGCTTCTATGTTGTATCTAAAGGAACTGGTTAGTGCTCTGATCAGGTAGCAAACATTCTTTTTTTTGCTCACAAGCTCAGTATTTTGCCAAGACAAAGCTTTAAAATAATTGATTGGCATGAAATTTTACACGCAACATCTGTACCATGTCAAATGTGCATTGTGGCTCAAGTGCATGGGACCAATTTTTCATGAACTGCACTGGCTTTGCCCAGATTGCCATGAAAGTTCAGTGCGTTACAGCATATAATAGTCTCCGCTCTTTATTGCGAAAATTTGTCTGAAGTAGCATCTTGAGTGTTGCGCCCATGGTATCCTTTTCTTGTGCTTCAGCACAGATGAAGGTTGCCAACAAATTTTCTGAGCAAATGCCCTGTTGTATCTTTAGTGCTTGTATTTGTTCCTTCTTTCTTTAGGCCATCTCTGTTTCCATCCCCTCCTTCCAGTAGAGCGCACAAGTGCTGTGCCCCTTCTGATGACAGTTGCCAGCTTGCTACTTCTCTTCTTCCCCTCTCTATTTGTATATACATTCTCAAACTGAATGATAGTAATAAAAATTGCAGCAGAACTCATCTCATAATGACTGTCGACAATCATGCAAATAGCAATTGAGCAATGTAGGGACAGATCATATTCCTGAAGTACTGTTTATTTAAAGGGTCCCTGAAACGGTTCGGCCAAATTTTGTAGGCACGTAGGGTACAGCTTAGGTAGAACATTCACACCACAATTTAAGTGAAGCCTTATGTATTAAGGGAGCTACAAGCGATTGCAAGTTACCCTCCTCCCTAGCCATGCTTTTCCTCCTCAACTCGTTCGCCGAGCGATTGGGGCTAAGCTCCGCCTTCACTGGTTCTGCGTCACGATGCAACGTCACATCGTCCACTTCCGGTTGTTTTGGAGCCCGCCCCTGCCCGCGCGAAACCTCTCCGCTAGCCGCTTGGCCGTCTATCACCAGCGAGAGCTATCCAAGCAACGTGTGTTGCAGTCGTTCTGTTGATGGTCATTCGCGTCATGGACCCGGAGCTTGAGGAGCGATTGCGCCGGATGAGCGAGATGAGTTTTGACCCATATAGCGACACACCTTTTTGCAATCCGCTCCACGCTTACGACGGCAGCAACGATTCGCCACCATCAGACTCACCGAATTCCCCCGACGGCCCCGACAACGATCACCGGCAAGTGTAAATATGGAAATTGACTTTCTCTATTCAATACGTGTCTGTCTTCTCAGAGCTGTCTAGCTTGTAACAGGGAAAAAAAAAAACATTCAAGTTGTACGGTGTGCTCTTTTTACTATTCAAATCCTGGCGCTGATCGAATACCGATAGTCCGATGCGCTGCAGCCACTCCGCTCATCTGCTGCCTTGCAGAGGGACACGATGTCGCAACTTGACATATTTCCAGTCGCTACGTCTGCAGCCCACAACGCAACAATGGTGATTCATCGTGCTCACGAAAAGAAACCGACACTGACAGCAGAGCTCGCGTCAAAGACGGAGCATGTTGTAACACGAGCAGACGGCACTTGCTGTGTGCCGGAAGTCCTTAAGTGTAATGAAATATTGTTTTTGTGCATATTACTTATGTTACTTTCTTTCTATAAAAACAAATTAACTAACATTGCAACTATTATGAACCTCATTTGTTTACCATAAAGTTGGAAAAATTATCGATCACGCGTCTGGGCAGCCAATTGGATAGCTTGCCCCACTGACATCAATTGGGTGATTTACGTCATATGGGTAGGGGCGACTTAAAATTCTGCCCAGCAGTGTGCTGCGATCAGCAGTGATGTGCATTTTTAAAACCTTATAAAAAATTACACCCTTTACGTGGAGCACTTAGTTGCATCAATTCATGATCAGAAGGATCTACTCTAACGACTCAGCGCGTTTGTAGAAAATCGTAAAATCGTTTCAGGGTCCCTCTAACACATTCTGAAAATTGTTGATTTGGCTGTATGCCTCATACTCCAATATCGTCCCACTTTGCTATGGCACTCGCTTGCCAAGGTCAGCCATGAGCATGGAGGCATGATGACATCTGTATGATGCTGATGCGGTGACGATGGAATGAGGGAGGAGCAGTGATATTGATCAAACAACAAAGGTGGGTAATGATGACAGCATAACAACAATGTCATGTTGATTCTTAAATTATGACTATGTAATAATGACGACATGACGACGGCGGTGTGACGATAACTAGATGAAGAAGGGGGAATGATGACGATCGCACGACCATGATGGCATGACAACGACAGTATGGCAATGAATGCATGATAGCGTGTGTGTGACGATGCTGCTAAGATGACGATGGCATGACGATGATGGATTGACGAAGGTGGTGTGACAATGACAGCATGATGACAATGCATGGTGACGGCCATATGACGACAATGGGATGATGATGATGACAATGGCGTGATGACGACGGCATGATGACAGTTAGATGGTGAAGGCGGAGTGATAATGGCACGTCAATGACAGCATTATGACGGTTTGACGAAGGTGTGATTGTGACTGTCTGATGATGACTGCATGACAAGGGTGGCATAATCACGATTGAATGACGACGTTATGGTTACAATAAAATGAAGAAAAAAAAAGACTGATGTTGGTCAAATGACAAAATCTGGATGACAGCGACGGCATGGTGACAAGGGGTTACGTTACTCAAGTGATGACAATGGTAAAGTGACTGCGTGATGACGAGCGTCAGATGACAAAGCTGTAATGACAACAATTCAATGACCACGATAGCATCACATGTTTTCGTAATTAATTTCCACGACGAAAACACGTTATAAAGAAAACGTCATACTTGTTTTGCAATGTGATATAATTGTTCTTAACGTTTTCCCCCATTATCATAATATTATTCCCAGTTACAGTGTGCTTTTGTAACTTTCTTGTTCAAATTCAGTTTAGTTTCTTTGATTGTATAATAAACTGATGCAGCACACATTGATGTACTTTGTGTGTCATAAGAAGAAAGTGCTCACTGTTCTTTGTTACATGTTGCTTTGTGTTCCAAGCTGCAGCGCTTCTTACTCTTTGTAACTTTTTTCCCCACTGTACTTTTCCCTTTTTATAATACAAAGAGACCCGCTGCGGTGGCTTAGCATCTATGGTGTTGTGCTGCGTTAGCACAGGATCATGGGATCGAATCCTGGTTGTGGTGGCTGCATTTCGATGGGGGCAAAATGCAAAAGTGCCTGTGTGCTGTGCATTGGGTGCAGGTTAAAGAACCCCAGGTGGTCTAATAATCACTGTGCCTCATAATCAAATTGTGATTTTGGCATGTAAAACCCTAGAATTTAATTTTTAATAATACAAAGACATTGTTCTGTACTGGGTGCACAGCTGTTAATGTACGGGGGAATGTGTCCCTATCAAGCTGTCATTTCTGACAGCTTTTACTGCTTGTCCCCTGCACCATTTACACATTATATGATGCAGCAGCAGCAGCAATAATAATAATAATAATAATAATAATAATAATAATAATAATAATAATAATAATAATAATAATAATAATAATAATTATTATTAACCTGAGGCCATGTGTTTGGTTCATGACTGTGGCAGCCACATTTTGATGGAGGCAGAAGGCTGAAGCACTCATGTACTTAAATTTAAGGACATGTTAAAGAATCCCAGGTAATCGAAATGTAATTCAGAGCCCTCTACTATGGCATTTCTTGTAGCTCGTGAGTTGCTTTGGCACACTAAACTCCATAATTTTTTTTTTTCCTTTCTGCAGTGTATGTGTGAACAGTGAGTGTAGAGAAGGGAGGCAGAGCCCAGGTTGGGCTGGGCGATGTGGCCAGCACTGGTGTGCTCCCCCCTTGATGGCCGTTTCTTCTCGTGCCCCCCAAGCCAGCTGCAGCACAAACGCATAGCGGCCAGCCCCCTGGCCCCACTTGGGGTCTCATGTACCTCAGTGGCCGTCTCACCGCACCAGAGTCTCAGGTGAGCCGGCTGTGTAACCTTTGAAACACTGATGGCAAAGCAACTCATCTAGTTGTGTTGTATGAACTGATGTATGAGAACAGACCTTCGTGGCCTGTCTCGTGAAGGTGTTTCAACCTAAAGCACGTCTTCTGCCGATTGAGAGGGACTATTGCCCACCAGATTTAGTAATAACTTTGATAAAGGGGCACCTCATGAGGTCTGCAAATTGCAAACAGACTACAGTGGTGCATACATCACACGCTAACAATTGTTTCGCTAATGTATCAAGGCACTGCACGGTGCGAGGACAGCTGATATTTCAAATGCAAATCTGCATGCCCTTCCTCTCTCGAGAGTCCTGCTTCCTGTGGGAGAAACAAGGCCACACAGATAAATGCCTCTATGTAAAACGCTGTGCCTCTAACGTTCGCCATTGTGGCATATGACTTCGGTAAATCATCGAACGCAGAACTATGGCCTGGCTAGAGGAGGAACATCCAGTGGTGCACATCTCCTCTTCTAGTGTAACTATTGGAGTCTGCCAAAACCGTCACTAGAAGTGTGCTGCACAGCAAGGAAGGAAGAAAATAATAAAGAAGGAGGTGGCGGGTCTGGGGAAATAAATGTACTGCAGTTGCCTGGATTCAGTGTGGGAGAAGGCAGAAGAGAAACGCTGCCTGTGGATGCTGGTCGACGCAAAGGGAGAGTGTCTCTGTTGGCAGTGAAACTTGCCTCCTGGCAGCATGGCATTCCCCCATTTCAATTTTTTCCATCTCCTCTAATAACAAACTAATTCAAAAAGTTATTGTGGTAAAATGCTGCTCGGATGACACTTTGCAACTTCCTGTCTATAATGTTTCTGTGGGACATAGTGAGGGGCTTTTTAAGTAATGCTTCTCTCAGTGATATCTGCAGTAAGGAGTTGGTGGCTCTGGGGGATCTAGGCAGCAGCTGAACACATGAATCCAAAAATGGGCGTTACGAGTGAAGAATGAACAACTGAATGCTTATTAGTGGGGAATAGAGCACTGGGATGATGAAACACAAGGCATTATATTAATTCAGGGAAACATATGAACACTGCACAATAGAGGAAAAAGCAGGCTAGGAGTTTGCAAGAAGATGGACATAATTAAGTGCTCAGGTACAACAGTTGTTTTCATTTTCCTTCAAGTTGTCATTGTCCCAGTGCTCTATTTCCTGGTAAGGAACAATGCAAACTAGTTCAATTATTCTTCCTACTGGTGTGCTTTTTGCTTGAGATCAAGACAATAAACAGGCAAAGCATGCTGGAGTGTAAAGCATACTTAGCGCTTCATGTCTAACCGTTTGTCCTTCAGTCCTTGTGTAAATTATGCACTAGCTAGCTCTAATAGCTCATCAGCTCACGCTGAGTTTGTGGAGGAATTCTCATCCAATTCAGTGGCTTTTAGTAGCTGCTGGAAACACCTCGTTATGAAACAGTAGCTTAGGAATTGCTGAGGTGTGTTATTGAAGCCCAATGGCCACTTCAGTTGACGAACGTTGCTGTTCTCTCGTCGGTGGAGTAAGGGAGGATCTTCAAGTCGAGGCACGTTTGTGAATAGGCCCATAACATGCTGCTCTTGGGCATCATGCACAGCCCATGGGGCCAGTGTGCGTGATCTGTGTGTCTACACTGGGTTTCACACAAAGTTTTCGTGCAGGAAAGTGCCTGCCATTCCGAGTGAACCATCTGCCGCCCAGGGCCTGCAGGCGCCAGTGGTTGACCACATTGTACCACCCACTGGTGTGAGCGATTGTACCAATAGTTTGCAGGAAGGAATGACTGGCCTGGTGACACGGCATTCAAATCCTGGCTCGCAGGCTAAGGTGAGTGAAACCTCAGGTTTCCTTGGCTAGCTGCACTTGCGGGGCTACCCAGCACTTCACATGTAGGCAAATTGTATATGGCACTGTGTTATGTGCTTTGGTTGGTATTGTGGGTGACATCTCATTGCCAACTGAAGCATAGAAAAAAATGGCTACCTCACGCTTACATCAGCCTCTCAGCATGCAGCCCCAAGTCCATGCATATTTGTGGTGTCTTAAGGGAGAATTACTGTACAGATCAGCCTTGTGTACCTCAGAAGCAGAGACCCGGGAAAAAAAAAAAATTGTGTGGAAGGCATGGCATATCCTGTTCAATCTAGTCCCTTTATGATCGGTCAGCAGCATTTGCATAGTTGAATTTATTCTTTTTATCATCTGTTAGCAGCATTTGCGTAAAGTTAGATAAATTTTGGAATTTGCTTAACCTTTTGAGGGTCGAATTATTTTGAAAAAAACTTCCCCAGGTGGTCAAAGTACTTTATTGCGGATCTTGAATGTGCAAGATGTATAAAGTCAGGAATAAGTAGTAAAAAAATTAGGAACAGTATTTGGGTGTCGGCATCACTCAGAACTGCAAAATGTTCAATATTATTTCAGAGTGTGGTACTCCTTGAAACACGGGTCTCCGCACAGCGCCTTATCGCAGTCTGCTCACCTAAAATGCGTGTATGTTCTCTTGGAGCGACGAATTGTGTTGACGCACACATGACATCTTCTCTTCGTGCGGCTGCCTTGGGCAGAGGTCCAAGGCACCCTCTCGCGTAAGCGCGTTGCCGCAGAGAGCGAGAATACCTCGTGAGCGGCGGTGATAAACAAGCCAAGAGCAGCGTCAATCAAGATAGATCAACTTCCGCCACCCCTGCGATAGTGTGCAGACAAAGAAAAAAATCACGTTTTGCGCGCCTCCGTTGCGATCACGCGAAGGAACCGAAACCGCGTTGTTGCTGAGAGCGAGAATACCTCGCGAGCGGCGGTTATAAACATGCTAAGAGCAGCGCCAGTCAAGATAGCAATCAGCTTCCACCAGCTCTGCAAGAGAGTGCTGACAAAGAGAAAAATGACGTTTCGCGCGCCTCCGTTGCGACCACGCGGCGAAACCGAAACCGCAAAAGGGGTGTAGCCGCAGCCTGCGCGATGCGCTGTAGAAATCAGTTCTGTTTATCTTCCCAAGAAGGTAGCCCAAATTTCAAATGCTTCTTGCAAGTCCTAAGAGGTGGCAGCACCTCCCAGTGAGCACGCATCGTCATTATGGTGCGAAATTTCAAACGGATGATCGAAACCGTACATTTACGGCAAAAACCTTCAAAGGGTTGACTTCGAGTGCACACTCACTTTTTGCTCGGGCAGCAAGTCTGTAAAGAAGCAGCGTTCAGAACATACCAGTCTTCCTTTGTTTAAATTTATAGGGCCATGGTAGAAAAAGGGAGTCTGTGTAGGAAACACGCAGAGAGATTTTAAGCTTGTCAGTTGATTAACTTTTAAAACCGAGTATTTTGCAGTTGCTACTTTCAAATTCATATTTGCACTTCTTCGCACACTTTTTAACCAATTTTGTTTGTAATTGTCATAGCTTTAGCCTGAGAAATGTTAATGGAAGTTGTGAACAAGAAAGCGACTTGGTTCAAGTGGATGAGGGAGTAACTGATACTAAGAGCAGCACTTCTTTAGGTTAAGGAATGGCATAAACATAGTACAGTGCTTGCGCTACCATAGTGAATGATACAACCTCACAAGATGTAAATCACTGATAATACAAGTTCATTTGCATTCGACATAAAAAAATGCACGTTGGTCATTTTTATTAGATCTTCATACAGCAGAACTTGCCAGTGCTACCTCATCCCTTTTCTCTCTGTAGCCACATTTTTCAACCTCTAACGTCACTGACACTACATAGGATTACAGTTGATGCTCCTTACAACATACTGTATTAATCCAGCAATAAAAGTCCATTATATCCAAAGTTCATTCTATCCAAATTTAGGGTCATGGTATGTTGTGAAAGGGCAAAACTTCACATATACTGCTGTCTAAAAGCTATTGCAAAAATGATGAAAATATCAAAATTATTATAAATAGCTATAGATAAATGAGTTTACGCAGTAATCTTACAACCAAGCATGGCGGCATGGCGTCTTCCTGTCTGCCGTTTTTCAGACGCTGGTTGCTGACAAATGCCATGTTCCCCGTACAAGAGCATACATGCACCCGCACAACACCAAGATTAATGGCTGGCACAATTGCGGGGAGCCGGCCGGCCAGTGCTGCATTGCCTGTTTAGGCAATGCCTGTAGTGCCTTTTTAAAATTTTCAGAGAAATAAATAAATGCACACCCTGTAGGGGCATGGAGTTGTGCTGCATGCAATCATAAATGACTTGAGGCTACTGAAAGCTGTGAGAGGGGCTGTACAGTAAACCAGGCGGTGTTCGCGTGTTTGTTGGGGGAACCCTGCCTGTGTCTGCATGCATGCCACGAAGTCTCTGCTGTCTGTGAGACGGTAGCAAGGGTGGTCTTTCCCAATATAGAGTTGCATGCAGGACTGCATTTGTTGCCTGCACCGTCTGCGTGTTGGAGGGTGGGAGGGCGATGTGGGGCTTCCTGCAATCACCTTGAGAGAAAAGTGGTGCTGCGGTGCTGTCTAATGCATGAGAATGTTGGCTAGGGAAGGTTTTGGATTGACATCGTGTCAGGACACCCTGAAGATGTAACTGGTGACAAGTGGTCCATGATACATGTTACAAATGCAAAATCAAACAGGACGCAAACAGAATACACAGACACTTGTTGGTCATATGTCCCATTTGGTTTTGCACTGGAACATGTATGACAAATCTAGCAAATAATTAGCTCACCGTTCAGGATTAGTGACAAATGGTCTGACTGTCACAGTGGTTTAGGCACTGATACATCTGCATGAAAGACACTGATTTTGCTGTGTTATTATTTACTAAAATATTAGCATTCTTGTTAGGGTGTGTAGCTGTATTAAACTTGAACGGTACCGCAGGTGGGTTGCTAAAGTTTAAAAAAATGCAGTAAGGTCTGCGATTGTAGTGCACTAGTTTCAATCATATGTTTCCATTTTCTTAGTTTTTATCTTGTATTACATGTGGGTAAAAACTATCGCAAGATGTATTATGGGAGAGCCAAGACTCATTATGAGTATTTAATTGAAAGAAAGCTGTATTTGCACAACTGTAACTGTGTTGCAGGCCAAGCACGTTCGGTACAAACCAAACCTTCCACTTGCGGGCATTCCCATGATCACAGCACTCTCTAAGGAACTCGCACAGATGGCAGTGCCAGGTTTCTCTCTGTACTCCATCTCCCAAGTCATTTACAGCGCTGTGGAAGCTGCAGGACTGCTTAGCCAATAGGAATGTCTAATGCCCCTTAAGATGTGCTCATTCAGGTCGCGTCGTCTGCTCAGCGTCTGCTTCCTATCCTTTTGATACATGCTCCACGATTGGTGGATTGATGCAACAGATGTTTTGGCATTGTACCAATAAGCTGCGTTTTCATGAATGTGACAGCAGGGCTTTGCTTCATCTGTATGCTTTTTCAGCAGTTCCTTGCCGCCTCCTTAGCCAGCAGTAAGGGCAAATGCTTTTATAAAGGTTCACCTGTACTGCATCGTCCGCTCGGCGTCTATTGGCATTTTCTCATCACCTTCATCACATACCATACTAGAGCAGAGTAGTATATTAATGGTGCACTGAACAATTAAGCCTTTATTGTGCTCTTAATTGTCAACACATCACCAGTGCTAATGTTGTGGCACCATCTGCTAACTGGAAATCAAACCACATTTATGGCTCGTTGATGCCTCTGCAGTCTTATCAGCATCAAAACAAGCCGTCGCTCTCAATAATTGCGACAAAATATACCTAATGCTTTGTCCTCAGCATGAGATGAGATTAAGCGATGCCAAATTTTACCTCTTATTTCTTGCTGTCAGGGTGGAGAGCCAGTAACAAGAGTGAACTTGTTTCGAAGTGGGCTTTCTGTACTGTATGGGCACTGTCTTGTAATCTTGGTTAGGATGGCTATTACAGTTACCGATGTTAAGCACCACAGTAATTCACGCTATACAATGTGCATGTGCAAAGGTCCTAGCATGTCATGTATTGCTGTAACGTACCTTGTACCAAGCAAACATAAAGCCCTCTAATCTTGCCAACAATCAGACAGTTATGCCTGGAACTATATTCCGCTGCACAGTATTAACTGTGTACATTTCGTACCTTCAGTAGTGCAGCAAATGACTTGCGAGACGGAGTATAGGTATCTGTGGGAAGCTCCATGGAGGGAAGTGGACGTCAGATCCAGGAGGCACAGTGGTGGACGGCAGTGGGCGGGTGGGTGCCTGTTGGCATGGGGGTTCCTCCACCGTGTGCGTGTTTGTGCGTGTCGGGCACCCAGGAGAGCGGTGCCCTGATGGCAGGTGGTGCTGGCCGAGAGGACGACTGGCAGATGCCGTGCCTGGAGCCCTCGCCCGAGCGCCGGTCTGTGCGTAGTGCTGCCAAGCGCTGGGGGCCCCGCTCGCCCGAGATGCCCATGCTTGTGCCAGCAATAAGCAAGGCAAGTGATGGCAGAGGACCACATTGTTTGGCCAGTTGGCTTGTGTTTAGAGGACAGCTCTGGGATTTATATTTTTAGAAGTGTGCGGATCTGTATGCAATTTGTTTAGTTAATTCTCACTGTACACTTCAGTCACGTGTACCAAATGGCATGTTTGAGAGTTGGCTAGTTTTTCAGATTGTGTTGTTGCATGAGGCACATAAAAATCTGAGCAAGTTCTTTTCTGTCACCATGAAAATTTTGGGGTGAACAGCGAAAACAAATGCTGCAACAGAGACCTACGGGACACATGTGCTGACTATCTTCAACTGTGTAACGAATTCATTCTGCTGTGGTGCAATATTTGTAGTTCAGAACAACTTGTCATTGAGAGTGTCGGCCTGGTCTGCTGAATACTTTTTCCATGCAAAGAGAGGACACACAAGGGAATCGAAACATGCAAAAAACAGCACTACCAAGTTGTTTTTATTAAAGGGGTTCCTGAAACAGTTCAGACAAATTTTGCAGATGCGTAGGGTACAGCTAAAGTAAGTCATTCGTACCACAATTTGTGTGAAGCGTCTCATATTAAGAGAGCTACGGACGATTGCAAGTTACCCTCCTCCATAGCCATGCATTTTCTCCTCAATTCGTTCGCCGAGTGATCGGGGTTAAGCTCTGCCTTAGTTAGCTCTGCGTCATGGTAGGACGTCGTGTCATCTACTTCCGGTTGTCTTGAAGCCAATGCGCAAAGCAGCGTGCGTTGCGAGCATTCTGTCGCTGCATCGAGCATGTCCGATATTGCGGTAACCACAGGCGAGCTGGGAATTTCGATGGATAGGTGGAGTCGTAAACTAAAGTTCCTCCATACTACTATTGCTGTCATGAAGGGGCTTTAGCATAGACGGACGTGAGCGGCCTTGTCGGTCTGCATAATTCAGCCACCTGGTGGTGCAGAGCTTAACCAGCCAAGCAAGGAGCTAATATTGCCCTAACCAAGTGTAAAACATTTTTAACATTTAGAAAACGACGTGTTCACGATTACGCTCCTGCCAAAAATTAATACCAGCAGCAAAGGGACACTTTGTTACTGCTATATTAGTGCTGTGTTTGGTTGAGCTCTGTTCCATTAGGTCGCTGCACGATGCAGACCGTTCACGTGTCACGTTTGTGCTTCCGCTCATCCGTAAAAGGATGAAAACGCTTGCATTTACCCAAATACCGGACACGTGAAACATTATTGCAGTAGCAATCCTCCAGCATAAAGTGACGGCCGCAAACGTGCAAATCCTGGTACCGATCGGATACACATAGTTCGATGCGCTGCAGCCACTCTGCTCATCTGCTGCCTTGCCGAGGGACACGATGTCACTCTGCACGACATATTACCAGTCGCTACGTTCGCAGCCCACACTGTAACAAGGGCAAACCATGGTGCTCGCGAAAAGAATGATTGAGACCAACACTGACCGTGGAGCTCTCGTCAACACGGAGCACGTTGTAACACCTGCAGGCGACACTTGCTGTGTGCAGGAAGTCTTGTTTGCAGTGTTAAATTGTCCTTTCGCATTCTCTTTCTGTTACTTTCTTTTTTATAGAAGCAGATTAACTAACATTCCAACTATTATGAACAGCATTCGTTTGCCATAAAGTTTGAAAAATTATCTATGAAGCATCCTGGGCAGCCAATCGCGTAGCTCGCCTTACTGGTGTCATATGGCCACCTTCTGTCATTTGGTCATGGGCGACTGAAAACTCAGCTGAGTGGCGTGCAGTGATCGATAGCAATGTACATTTTTAAAACCTTATAATAAATTACAGGCTTTATGCGGGAGAGCTTAGATATGTCATTTAATGATCACAAGGACCTACCATAATAACTCAGTACGTTTGTACAAAATAGTCAAAATCATTTCAGGGTCTCTTTAAATGACAGGAATGTGCAGCATCAGAGAATGAACTCCTCCACGCTCATGCAGGGACACACATCAAACATATACCATTACTGCTTGATATGTTTCTAATGCACTAATGGGTATGGCTCAAACAAGTCCTCCCTATGGAAAAGAGGGTGTAATAGACATGTCACCAATGCACACATGCATGTGTTTGAGGTTTTACAGAGATAGGCTTGTTTTATAATATAACATTGCGGCAATGTTATAACATTGTGGCAAAGTTCAAAGTATGCACCAAGTTTTGCATGGCCTCCGAGATTGCAGCATTCACTGCTGCAACTGCACACAGCACTGCAGTCTGAAGACTACACTTTTGGCACACTGCAACGTCACCACTCATCTTCGTGCAAGTGTAACACACTATGCATGCGCTTAAATGCAAAAAAGCAGTTGAGCTTGTTTTGCCTAATTGTATTTATGGCATCAAAATGTGTGGATAGTCAAGAGCGAACTCCAAGACACCCCTTGGTATTAGCTAATCAAAGACCTAATGCAAGACTGGGTTGGAGGCAGTGGTGATGAAATGTTGTGTGTTTTGAACACCCCCTATATTAACGCTTAGCAGGGAAAGTGGCCTGAGCAGCACGAGACCAAGAAAAGTTTGCTGCACAGGGAGGGTGGAAAACCAGGTGTTGTGTGAAACCAACTGGGTACTTCTGGCACGTAGGTATACTTGTTTTGCTGCAAGCTGACCAGGAGTGCAAGGTGGAAGTTGTGTGTGGCGAGCTCCTTAGAGCAAGAGATGCACAAAGGAAGTGCCTGAAGTCTTGGTGTATTTGGGAAGGCGTGAGCTGTGTGTGTTTAGCCGAGGGTTGCTTTTCCGGTGCAGTGCAAAAAAACGTTGTCTTCCTGCAGCAATCGAATTTTGCTCACTTTCGATGCTCTACTCTCTATCATGAACATACCCTAACTAATCACTTGAAAATACAGCTTTTTTCTAAGTGAAAAGCTTTTTGGGATACTGCACAATCAGGCCCATAACCAGAAAGAGGGTTAGAGTGTCCTGGCACACCTTGAAATTATGGCCACGCCAATGTGCTGCTTAGTGCAACTTACGTATGCTTCATTATAACTATCACGTCGGTAATGCATTACATCTTTCCACTATCTTATGTCAGCATTGTGCTTGACTGACACGTGAAAATAAGTTAATAGAAATCGTTCAAGATAGCCATCGTTATGTCTGCAGAGCCCCGCCCGAAAATAATTCCTAGGTATGGCCCTGTGCACATTGAGAGTGTCATTGCATGAGCGTGTGTTGAAGCATTCATGTGCCAACTTGCTTATTAGTGCCCTTCAGCTACTATAAGTATGGAGTCTGTATTATGGCTGTAGCAGACAAAGCTTAACTCTGGACCAACTCCGATTCTGCCTGTTCAAATATACGTTAGATGCAGAAATGCTTTGACGAGGAGGCCGCTGGACCGATTTGAATGAAATCTGTTGCACTTGAGAGAGAAAGTTACATTGAAGTGACTGTAGGAAGCAGAATTCTGATTTAGTCCTAGAATTTTTTACACAAATTGCCATACATTGGTAAGTTAAATAAAACATAAACACTAAGTTAACAAATCTATAACTCTGCACTCAAAACAGATATTGCAATTCCCATCTGTCGAGAATTTAGGGTGTGCAATTATGATATATCAATTTAAAGCTGATGGGAATTTGATGCAATGTTATACAAGGGTTTTGAAAAAAATCTTACGAATTATTGGTGTATGCGTATTTCAGAGGGGTGTAAAATACATTGAATTCGTCTGCTTTAGATTATAATTAGATGCAACTTACAGAATTGTGATACTGCATTTTATCGCTGGCTTAGAGTTGTAATACGAAACAGATGATTTCCTTTCTTTCTTTGAAATTTTGCTGCTTTCAACAATGTTTATTTTAAACATTGACGGCCTAGATAAAAAGAATCTGCTTCTTGTCGTCACTAGATTTTAACTTTTTTTTGTATTAAGTGTATGTAAAGAGGTGGAAACTACTACTCTGCTCTTATATGCATTAAAGCACTCAACACTCTTGGGATAACAAAGCCATAGCTATGCAAAAGCACTCAATAATGATTTCCCGTGAGTAGTTAGTTCACTGGTCACGACACAAAAACTGCTATTTCACAATCTTAAGTTGATAAGCAAGAACACAAAGACAATGCTACCCATGCTTTAAAAACTTAAAAAAGAATACAGAAAGGACATCGTGAGAATTTCTTTTAAATGTAGCAAACCTCATCAAATTTGGTGCTGTAATTTCCAAGAAAAATGATTTCTCCATTCACATTTATTTAAATAGGAGCCCACAAGCTAAAGCTTCCTCTTAACATATAAATCTGTGTTTAAATGCAATGAGCGCACTGGGCTCAATTTACTACTTCAACTTTTGTGCCAGTTATAAAGAACTGAGTGCATTTTTTAAAGCCTATTCAGACGCTCGTCCTGCTGACTTTCTAGGTAGGAGGTCATGTTCAGCTTACTGGTTGTGCATTCAGGTGGTTGGTGCAATGCCTTAACAGAATGTAGGTCTAGGTTCTTGCATTGGGCAGCTTGGGCACATGCAGTAAAGCATTCCAATGTAACATTTGAGTGGGTGCTCTGTGCCTGAATTACACTCGATTGCAGGGGCCTGCAGAGGAGGCTGAGGAGGTGGTGTCTAAGCAGACGACGCAGCTTCTCCTGAGCCGATTCCAGGGAAGTGTGGAGGTGGACAGTATTGATGGTGTGGACTTCTTTAGTTTCTCTAGTGTGGAGGACCTCAACGAGTTTGCTCGTTCCATGGACCAACTACTCGAAGAGCAGTATCACGAGCCGCGCTCCCCGGACGGATCGGCACCTTCCTCTGTGGCGCGGTCTGGGGCAGCCGACGAAGAGTGGCGTGAGTCAGACTGGACAGAGGAGCGGCAGCCTGTGGTTGTGCTTCCGCGCAAGACGACAGACATTACCAAGATCAAGGGGTGGCGCCGTAAGGCATTCGGTTCAGACCAGGCAGCGGACCACACGACACGCTGGGTCATGGACCAGATGAATGAACAAGCATGGCGTCATCAGGATGAAGAGAAGCCAGAGCCACCTGCATTAATGACGCGGAGGGCAGCGGCAGCAGCAGCCGCAGCTGCTGCAGCGGCAAGCGAAGGCCAGCGCTCGGCAGCAAACCAGGCAGTACCAAAGCCTGAAGCAAAGAGCATGATGGTTGAAGTTAAGCAGGAGAACTTGCAAGGTCAGTGCCCCTGTGTTGCATAAGGCATTCTCTGTTGAGCATTCTTCCCATGTACTTTCATCTGCAGTTGAGTTGGAGACTCTTGGTTGTAGTCGAAATATCCGGACTTCATTGAGGTGTAGTTAATTCATGCAAATTGGTGGCGACTGTCTGCCGTGCTTTGATTGCTGGCTGCTGTTCTATTCATATATTTTTTTTAGCTCTATGTACTTTTTTCATTTGCATGCATTATGTAATAGTGTAGGCAGGGCCATGTTGTATTTTTATTATTACTGTTTTCATTTTCCCCCACTGCCACTGTATTTTTTCTGACTAAGCCTTTTCTTATTAGATTAGAAATTATAGTAGAACTTTTGAATAGTTGATATAATACGAGTATTCAAGGCAAATTGAATGTATTGGCAGCCTTGTGGATGCAAACATTGTTATTTTCTTTTGTTCCTACCTAACCTGCGGATGTTTGCCCAATTTTGCGCTAGCATGTACACATTGCGACAGAATTTAGCGCTTGAGGTAAGCTCAGCCACTGGAGGACTAAGCTCTGCAAGAAAGCCTACCCTTTGGTTGCAAGGGGCACTGATCTGTGAACAGCGAGGGCTCATCTTAGCCCAATGGAAAGGAATGGAGGCGATTGAGCAAAGGAGCCCAACTGCAATTAGAACGCGTTCCTGGGGCTATGGGAGTACATACCCCCAGTGATCACCGTATAATAGCCTCACTGTGCAAATGTGCCAGCTTCCAGCTGTTTGCATAGAGTTACAGGTGACCTGTTACCGCGATACACGCTTGAGCAGGACCCAGGACTTGTGCAGATGTTAAGGGTGATGGGCATTACCACCATGCCTGTGCACCAACACAATACATCCGATTTTTCAAACCCTCAGAGTCTGCAAAAACGTTTGAAAAATCGGGCAGTCTGAAAAAATGAATGCATGCCTTTAACTGTCCTCGAGGGCCAAAACCACCGCACCCACGTCCGAAGTAGCTTTAAAAGCCTGCCAGTACACATATTAGGCATCTCGGTGCTCATACTGTGACAGAAAATGGCAGGAACGTGCATGTATAATAAAACACATTTTGTGTCCCGTGGCAGTAGCCTTTTAGCACTCATGGTATGCTTCACTGCATTAAATTGTATATGCTTGACCGCGTAACGCCGCTGTATTGCGGCGAAGCTGACTTCCGGGAATCGGCATTGTGCAACTTGGATCCTTGCTGTGCTTTCTGTGATTTGACACCATCGGCGAGTATTATGAAGGTAAAGTTGGCACCATTGCTGACAGCGGTGAATGCATTAGATTAAAAACACTACCGGACAGCAGGAAGGTTGATAGCAAACATACAAACTGCTTGTCCTAATGACAGCAGAAAACTACCGCTACTCCTGCCATCGGATAGGTGTGTGAGAGCGCTGGTTTGAGGCTGTGAGATAATCAACATGGCAGCGGTGGTGGCTTCAGTTAACGCCATTTCGGACTTGCGGTCACACCAAAGAAGTGACAAATCTAACATAGAAGGGTTTCAGGGTCTAAAATTTCAGACACCATTATACGTTAGCTCTAATGGGTATGTGGTGGAGCTGTAAAGCTGCCCAAGTTGTTAGGCATCTCTGAAAAATATGTCGTTGACAGTATGTTAAAAGGCACTGTTATGAATATTGAAGTATGGGTGCATTACACATCTTTGGTGTTGTGAGTGTAGCATTTTGTTTTGTTCAAGCACTGATAGGTTCCATCCCCACCTTCACACCCTGTGTTACACAGTAGAACCCTGCTGACACATCTTTCACAAGACCGTCAAAAAAAAAGAAAAACGTAATAGACGAGAAATGGAAAAAACTTAGAACTAAGAGTAGTGGTGAACTGCACACAATTTTATTTTTATTATTACATTTGAATATAAGTCGCAGCGTTGCCTGAAAGGCGAAGCATCGATTGCAATGGCGAATTTGTAGACATCTATACAAAGTAAGTACTACAGCAGTTTCATCAGCCGTATAAACTTGTAAACATTCGCTTATTAAGTAAATTAACAAGCATGGTGTCAGTGTGCACAGGCAAGCATGAACACATCACACTCGATGACCGCAGACACTTACTATCAAAACACTGCCGCGAGCAAGCGTGGCAGCAGCAGCTAGCCAAGTGACCTTCATACTCTCTATCGCTTCAACGCAAACTGAATTGTGTCAAGGCTGCCACCAGTTGTTACAGGGACGGGGTTTCAGCGACCTTCAACAGTGTCTGCTTGGAGCTCAAGCCAGACTGACCGTCAGATAGGGTCCAGCAGGGAAGATGAGATGATGTAAAAACAAATAACAGAAGTTTTAATACATTGTTACAGGTGAGCGGTGCACTCCAAGACAAATAGCACAGAAACATTCAGCATGCGTGCTCCTGCACGCAGGGCAGAGAAGATTTTTATGTGGAATTTCGCTACCCTTCTTATACCCTACACCATCCGGGCAACTTTATTCTCGCTTACTCCTTGGTAAAGAGCCTTGTGAGCACACTAGTCAGCCCAAACAGAGGAATTTGGAGAGAAACCACTCACTGCCTTAGAGGTGGTGAGAGCAGGTCACATCGGGTCAACACAATGGTCAACCCACACACAGGAATTCAGAGAGAAACCACTGCCTGGCGTAGAGGGGGTGAACATAGGACAAAGGAGAGTAGGATTTGCAGTGGTGCATAATCCCGTCGCGCACACTCGACGGGACAAGTCTTCACGTTGACTGGCATTACGATTAAGCACGTCATGTCTCAGGAATTGGGCATCTGTTCCATTCATTGTTGCACAAAGTGGACCATAACAGTGGTGAGAACACAGCATGCACAAAGGTATGAGCTTTTGGCGCACCTAGACACCACCCTCAATGCATATCATATTCAAGATGCGGCCTGCTCGGCCACGCAATGCGCAGTTGCTGGCAGAGTACATCACTGCCCCCTCTGACCTTTGTGCTTGCGAGATTGAGCCAATATCGTTGGCTCCCCTTACAAGCTTTTACAGCATATGTCACGCGGTGACGGTGTTATCGCCTTTGGACTTTATGTGGAACATATTTTTTCGCTTGGGTAGTATGTGCCACAACCAATTTTAGGGCTCCAACGTGTCATAGATGCCATCTTTATATAGTAAATACAGATCTCAAAAGCCATGCTTTTGCTGGCGGAAACTGAAAATGCCATAGGTGTCACCCCCAGCACATTGGGCGGCGAATCCTATCGTCAAGCCACCAAGCCATGCTATATGAAAAGTTAACATGGCCGCTTGGGCTGGTGTGGAGTGGTAGTTCACAGCGTATGATGCGGGAATGGTCCTACAGTGGCGGCGCAACAGTTGGGTTGCCAATGCATTGGATCCTATGAGAGCTGTGCCAGGACCAGCCAAAAATGACGTAACAGCCAGGAAGACACAGCACCCTAGAACACAGCAGCAGGGTTCTTACTGTATTGGTGGTAATTTATTCTTACAACGGCAGTATTTCAGTGCCAATGAGTTGGTCGGATGTTACACACTGTGCACACTGAAAGGAAAGAATGAAGAGGCTTGCTGTCAAGTACTGTGCTGCAGGAGTCTTCCACGCATGGTAGTACTAAACGCAGGCAAAGGAGAAGACTAGTGGTTCTCTCTTGAGCAGTGTTCATAACAAATCGTACACCACCACTTCATTTAATTGGGTGTTAGCGCAGCTTGTGCCTTGCTCATTTGTCATTACTTTCGTAGCACTATCATGCTCCTTAGCTTAATAATGCTTGATATGACAAATGAACTGGATGCCAAATGAAACAGGGCCAAGTGTTTTTGTGTTTATGGGCATTTGATATGGTGTATAATATGCACAGGGTGGCAAGACCGTACATAGTATGAAATAACTCAGTTGCAAATTAGCTAGGGTCAAATGAACAAGATTTTACTGTAATGGCTTATTAGTCTATTTCTTTTTTTATTTTGCTGTTGGTGACATAATTGCAGGAATTCAACATGTTAAAGTAAGAAAACTATCTAATAAGACCATCTGTGTATCATTATTCAATATTCGAAGTTAGGTAGTCGTATTTGATTGGTGTTAAACAATTTTAATGTTTGCACACCCCTATTTTTCAAGCCTAATCATGCTAATAATCTGTTTAAAAAGCATTCTAACAGTTGTGACTCATTACTCTTTGGAAGCTGTTCCACTTTACTAACATGACTGTGGAAAAAGTGAGAGAGTGGTGTGCAGGTATAACTTCAGCTCTTTCTGTGCTGGTGTGAAAACAAACCCAACTTATCTTTCTGATGGAATGTCTATACAGAAATGTGCACCAGATATCACATATTCATGTCTTGATTGAAAGGTAAAACACATGGCTAATGAAAATAACATATTGTGATGAGTTATTGACACATTGTGAAAAGTAAAGTGTTTCAGCTTCGAAATGCAGAGCAACTACATAATTACAAATACAGCGTTTGAATTGTAGCTCCACACAATGCATGCACTAAATGTGCCTAGAAATTCCTTCCACTGGCTGTTGTCATTAGCGAAATGCATTGAATTTTCCACGGGGGCCCAGTGGTTATGGCATTTCACTGCTGAATATGAGGTCATGAGTTCCACAGTGTCCAACGTTCTGATGCGAATGGAATGAAATAGCACTTGTGTGCTTAGATTTTAGTGTGTGTTAAAGAACCCTGGTTGGTCAAAACTAACCCCTTTCCGCATGGTTTATCATACGCAATAGAAACAAAACATCTTCTTGCACAATAAAGAATCGAAAAGAAAGAAAATCCTACATATTCACCCGGAATCTAGGTCCTCTAGCACTCTAAATAATCTTTGAGTTATTTTTTTTTTTATGTTTGGGGTAGCTCAACACAGAACATGCAGAAATTAAGTAAATAGGTTATTTTCGCGATTTATGCCCCTGAAATCAGCACTCACAAAAATACCAGGGTGTTTGTTTACTGCTTATTGGCCTACTGTGATGCTTTGATTGAGAAAGACGTTTGTGTGGTTTTGTGAGGCAAGCATTAATTGCTGTGTTCAGCATGCAGTTATGGGTTGTTTTGTAGAGGAAAAAAGACGTTTTTTTTTTTTTTTTTGCAGAAGAAAAAAATTTGGTGCTAATGTTTATACAAGCTTTGCTTTTTCTTATCACCATTATTGGCGGGGATAAAACTGTAAATAAATATTCCAGCAGTGTTTATGATGACGATATCATGGGGCCTGTCGTGTTCTGAGAGCTAATAACAGCAGCAAGAAATAACTATTGTAGGAGGATGGTTATTATTTTGGCTTATGTCCAACTCCTAAACACTATCTAAAGCAAAAAGTTACAGAAAATCAAGATTTATAAATGATCTAACCTTGATATTGTAGCTATCTTTATGTTTACCAAGAATGACACGATCACATTTTGAAACAAGCTTGTTTTAGCTGGAGCTACAAGAAATATACTGTATTTTTTAAAGCAGTGTTTAAACTTTCTTTAATGATTCTGGTATCTTTTGAAAGTTCTTGGCAATTTAAATCTCTTTCTGCACGGTCATAAATAAACTCATAACTGCTTAGTGTATCATATGTGATATGCAAAAACTTTGACTCAAAATCACCACCAAGCATTTCCTTTGAAAATTAAGGTTTGTTTACGCATTAAGGTATGTCTGTCCTAAACAAACAATTTCCTAATTTTTTTCACATGAAAATAAAAATTTATGCGTTAAGGAGATAATCTGGAGCCCTTCCCCTACAGCGTCTCTCATTGCCCGTGTGTGTTGCATTGGCACATTAAGCCGCATTATTTTTTATTTTTTCATTGTTAGCCAAGTGCATTGACACGAGGCCTTCTGTTGTGCTTGCACAGCGCCTGAGGCGTCGATGTCCAAGGGTGTGCGCTGCGCCTTCCTGAGTTCCAAGTTGGATGAGTTCCTGCAGCACCAGTCAGAGCTGCGAGTGGGCCAGCTGGCCCAGCTTAACCCCAACATTGTGCCGCTGCCTGAGGGGCAGGGAGTGCTTGCACTCAGTAACCCAGTCCTTGCATGTCAGCCCCCTGAGGTGGCATCCAGGCAGGTGGGCCCGACCAGGGAGATGACAGCTCGCCCATCACGACGTTACGTCAGGCCACGGGCAAGTGCATTTTGCTTCATTTTGCCTTTTAGGAAATACAAAAAAAACCATGTAATTAGATTTTGGTCCACGCTAAAGAACCCGGGGCGGTCCAAATTTCAGGAGTCCCTCACTACAGCATACTTCATAATCAGATTGTGGTTTTGGCACGTAAAAACCCATAATTTAACTACGGTTCGAATCTAGGCCAACAGTTTCTTCAAATAATCATATACCAAACTTCGAGATTTGAGGATTTTAATAATGCGCTCAAGTTTGTAATTGAAAATGATAAATATGCTGCATAGCTAGCACCATCTAGAAAAGTCAGTATAGTAGCCACTAGTAGCCATGCCAGTAGCCAACTGAAGTACATGAGTGATGTTGTCATTTTGACCTGTGTCGTACAAGGAGGTTAAAGAATAACTGCTGGGGTGGAAACGATGTCCCAAAAGTGAAGTTGCACAGGAGGTGCACGATAAAACTATGAATGAACAATAAAAAATGGTGAAAAAGCGTTTTTTGCCCACTTCCTGTGAGCGAATCAACCTCCTTGGTTAATCATGGTTTAGTTTATGAGTCACATAATTATCTACATGTATCTCTGTATTACTGGTTTTAGTGTGAAATCTGCATATCTTGCCATATTTTATTGGGAAGAAAGTTCTCAGTATTCAGAAGAAATTATTATTTTTGTTTCTAACTACCAGATTTTATTTTCTAATTAGCCTAGCATTACAATAACAGAGATTGTAAGCTGAGGTGACCTGACTAGGTGAAGGATGGGTAAGTATTGCCTTCACCTTTCCTGGTAAGAAGCTATGGAAGCTTCCACTCTAGCAATTTTTTTTTTAACCTCCTTGGTGTTGTATCGGCGTGCAGCCTGGTATTATTGTAATGGCACCAAACAGGCGATGCCACAAACAAAAAGTTGTGTTAGCCGTAGAGGCCTCGTCAAATGTTCAATCCGGGCAGGCCTCAATGGGAAAAACGTCTGTTGTTGAAGAGGTAAATGGGAGGTGCTTTTTGCATCTGCCACAATGAGGGAATGACAGCGATAAGGAAGATAAGTGTGCGATAACAGAGAAGCTGTTCCTTGAGATCACACCGTGTTTCGGCGCGGACGCGAGCTTGCGCACATTCTCAAGCGTACGAGGCCAGCAGCGATCATGACGTGGAGTGAGCTCAGCATGTTCATATTAAGTAAACACTGTTTTCATTTCGTGAACGCTGCCCTCGCTTTTTTGTTCAGCTTTCATTCAAAGTAAGTTTTCTTATTTTGTCTGGCTTCGGACATTCGGGGTCAGCTTAGAATCGGGGCTGGTCTAAATTTGAGTAAATAATTTAATTCCTTTGCAGAGCTAATGCATTGCAGTGCACTAGTTCTTGTTTTTAATTGGCTTCAAACAACTGTCTTGGTTCATATCTTAAGCTAATATTGTCCCTTCAGATGTGTGGTGTGGCAGTGATTAGACTCATTTTTCCTTTAACTTCTACCATTGTGTTGTTAGAGAGCATTAAAAGTAAGAAAAACATTTCGAATCATCTAAAATAGCCACCCATGGTGAGCGTCACTGCCTGAAAACAATATGGATTTAAGTGGCAGGCACAATCGTAAGTGTCGAGACTTAATGTATGCATAAAAATTACATAACTAAGTAGTTATCAACGTAAAACACCTCACCGCTCTAAAGGAGTACTGTGCAACACGCACGCAACACCTGAACCACAAAGGATGATAAAAGAAGCTGCAGCTTTCTCAAAAAAGCCATGCCCAGTTGTAGAAAAACACATGTACTTCCCACGTTTCCCACGGTGATTGAATGACTACTGTGCTAGATGTGCATCTAATAATTTGAGTAGGAATCTCAGTGCGGGAACTAAGCCCAGCTTATTGGGTTATGTGACCACATGCAGTTTATACTGCATTTACTATGTGTAAAGCCTGCCCTCATCCGAGGCCCATATCTAAGGCCTCCGTGGAATGAAAAAATGTTTATGGAAAAAAAAAATGGAGGAAGTAAAAAAAATAAGAACGTTCAAAGCATCACGTGCATACCCATACGCTGGTAATTTGCACACGCCTCTACTAGATGCCACTGGTCCTGTTGACTACAGTCATATCTAACACTGTATCCCACACTAGGCACCAAACGGCAACTTTGGTCGCAGACACTGGCAAAGTGGTGCTTTTGTTAAGCCTATCTGGCAGGTGTGATGGGTGGCAAGGTATTTGTAGGAAGTTCGCCTTTAAGGTGTTTGTACCAGTAAACCACTTCGGTGATCGGGCATGAGATAATGTGCAAGGACTGGACTGATGCCCACATGCATGAAGCGGAGTTTGAATGGAGCTCCAGTGTGTGCATAAAGCTAGTAGAGCTCTGAACTGTGTTGCAAAGCACAGCCTAAACTGGTAGTGTCGTAGAGACAAGGTCACATGTACCCGCCATGGTTGCTCACTGGCTATGGTGTTAGGCTGCTGAGCACGAGGTCGCGGGATCGAGTCTTGGCCACGACGGCCGCATTTCGATGGGGGCAAAATGCGAAAACACCCGTGTACTTAGTATAGGTGCACGTTAAAGAACTCCAGGTGGACAAAATTTCCGGAGTCCTCCACTGCGGCGTGCCTCATAATCAAAAAGTGGTTTTGGCACGTAAAACCCCATAATAATAAAAAAAAAAGGTCACGTGCGCATTATCTGCACTTCATGATGACCGGCAACACATGTTGGACAGCACGATAGGTGAACATGAAGCACACCTGTGGCCTCGGTCATCAAAAAATTTCGAGTAAATTTTGTTTTAATGGAGCACAACACTGAGCAAATGTCTGTAAACAAATTTTTTGCTGCGCTGGCACTCTAAACTACAATGGAATCAATTTTACCATCCCATTTTGTATATTTCGGACTGCCAGATTATTCGGACATTTTCGCGGCGTTGTTTTGACGACTGTAATGTGTAAACGTATTCATAGCGAGCCACCAGTGCTTGCATTATTCTGCATAGCAGCCTGAGTGCAGTTCAAGGCTAGTAGCCACATACCTCTCTCATGTAAGTCCAAAAACCAGTGAAAAATCTGGGGAAAAAGTAAGTGCATTCTTTACACAAGTAAATACGGTAGTTTGTATGATCTTGATGCGGCCATCTAACTTGCACGAAGCAAGGCATTTGTATTGAAATCTGTGGCATACAAAACCTTTACTCGGCACGGCCTAGGCCAATCGCATGAGGCAAAACTCATGAGGCAACCAAGGGCACAGTTGGAGATTGTTTGAAACGCGCATTCAGTTGGCATTCACAACTGAATGCACGTTTCAAACAATCTCCAATGGTGCCCTTGGTTGACTACCTGATCGTAGCTAAAAACCCTCTTTACCAGATGTGTCCTGTGTTATTCCCTTTGTATGGCCTGGCCTCAAATTTTATGGTTCCACATAAACTTGGGCACGCACAGGAGAACCCTGTGATACAGAGCTGTGACAGAGAGTTCTCCGATGTTCTCTATCTTGTTGGTATCCTTTGGTCTCATTTTGTGTGGATAAGTATTTTTTGCCGAGCTGTCAGCAACTTTTTGCCGAGGTTTCTTGTAGCACTGCCGTAGTCATTGTTGGTGCATTGTCAGTGCATGATGATGCTTAAATTAAAAATGCAAGAATAATTGTCTGCTTGTGTGTCTGAGCTGATTTTGAGCTCTGGCACTCCTGTATGCATGTCATAAGGTAAACATTTCATCAAAGGGCTTTCGCATGAGTACATGCATCTGGGCAGGCTGAGTAAGCTCAGTGACTGGAGCAGAAAATGCAATAAAGACTATTAAATGAAGTTTTCATGAATAAGTCATCATTGGAGCATTGATTCTCTCGGTAGTCTAAGTGCACTAGGTATTGTCAGGAAAGAACAGACTTTGCAGCAAGACAGGGACAGCATGACAAATGTGCACTAGCACTAACTTCCAAGTAAGTTTTACTGAGCAAAAATGGCGCAATCATACAGGCAGCAATCATAGGTTAGAGCCGAGCTATAGGCCATGTGTACAAGTATAAGCTATATATGTACAACCCGCACCTTGCCAAGTTTCCAGAATATTAAAAGGCTGTGGCTTTTGCACAAGGAAATCCAGTAATGCTGTGGCATTCATTGGCCCCTCCTTCAGGCTGCAGAGAATGGGCGCACAGATGGTGTTGCACGGACCGAGCACTGGAAGACAAGTGTGTCTGCTGCTGCTCGGCGCCGGCGTCAGAGCAGTGCGACCACCGACAAAGCAGCAGAGGAACTGGAGGCACCGTCCCCATCTCCATCCAAACCTGCTGCTGCTGCAACAGTTGCAGCCTCTTTGCCCAAGGTGACAGTCCTTCTTGGCGCCTCACACTTTTCGGGCAAACTGACAACTGAAGTGTCTGTTGATGATTGTCTAACTCCTTTCCCAGTTGCATCCTTCTTAATTGCCATCCCTTTCAACAAACATAGATTGATTCATGCATGCACTCAAAAAAAGCATTTGGGAGTTTTTCGCTATCTTCTGTACAGGAAAGCTTACTGATATTTTTGCAAATTAAATGATTAAGAAGTCTGCTGTGCTCATTATTGTTCAGCATCATGCTCATAATTTTCTGCCAGCGTAGCATGTTGTGTTCTATGGCCAACTTGTATTCAATATATTAAGCCAAACGGGGAGCCGCCATGAGGGCATAGGCAACTCGTCATATGTACCAAATGTGCAACTTGGTGAATATGCAATACATTTAAACCTAATAGAACGAAGTAGGTAAAATTGGCCATTTTCCTTGTTATATATAAATTTCGTTGCATTGAAATTCAACCTTTTATGCAAGTAAGTACAGTCGCCAGTTGATTTTTCTTATACGGAATGGGGCCAGACAATTTTTAGAATTATCTGGCAGTCGAAAAAAGCAAATTTGAATGAGAAAACAATTCATTTTGATAAATTTGGGAGTTGGCGGCGATAGCGCCAACTGTTTCTGCTTGCGTCGCCCGCACTGGGGCGACTGGGACAACTGGGACGACACTATCAGGAAAAGCGCCGGGAGCGGGGAGCGAATGCTTCGTCTACGTCTTGCTCCAATAGGTCACCAAAACTCGAGATTATGCGACCTCCAATACTAAACGCGCGGTAAGACAGCTTACATGGTGCCATGTCGTCTTGGCACACACGACAGATTCCCTCTAAAGCAGGGTACGCGGCTGCCTATGCACTCAGCCGCACTTACAGCCATGCACAGCCAAGGCGGCCGAGACGCTCGCTAGAAATCAAGAGGCACGCCAACTTACTCCCAAATCCGCCCCCTCAAGTGCACTTGATCACGCTACTGCGAACTCACTTCCGTCCCCCTCTTTCCCTTTGCTAGCATGGGAATGCAGCACTCGTGAAGCCGCCATCTTTCATGTCTCACCATAGCACACTTTCACTCGCACCTATAGCACATGGTGCACGAGGCGCGATAGGATCTTGTCACACTTGTACCTGATACAGAATATGATGCGACTCCACTTCTGTCCTCTTGTCACACAGTGCATGATTTGAGAAGTGCATTTGCAAGCAGCCGCTTGTAATTCAATCACTTGACTGTTTGCGTGGGAAAGTTTCTATTTATTGTCTTAGCATTCCTTTGCAGCAGCAGTGAAATTTCGTTATATTGAAATGGCATACAAAAACACTTCGTTATATTGAGCTTCTAACTGCGTGGTGTTTTATGGACAAGGGTTTATGAAAAGTTAAATACCGTATTTACTTGAAAATAGGTCGAGCACAAATCAGATCGACCCCTATATATTGTACTCTCCGAGAAATAAAAAAAAAGGGAATATAGGTCGGCCCTTTAAAATAGGCACGTTAGAATCAAGCACGACCTTAAATCTGCATTACCATATCTCCATCGGCATTTCAAAATGGCCACCTCATACCTGCTTCGAGCCTAGCTGCCGTAGCTTCCTCCATGGCTTCGGGCATGGTCCATGCACTATCACAGATTGTGATTGAAGATGTCGTGGGTTGGCGCCCTGATTTATGACCACATACGAAAGGAAAGACAGAAAGCTGTAGTACGTGTGCTTAGGCATTAGTCCACCATCTGTCTTTCCATTTTCTGCATTTGCTCTACCAGCATAAAGCGCCGAGTTCATTGTGATGTCGCATTTAAAAGGAAAGTGATTATGTGTGCAGAGATGGATGGAAATCGGGCTGTATTATAGACGTTCAGAGTAGCCAAAACTTGCGTGCGAAACTGAGGCAAACAGAAGGAGATGGTTTTCGCCGGCAAAGCAACATAGCGTAACGAAGCAGGACATATTTGTGACAATCCACATTGGCGATACGATCGCTTCAGCCCTATCTTGAAAGCGATCTGCGACGGGGACAGAGTCCACTGCGCCCTGTGTTTTTTCTGCTTATAATTCGTGCTGAAGCCAGAGGCTGCTGCTACCGCGCTTCTTCACTCAAGTGTTTTTACAGCGAGTTTCTATGGTCATTGAGTGAGATGTGCTCATGTTTGCTTGTGCACATGTGACACGATGCTTGTTAATTTAGTTAGTACTGTACTGTGCTGGTGCGCATTACAATCGGTGCACATTAGAATCGAGTAAATAAGGTATTTGGGATTTGCGCAACTGCAGCTTCGACGTATGGTACTGACATGCATGGCAAGGCGTTTTGGTTTACAGCCTTGGCCCTTGCGGCTCCGGCGGCGGCTCTGTTCCATATTAGAACTCCATTAGCTCAGTACATTTTCTAGCTTTGATCACGAATATCGGTCGATAGCTAATTATGGGTAACATTTCAGGAAAAAAAAGGTCGGCCTATATTCGAATAAATACGATACTTTGTTACATCGAGAATTTCGTTATACAGTTAAACCTTGATATAAACGAACTTCAGTATAACGAAATTCTGTCCTTTTTGCTATGGCACGGTTTAAAAAAAAAAAATACACGCAGACATTTGCTTTGTAAGTTGTATTATTTTTCTAAACTTAAATGTCTAGTGAAGCAACAGATCAAACAAATAACTACTGTAGCGTTGAATAATTCTCGAAGTCGCATGTTGCGGTGAATGACATTTCAGCAATGCAAAATACGTAGGTGCACTTGTGCATCTGACCTCGGCTCTCTGGCTGGAAGCGTGGCTTCCTTGAAAAGAAGCGCATGTGGCATTTGATTTGAAATTTCAGCTTTTTCAGCTGTGTAATACTTCGCAGACGTGATCGTCAGCGTGTATTGTACAGACCCTTTTCGCTGCGATCCCAAGGGCACTGCCATCACGTGGCGATGTGTCCATTGCTTGCCTCAGCTACCTCCATGTTTGCAGTGGATATGCCTCCCATTCGGCAGATAACGTAGGTGATAACTGGGTGGATGACACTAACGTTTGGCCACCGCTTCAGAGGACAGATAACCGCTTTCGGAGCTCATTATGCCTCGTCCAAATGGCAGGAGTGGCGCTTACAGTGCTCATACTAAAAGCGGGGCTAGAAATGTATTCCAAGTTGTCCAAATTTCCGCTGATAAATTAAATAATGATCATTGTGTTCTGTTTTTCATTATTTTTTGGCAAGCACTTTGAAGCAACGGCTTTTCATCTTTCTGACTCCGTAAAGCTTCTCCACGCGGTAACTGTCTGATTGTTTATTTTCTGCCTAATTGCTCGCGGATATGCACAATTGTAATAAATTTGTTCTTGCTTTGCACAAGGCTTGGAACATACATGTCCTGTCCTTTTTAATAGCTTAAAGCAAGAATGTATTATTGCTGATCACTTGCTAACTCTGTGGACCGTCACGAAACATTCAGCTTCAAACTTTCGAGCCATGCTTTGGCGCATTGATTCAAGTGTGCGCCCATTCACTTATACTTGATACGTTGGTGATAGAGCGGGTGTAAGTTTGCTTTTGAGTTAAGGTAGATGTAGTAGATGTAGATAACATGCGAGAAACTACTATAGTACAAGGAAGCGGCACTACTCCCTTTGTCACTGTGTAAGAGCCGTACTCACTCTTCCAACGTTCCAGGTTTCAAGTACTTTCTTTAGCATTAGAATGCTGGTGTCCGAGTGAAATTTTTATCCTCCTGAAAAGCTGTGCATCGTGAAGGGCCAGTAACAGGAGCAGTCCTTATTTATGTAGCTGCGTCCCATGAACTTAGTCACTTGGATTGATTCCGTTCCTTAAAATTCCAGTCCCTATTTTTGCAGCCAACTACAGCACACATCTTTCCTCTACCGTTCCACATTTTGCAGCATTAATAGAGCGCAGTGCATTAGTGAATACTCAATTGCAATTCCGATAGCTGATTGCATAGTAGCAGGGCAAAAGTGGTAAAGGTTCCCCGCTGGGCCGACAGATGGCGCCACTGCCACAGTGAGCGTCCGTGAATGGGGGCGCTGCTCAGAGCGAACCACAACGCATGCCAGGTGGTGGGAGAGGAGGAGGGGAATATAAGAGAGAGCGTGCCCATCAGGCGGCCTTTCATGCCGCGGACACCGAACAGTTAGGAGGTCCCAGTGCACTCGCTGGTGAACTCCAGCCCGTACCCGCTCTGGAAACAGCCTACGCCGAATAGCTAGAATGTTAGCGTGTGCTCGCCCGGAAACGCCAGCGCCATCAAAGCGCAAATCATCCCTCGCTTCGCGCTTAGGGAACAGCAGCAAAACGCCAGTAGAGACAAGCAAACCCTGAGAATCAGAAGAAAGCAGCGAAGGTGCAACGGCAGCACAGAGTAACAAATCCCTAACTTGAACCGATGCACAAAAGAAAATCACAAGGAAAACACAGAACCACAGCTTTGCTGTTTCCTCAGATTTTACAAGTGTGTAACTTGCTTTAATTTTGTTTTTGTTTTTTCTTTCCTCTTATTTTCCAGCCTCCAGCGAAGCGTGCAAAGACGGACGCCGAGGAAGATGCGCCTTTCCTGGCGATGACAAGCCGCAGGTTACGTGGTGGCCAGGGGGCACCAGATTCTTCCTTAAACAAGGCTGCTGTTGCACCTAAGGAGGTGCCCAAAAAGAAGGAGCCCTCTACTCCAAAGGAACCCCCTAAGAAGAAAGAGTGCACTGCTGCCGAGACACCCCCAAAACCCACCAGTATGGCAGCCACAAAGAAACCGGCTGCAGCCACGCACCCGTCTCCTGATGAGCCGCTGCCTTATGGCTCCTACGAGGACAGCGGTGACTACCCGCTGGTGCCGGAGACGCCGCTTACGAGCGAGCAGAAGCGCCTGCTCCAGGCGCTGCTTGCAAGCACCCAGTGTAGCCGCCCTCTCACAGTTGCTTTGCCTGTGGAGCCTTGCTTTCTATGCCCGCAACTGGACCAGCAGGATGCTCTTGCTGCTGCACGAGCACTTTCACCAGCTGATGGTGGCACGCCTCAGAAGACATCGGCCACCTCTGGCAAGCTGGGGACTCCTTCGCCGGCCACTGCCGGGCAGAAAGCGGCACAAGCGGTGAGACTAACCAGTGTTTGTGTTTCCTTCTTCATCTATCACACTTTCTCGTTATTCTGTAAGATGTGGTTTTGTATACAGTGAAGCCTGGATTGGGATAATGTAATTATTCTATTCCATTTTTTTTTTTTTTTCACTTCGACATTTGTCTAGAGGGCACTCCATTTCCAGGATCAGCTGTCGATGAACAGTGGATGACAAAAAAAAAAATAGAATCGAGTGAGAGAAATGCTTACAAAAAGCAGACCTTGAGTGCACACAATTCCAAATGTGATAAAGGAATGTGTTAGGATATATTTAGCTTGACATGCATAAACATGGCGATGCAACAGTTGCCCAAGACCTCCACTCATTTATTAATGGTTTTCTACGATTGGAAGAGGCTGCTGTTTCAGTATTATCACCTTCGTGGCATCTAAACTGAAATTTTCAGCTAAAGTCTACTCATGGTGGGCATGCAATTGTGCGAAGTGGGCACCAGTGTATAGTGTGTTCTGCGGTGCATGCTAATGTGACGGTCAGAATGCCATTGCACAACCACGGGATGCTAAGGGTAGGCTTCACAGGTTGCTTTCTGCTTTTAATGCGCATCGCAAGCTCACCTTGCAACTCTAAATGCGCCGTTACTTTGATTCAACAAGCTGGTCAGTGTTGTCTACAGATTACAGGTTGCTAACAGCTCTGCCATATCACTGCAACATCAATAGTTCAGATAAATGACAAGAATGCACATCCCACGATTCATTGCTTTGGTATGATAGGGCTGCCAGCAATGTATTGTTTGCAGACACTCTTGGCCAACTTGTTGCGCAGTGTGACAGTGCCCCTAGGTGCACTACACAAAGCTGAACGGCTAGCCTTCATGCCTCTCAAGAAGAAGCTTGTAAAGGGAAACACACTGTATGCATCACAACAAATCATCTTGTCCACAAACATGTAATAACTAGTTATTGCGTTTGTGAAGGGGCTGATAGGAATGTCATTGCAGTAAAACCTTGTTAAACCGTACCGGCTTAAACAGTAGTTTCGTTTTGAAAGTAGTAAAGTCAAATTCCCGACTCAGCGGCCATTGAACATAATGTGTTTTGTATCCGCATAAACCGTACCAGCCTATTGCGTATGTATCGGTCAACACGCAGTGTTTCCACTTTTCATCACGCAAACACGGCGCAGCATCGTCTTTATCGGGCGGCCCGGCAGAACAACAAGCCTCAGAGATCAGCACAACAGCCTCCAAGCGCCCTGTGCATTTGCGCATGAAGCCACATCAACATCAACATCATTTCGGCTTCGTGCCAGAGAGCGTTGTGGCATCATGCAAGTGAGAACTGGCGTCATGCCGAAACTCGGATAAAAAAGGTGCCGGGCGCTTAGCATACAAGAAAAATTAGGCATCATTTGTGCTATCAAATATGACGCGAAAAATCGGCGCTGGCACACAACATGGGTCTACTGTTGACTACAGTGTATGGCATTTGGAATGCGAAGAAGTTGCTCGGCAGCACTGCTGCGACCGTGAAGAGATGTCAGCTACAAGGTCAGACTTTTTGCCATCGTTGCCTCTGTTGTTGCCGAAATGTCGCCTAGCGAAAGTGATAAGGATGACAGCACGGGCGATTCAGGCCCGACAGTGGCAGAAGCTGCATGTTACATCAGCCTCATGAAAGCAATCGTCTCGACTAGAACAGCACCCCACAATGAAAAGGTGCCCCATGACTTCTGCAATGCTACCGCGCCCGTGCACAGAGAATATGCAATGCCAACGAGGAATCTGCCATGCGAGGGTTTGCCGAGAAGGAGGGGGCTGAGTGAAAAGCTGGCTCACAGCTTCAGCAAGTTTAAGGCCGCTGTCGTCGCTGCTAGGCCACCGCGGCATCAAACTAAAATAACATGTTTGTCGCGCGAAGTAAATAAATACTGCATGCTTTTTCCGAGTTCAGTCTCTGACAGGTAAGTGGTGGATCTCATGCTATTTCGGTTAAGCAGTACTACCATTTAGTACATACTTTTTCTGAGCGCTGGCCAACGACGGTTTAACGAGGTTTCACTGTACCTTCATTACAATGATGTGCTTAAAGGGAGAGAGGTACAGAAATATTTATTTACAGAAAGGCAGAAAGGGCCCCTCAGCAGCTATAGGCATTGAAAACAAACCAACATGGTGCATAGGTCATGTGCTCAAGATAATGTCTGCAAAGTGTCAAACTGCAGTACGGCGTGAAAATAACTGATATTTCAAATTCAAGCCTGTGTGCCCTTCCTCTGAAAGCAGCTTCGCTTCAAGCCAGAGAATCAAGATTGCATGCATGAATGCCTCTACGCCAGGTGCACTGCTTGCAGCACCACTGATTATGGCATGTGACTTCAGTTAATTGTCCAGCACTAACATGCAAAACTGCCACTGGTAGTGCACAGCGCAACAAAAAACGAAAACATTACAGCAGAAACTCCTCTGGAGTTGTCTAAGTATGTGTAAATGAGTATTGTGCCACTTGCTCATCTCCACACAGCCTGGTGTCATTATCAATCTTATCAAACTTGATTCGACCAGTATAAACCCTTATCAAATCTTATCGCTTGTTATCGACCTTATCGGACTAGATTCGACCCTTATCAGTTGTTATCAATCTGATCGGACTCTATCTGACCATTATCAACCCTTATTGATCATTATTGAACTTATCGCAATCGATTCTGTCCTTACCAACCCTTACCTGTTCTTGTCTACCTTACGGGACATGATCCGACTCTTATCAACCCTTATTGGGTCCTTAGCAGCCTTATCAGAATTGCTATGACCATGATAGGCCCTTATCGTGCATTAGCCTCTTATCCATTCGCATCGAATCATTATCAACCGTGATGAGACCTATAAAACCCCTCAACACTGCTTATCATTCTTATCAACTCATTGACTGCTTCTCCGTCTGTGCAGTGTGAAGCGCATGAGCACTCGGAGATTAGTCACATTTCAGTCGGTGAAGGAGCGCTTTAACGGTAGGCGGGTCACGTAGCCACCAAAACACATCGAGGATGTGGCGACGTTGGCATTAAATTTTTGCAAAATCTGAATTTTCCTAATGTCTACAATGTTCCGAGTCAGCTCTACATGTGGTCCTAGAGATGTCTTTTACTCCACCATCACCAAATCTTTCAAGAACGCCTTCATAGAAACTGTTCTTTGACATTTGTTTTGTACTGCTGGTATGACACATTCATATGGTTCAGATATATTCATCTTCTGCATGTGTGGGTGTTTAGGACCTGCTGCAGTGGTTTATCAGCTATGGTGTTGTGCTGCTAAGCACGAGGTCATGGGATCAAAGCGTATGTGTGGCGGCCACATTTTGATGGGGACGAAATGCCAAAACGCCTGTGGTCCCATGTATTGGGGGCACATTAAAGATTCCCTGGTGGTCAAAATTAATCCGGAGTCCCCCACTATGGCGTGCCTCATAATCAAATCGTGGTTTTAGCAAGTAAAACTAGAATTCAATTCAGTGGGTGTTTAGCCCTGTGGGTAAAACACTCTGCTTCCGAGCGTGGGGCTGTAGGTTGTAAACTGCAGGGGAAGTGTGCTACTGTTGTGGGACATAGCATGTGCTCCATAATTTACATGTGCACATGTGCCATCTGTGGTCACAGTACGAGCACAGAGATTGACTGATGAGTTTACTGGCAGGCCTTCAGAGTAAATTTTAGGTAGACCCCCTGCCCTTTTGTTGGCTTTGCGGGAGCTTTCCCAAAACAAGGATCATTTAGCTCAGCTTCTTGGTGCACGGTCCGGCATGCACATATTCATGCACATATAATTAAGGAACGCATACCAGGCCTTGTTAAAGGTCTCACATACGAGACATACATGGCGGGCGAAACGTGGGCTGAAATCACCACAGTAACGCTGGGACTTAATATGCATCTAGGTGCTTGTACTGTGAACGAAAATGGTGCGTGCGCACCACTATTTTAAAGGAATACATACTACTATGTCCCATGACAGTGGCTCCCCTTTCCATTTTAGGTATGCTTCATTGCAAAACATAGATGTATTGCAGAGAAGCTGACTAGTCAAGTTCGAATTATTTAGCAGATGCTAATTTTGAGATTGAAGTAATGGAAGTTTGGAGCCTTAATGGAAGTGGTGCCAAAGCAGGATACTTTGAATTAGTTATTAGACTCATTACAGGCGTTACAGGTACTATTATGTTAGGGAGTTCTGCCCTTACTTCAGTATATACGGTAGTTGTACACTACATCGTTCTTGTTGCAGCATTTACTGCAGTGATAAGTGTGAATACGTCACCGTTTATCATTGCTTGTGTATTTACTCATTGCAACTTTTTGCCCCACAGCATGCAGCCAGTGCACAGAAGGGAGCAGACGTGACGAAGAAGGTTGGATCTGTGGTTAAGGAAGCAGCGACAAAGGAGAGCACTGCAGAGACATCCAAGACACCTCGCAAGCCCAAAGTAAAGTCACTCCCCAGCCCCGTAATCCCAGCTTCACCCACAGAGTCTGCACAGAGCACCCGCAGCCGTCGGCCAATCCGGCTTCCTGCTCGCTTCCAAGACTCAGCGTTGTACTTCTCGCCCAACGGGGACCTGTTTGACATTTCATCGCCACCTATGTCACCCCGGCGAGGCCGTCCGAGTACAGCTAGGTAGGCATTCATTCAGCACCCTTTTTGTACAACATGCATATTGTAATTGAGGTTTGTGAATTAATTTGTCAAGGGCAATGGCTGGTTTTACTGCATGTGGAAGGTAAATTGATAAATGATCCTGCTAATGTAATAGACCTCACTGTTAAAGAACTTACAGTTCTTCTGCATCGTGTTCTTTGCAGCACGGATGCTGCTTGTGATGCATGTGGACACATGCTGCTTTGAAACTCTGGCATTGGGAAAAATCTGTGCTTGTTAACTAGCTTAGCTGATGTAAGCAAGCCCTACAGTGGCCTGCATTCATATTTTGACCACTTTCAAATAGATTTTGAACTTGCCACTGCTTTGTTCTTGCTCCGATTACGCAGCAAGATTGCATTTTATTGCTCTCATCATTCGATAAAAGCTTTGTACCTTGGTTTAGCCAGTTTGTTTGACTGGGTAAATGGCCTGAGACTGCAGAAAAGGCTGTGAAATTAGTCCATGTTGATGCAGTAGCTCGCTTCTCCAATGATTAGGTGCGAATGCAATGTTTTATGCATGAAATACTTTTAGCTCCCATTGTCAGCGACCTTCAAGAGACTACTTGAGCCAAAATCCAAAGCTGTTATCTGGGTACTCAAGACAAGAACGGAGTGATAACGAAACGAAAACGTCCGGGCAACCAGGCGAAACTTAAGAAAATGCGGTCTCTGGCCCCCATACTTCTGTGCAGGACCGCATCACGCATGCTAGTTTCTGCCCAAGCAAGTTACAAAAATATTGCTTGCAATTTCTTCCTAATGTTTGTTCACAATGTCACTCAAGTAGTAACTTCTAGTACGCTGAAGTTTAATTTGTCTTTTCCAGTAGCGACATTCTAAAGGCAGATACAGGGCACCATACACTTTATTGTCATCTTTTGGCACTGAGATAGAGTTGCCTATGCTCTTTTCAATGCCAGTGGTCTGTGAGTTTTGCGGCGTGGGTTTTGTGCCACTTCAAGAGAAGATTCCACGCTGTGTGACCAAGCCGGCAGCGTCTGGTGCACCGCAGTTGGTTGTTTGGCCGAGACGAGACTAGCAACGAGGTTCAATTCAAAACAGGTTCAGTTCGGCTTGGTAAGCTTTCAGGCCTGCTTCGCATCGGGGCCACATGCACTCCTGCATCTTCATTTCACCGAGGTTGTTGTCACAAATGCCTAAGCCGAGCAATGCAGCTCAAGGAAAGGAGAGGTAGGAAGCGTTTTCTGGAAACCGATCGCATAGCGAGTTATACGCAAGAGCAGAAGACTGCTCGATTGTGCCAAAAATGACAGGATTATGCGGGCGTTCACGAAGGTGACAACACTGCCACGGACTGTGGCCACCTACCTAAGACTGCACATCTGCAGCCGACCACTTCGACGTGACAAGAAGAAAAGGTAGTGACAGACACTGAGTGTGCTGCACTGTTGGAAGAAGAAAAGCAGTTGAAGGTGGTGGCACCACAGGCGGCAAAAGACGCAATACGGACCCAATTGTTTTCTGTCATTACTGGCTGTGACAGGAAATGGTTGCGTTCATATGGACCAGTACATAGTATGGTGTGGGGCTGTGTGGTATGGTGGGATGGGGCATGCCGTTGTGCGCATGCACTATACCCATTTTAAGATTGTGGTTAGTATCAGTTCCAACCAGTCTGCTTTGCCGGTAGCCATTCCATGCTTCCATCTGCTCTCAATTACGGGATAACCAGCATTAATTTTTTTTTTTTATAAATCAGGCATGCAAAACAGCCAAGTGCTTTTCTCAAAATTGCAGACCAGTAAATGCTGTCTTGCTGCGGAATATTAGCGAAATCTAATTTAATGTTGTTAAAATACAGACCATGAACAGTCGTTGAACAAGGGATGTCTCTGGAGCTAACGTTCCTACAATGGGATCTTCCTACAGAATTTTGACGAGTGCCCTTGCTGAAACGTTGTCTCTAACAGCATTCCTTGTTGAACCACTGTTCATCGTTTCAAGCTTCAATCTAACTATGAACTTTTGTCTTGTTTAAACGCAGGTCACTGTAGTTTAAATGGTGGCTTAGTTGGCAGCACTGTCAGTAGCATTAGTGTGGGTCAGACATCGCAGCATAGGGCTACAAATGTTATTGTGGGGTTGTGCTGAAGCTGTTCTCGCAACTGGCGCAGCAGCTCAAAGATTGCCCAGCAACCACCACGGCCTCCGCCACCTCCTGTGGCAACCGTCCAGCCAGATACAGTGCAGTTGTCTTCTTCATCCTCTTCATCTTGGTGTGTTTCATCTTCGTCATCTTCATCTTCGTCACCTTCGTCATCACGCTCATCGTCTCCTTGTGGCAGTGCCTGTGAAGCTGCCGCACCTTCGCAGGCCTCCAGTAAAAAGAACGGCGAAGGCTCACAGGTAAGGGTGCACTGCTGGCGTTACCTCTACATTCTCTCGGGTGATGCAGGCCTCAGAATGGGCTGTGAACCGATCAGTTTGTGTTTGTGGTAAGGTAACTGCCTATTAGAGTGAGCTTAGCATAGTATTATCGATAATGATGGTGCCTCCTGGCAACTGCACATGCACAGTAAACCCTGCACAATCACTGTTAGAGGGAACCAGTAATGGTATCGGTCACCCTATGCTAAATTACCCTGTTAATTTGGTGCAAAATGTAGCCCTCATTTGAGAGTTGTACCGCATGTAAATGGGCCCTGGCCGGTCATACCCAAGATTTTAGTGCAAGAACTCAGTCTGCATTGAGCATTGCACAGTGCTGTACTGTATGGACCAATGTGTGCCCTGTATGTTCCTGTGCGTTCTTAAAGGGAAGCTTTATTTCGGGGGCTCCTGCCTAAATATGATGAACCCCACTGATGCATTGATGCAGTAGCGACAGACAGTGCCGCAGCAGTGGTACGCCATTGCAGTTTTTAGTCGTAGCAACCAGGAAGAAAAATGAAACAAACCAAGATATCATGTACATGACCCTATGAAAATTAAATGGGACTAGTGTTTCAGAGCATAAGAGCTGGGAAAATGTGACAGACGTGAAGATATCAGCTAGGTTCTGCCGTACATTGTAAAGAAGAAATTATTTTGCTTTTTATCCAATGCACCAAATTTGTTAAATTTGTTGAGGTTTACCATATTTAAAAGAAATAAGATCCACTGATCCTGGGAGCAGATTTTAAACTTAAGCTTTCTTTGCCTACCACCTCCCTCTGTGCTTAATGTAAGTTTGGTGTTGTCGGAGGACAGTGATGCGCTTTGGTTTGCTGCCTGCCTAAACTTGCATCTGAATAGAATCATAGGGGCTGACAGAGAGTCTGTAATGATAAATCGTCAGTTTTTTGTCATCAGTAGTTGGCTCACGTCACCAGTGCACACATAATGTAAGATTTGTCGCTTTGCAGTGCGTCTTCAGTGCATAACCAGTAGCACAGTCATCGGCGAAGGGAGGTATGTGGCACATAGGCATGCCCAGCTATGAACAAGAATGGCAGTGTAATGTGCAATTGAATATTTAGCACTACACAAGTTTTCAGTCACAATGTGTCGTTATTCGTTGGTGTGCAGCCGCTAAAGCAGCATCTAGCTAAGCCTCCTCTCCCATGCTTTGCACCTGGTCGCTTCGCTCCCCTTTGCAGGAACTCTCCATGTCAGGCCTGGTAGTGAAGCATAGGAAAAAGACATCTACTGCAGAAGTCAAAGGGAGGAGATAATGTAGTAATGCAGAAAGCTAAAAAAAAAAAAAAAGCAGTGAAACATTATTAAACATGCAATTCAAACAGAGGACCTGCCGATCACAAGCCGAATGCTTTGGTACGGCACCATGAAAGTTGAACAGTGAGTTGGCCCATTCCGTAGTATTTATCTGCTGCCGCATAGTGCAGCTCAGCTAAAGTCAAAAGGAGCAAAGTGCACCCTCCGCTGTTGTATTGCAGCACCTAGAAAAATGCAGATTTCACAAAGTAAAAGTTTTTACATGTCTCGTGCAACTTACGCATGCGCACAACGGTCGGGTTTCCTGTATACTGCATCCCAGTGTGCACATTTCAACAGTGTTTTTGCCTCTCAACCTTTTAATGTGGAAGGATGCTTGCAAATAATTTTGCTTTGGTCAACATTTTTATAGTTTTTTGCTAGATGTACTTAACCTACAGGCTGCAAACACATGCATGAAATGGCTGACAACTCCATTAAGTCGAAATCATGTCACAAAATTGCTTCGATAAATAAAAAAAAAGTTTCCAATGGAATTAGGATTGAGAAAGGGAAATAGTTTGTTCCATTGCGAATTTCATTAAATTAATGTTCATTACGTCGAGGTTTGACTGTATCATGCATTGCCTTCATCCTCGTGACATTGCTGATTTGATGTCTCACATTGTTTCACTTTCATGCACATTCTGGCACATATCTAAAGACGTTGAGAGAAAAAAATATGAAACAGAACAGTTATCATTGCTTACATCTTCATCTTATGCGAAGCGGTTGTGTTATAACAGTTGCTGGTTCTTGTTTCCATTTAAATTTACAGGTCATAATGAATGTTTTCGGTTCATTACAAGTTGAAAATTTGGCCATGCTGAAGGACTTGTAAATGCAATAGCACATGACCTGCCATGGTGGTCCATTGGCTGTGGCATTCTACTGCTGAGCATGATGTTGTAGGTTCAATTTCCAGCCACTGTGGCTGCATTTCAGAGGTCAAACTACTAAACCGAATCGAAACCCAAGGTGGTAAATACAGGGAAGGTGGGAGATGGAGGTGGTAAATAGTATTTCAAAGCCCTCATTACACCTTTTCATAGCCAGTGTTGCACTAAAACATTAATATAATCAGCCAGTCAGTAAGACCACACTATCAAAAGTGAAACAGTCAATCAACCAGTCAGCAATAATATGCATCAAAATACTCCTTTGTGTATTAACATAACTTTGCATGCTGGCAAGCCTCAAAAACTATGAAAAATGACTGGAGGATTTTTACAGGTTTCTTGGCAAAAGCAACATGCTTAAATCTCTATTAGGCATTAATGCCATATGAAATCCTGGTGGCATGGTCAGTCATGCTTTCTGTATGTAATGCCTGTTGAACTTGGAACTGCCCCTTGTGCACATTCTGAGAGGACTGAGGCTCGAAATTGAAGACAAGATACCGTGCTTTGCACAGGGTTTCCTTGTCAATGGTGGCCGGACTCTGAAGCAACTGACACGCCTTAAGACTGATGGCTTTGTGAGCTTGAATTCCATCCAAGACTCCTCCCAGGCCTCCTCAACACCTGATGGCTCTGTTGATGTCAACATAGATTCTTTGTCTGGTGAGTTGGATGGGGTGGGACTCTGAAGTATGGTGCGACTTAGTGGGGGTGCCATCTTTGTGTAGTATGTTGCGAATTGCAGTGGGGCTGCAAATGGATTGGCTCATGCAGTATTCCTAGATAAACTTCCTGTGAACTTGTACATTGCACTGGTGCTGGCAGTCCAGAGTTCGCAAGGGCAACTCGTTATGTGCTAAGCTTTTGCCACTCACAGGTTATGAGAGCTAGCTATGCAAAGAAGGTAGACCGAATGAACTCATTGTAACGATTGGCTGTAGTTGCTTTAGATAGCACCATGCCAATTTATAATTTTGATTGCAGTGATGTTTTTGCAATTTTTTAGTTGTGGAAAACTCGCCTCTTGCAGTTGTGTTGTAATCAAACAATTACAGTAACTTGCACTTGTCAAGCACCGATTGAAATGCATATGAAGTGTTGGTGTGCATTTATTTATTTATTTTAGGGATGTGGGAATATCAATATTTTCAAATACGAATCGAATATGAATAAGGCGTCAAATATTGAATAATGATCTGCACATGCATTCATTAGCAAGCTGGTTTATTTTAACATGTTGGAACATTGCAATTACATTGTCATTGATAAAAAATTTAAGCTAGTAAGCCGTTATGCTTACAGATTGTGTATTTGGGTCATGTTAGCTTTGGAAAATTGAGAAATTTCCGCTAGCTGTTTGTTCTCGCCAACCTGTGCCTTATTATTATGCATCAATTTTCCTTAAACTCGGAGGCATTTGACCCTGTACCAGTCGTCGCTCATCGCATTTGCGGTTAAGAAATAAGCTTAGGATTGGGGGTGGAACTTGAAACTTGCAAAAGAGCGCACCCTCTCTGTTAGCAAACTCGTGCCCCTCATTACTGAGTGGCTTGCTTTCCTGCAGAGCTTAGACATCCAGTTGCTAAGCGTGTTTTACAGGCGAAATGTCGCCAGCAGCACAAAAGCAGACACACTTTCTTAGATTGGATACATAAAGTTTCATGCAATATATTACTAGAGGGAACTCTGACGCTGCAATCATTCATTCAGCCACCATGGGAATGATGGGAAGTACATGGGATTTGTCACATATTCGTGCTTAGTGCAGTAGACAATATGAACATGAACGATCGCTACTAATTGCTACAGTTAAGCTGGTCAAGGTGGCCAAATCAAGACGTGCCAAGTGTCTCAAGGCACTGGCTTGCCTGCGATAAATTTGTAAGGGTGTTTTATGTCCCTTGTCAATGCATGTGTCCATGGCCTAATGGTTTCAACATCATGCTTATGTGCTATAGAGGTCCACTGTTCGAATCCTGCCGTCGGAGAATTTTAATAATGTTTATCCAATTATTTTATGCGCAGTACTTTATTGAAAATGAAGAGTTTACAAAGTCACGAAGCTGTTTGAAGCCACAAGGACTAAGTTTAAGCAAGTCCATGTACTTCCCATATAATTCCCATGCTGGCAGAACCAGTGGCGCTAGTGGCAGCTCTCGCAGCCACTAGCACTAGAGTTTCCTCTAGTAATTATTGTATGAAACCCTGTGATTAGATAGAAATAAACACTAAGAACCATGTTTGCTGCCGCTCAACCAGCAATAAGTTCCATTTGTTTCAAATATTCATATACAATCGAACGTTCAAAAATTTTTGAATGCTTAGTTTTCGAATTGGATATGAATATTAAAAATAAAATATTCTATAATGTTCGAAGTTTTCAAATATTTGCGCACCCCTAATTTAATTATTTATTTTTTCTCACAGTCTTGCTTTGTGGATACTCTTTCGTGTGTGACCACCAGTGTGCGCAATTGTGAATGAATGGACTTGCCGACCAGCTATTTGGAAACTGATAATTTGGACATGTTTGATTAATTGGACAGCTTTGTGGCACTGCCACTTGCCCTGTAGATATAACCTGTAAAGATGACCGAATTTTTGGACACAATGCAGCATGCCATTCGATAATTTGCACTCTGCTTTCACAACCGCGCAATAATTCAGCCGCCAAGTTTAGCAGAAGGATTAGTGTTTTCTTTTGGTACATTGCCAGTTCTTCACCGAAACCAAAACTAGCAAAGCCTAGTCAATCCAGTGGTCGCCGTGGCCAAAGCATGGGACAAGCCAAGTGATGCCAAGTTGCTAAGATGTAAAGTATACATTTGGGGTTTCTCATGTGTGTTCCCAGCATCGTGCATTGGTTCCCTTACATGTTAAATACCGACTTCCTTGACTGCTATTACGAAATTGTGTTGCTCAGAATGATCAAGCAGCTTCAAGTAGCGCTAACTACACTACGAATGTATGTGGTGGTGAAGCCATGGGAAGTGCCAGAAAATTACTGTAGCAAAGAAGCATAATATCATCCAATTATTGGACCGTGGCTGATGTACATTCAAAATGATAAGATATTGATATTACACATGCATTGACCATACTTTAGTCTACCTGTCGAGACAGCTTGAGGATGGTCGAAGTGCAGAATAACAATGTTGCATGTAAATATAGTAGAACCTGTTGATACGATCCCGTTACATGCAATTTCCTGGCCCAGTGTGTGGGATTGAAAACACAAAAATGACCCAGAACAATTGCACTCTTTTTTTACCAGTTCATACATTCCCGAAAAACACTGTCTTTCGACGCAAACATTAGATACATTGTTGGGAACCGAAGGGTCGCAGTGGAACGCCAGAACAAAAGGACTAGTGTAGCAGGCTTCTGGAACTGAACTGCGCGTGGCATGCTTGTGGATCGAGCATGCGCCGCCCAACTTATTTTATTCGCCTTTTGCAGCCAGCACCAAGGCACTGGCTGAGTGCACCGACCTCAGCGTCCTTGTGTTGCGGTGTCAGCGGGCACTGCATCACATCGCCTAACTGCGATCGTATGAAACGTTTTCCGGTGGCTAGATCCCATGTAAACAAGAAAAGGCACAAGGTGTGTGCGATTGACAACAGTAACTGTCTATCGCAGCTGCTTACCCACAATACTCGCCTGCCTGTCTCATGTGAAAATGCTAATGTAAGCGTGCACTCTGTTTCCTATTCCAAGTAGGAATAGGATTGGTAGCAATCCATAATCAATAGTTGTTGCACACAAACTGAATGACGAAGTAGAGTGATCTGGCAAACGCAAGCACAAACTTTTAACTGAATTTGATTTGCAAAATGGCATCTGTGATATACATGGGCGATGTATGACATGCATAAGGAGGGATGAACGGTGAAAACGAGATAACAAGAGGATCTTTAAACAGGCATGATAAAAAGGAAGAAGAGAAAATGAGAAAAAGAAGAAAAAGAAGGGAAAGAAGAAATGGAAAGATGCTGTAATATGTGCAGCAAGCTCCGACAGGTTTATCTACACATAACACTGTCTGCACAGAGCACAAGTCTCAGACCACCACTGATCTACTGTTTCCTTTGTGGCTGTTGCCATACATAATCAAGTTCTTTTTGTGACGACCCCAACGAGGCGGTGCTGACACAGTCGACACCTAGTCGGCTTATCTCAGCCGCCTCTTATGATCTCTCCGGTCGTCCGATTTCTGTATTTAGCGATCACCAAGCAATCTTCAAATATCGGCAGACACCCACAGCCCCGGCAGTGCACTCCTACGTGCCCTTAGTGTTCGCGGAGCCTATCATTTAAGTATCTTCCTGTCTGCCTTATGTACAACTTTCCACACAAAAGCGGAACCACGTCCCCATCTTTTCGACACACGTCACGTCCTGTTTCCTGTGCCTTCTTGCACATGTCTGAGTTTTCACATCATCATCTTTGCGAATCTTGCAAGGCGAAGTGAGCTTGTGCGGCACTGAAAGAACCACTTTGACGCCTTCATGCTCTCCAACCTTTTCTTATTTCAAAACATATGAATGAGGTTCTACTGTATATGTGCGTGCAGCATTGGGTTTGACAAGCTGTTTTGGCCACTTGAGGAGTAAAGTCACTGAATTTATGGTGAATCCAATATTTCGAACTCCTGATTATTTCGACTCCAACCGAGTCTGAATTATCTGTTGGTGACTGCAGCAAAAACCATGTTTTGTAATTCAGACGTGAAAAATTATTGTTTCCTGGCCTTGGCCATTTTCGTTGCAGACACAGATGAGGAGTTGTCTGTGGGTGAAGAGCCTCGCGTCAAGGACGTGGAGAACTCAATGCAGATCAAGGCCTGCCGTGAACGAATTCGACGGCAGCAGATGCAGAACCTGTTAATGGAGCTTCAGAATGTTGTCTTTAGGACGCCCTCCACGAAGCCTGTGTCCAAAGTGTCTGTCCTGTCACAGGTGAGATCAAAGCATTTATTTATTTATTTATTTATTTATTTATTTATTTATTTATTTATTTATTTATCATACCCTCAGGGCCATTACGGCATTATAGAGGGGAGTGGTTACAAGTAAAACGGGTAAATTCAACAAACAGGAGTTACTAGTGCAGAAAATTATATATATATGTATATACAAAACTATTTAACAAATGACACCTAGATATACAATGTTAGCTAAGTCGTTTGTGAGTACAGGTTGAACAATATGAAAAAAAGGTTCCTAGTTATACAGTGCTAGCTATGGCATTCTTGAATAATTGGTGATCTGAGATAGTGGCTATCGAGGCGGGGAGGTGATTCCACTCATTGGAAGTGCGTGGTTCAAATGACTGCAAAAAAAGTGTTGGATCTGCATAATGAAATGCCGACCTTATGAATGTGATCTAGTCGGGGCGATACATACGGAGGCGGAGAAATAAGTTTGTTGTGTAGCAGTGGGTGATGAAATAATTTATGAAAAAGGCACAAACGGAAGATTTTTCGACGTGATAACAAGGGCGCTAAGTTCAAGCTAGATTTCATGGCACTGATACTCGCGGTTCTATTATAGTTATAAAGAATAAAACGAGTAGAGTTATTCTGAACCATTTCCAGTGAGTGCGTTAGATTTAATTGACCTGGATCCTAGATTGAAGCAGCATACTCAAGTTTAGGTCATACTAGAGTTTTATAGAGGATTAATTTTAAGGAAGAAAGTGCTTTGGAAAAGTTGCGTTGTAAGTAACCTAGCATACGGTTAGCGTTACTTATTATAAGGGTGATGTGGGTATTCCAAGTAAGATCAGAGGTGATGTGAAGGCCAAGGTACTTGTAAGTTGTCACCAATTCTAATATTAGCTGGTTCACTCGTAGTTCGAGATACACGCATGAATTTACACCTGTTAACATTTAGTTTCATTAACCATGAATTGCACCATGCGGAAACGGTGTTAAGGTCAGCATGAAGACTGGTTACATCCTTGTTGCGAGTTATTTCGGTGTAAATTACGCAGTCGTCAGCAAATAGGTGAATTTGAGATGAAACACAGGAAGGTAAGTCGTTAATATATATATGAGAAATAGGAGGGGTCCAAGCATGGAGCCTTGTGGTACACCTGAATAAACGGGACTCAGATTAGAGGTTACTTCGTTAGCTGAAACAAACTGTGAACGGTTAGTGAGGAAAACCTCAAGCCAGTACACAATTTTAGGATCAAGGTTTAGTTGTTGCAGTTTAATTAGATCTGCAACTGAAGAGTGGCCAAGCAATAGGTTCAGTTTATGCGTGAATGATACTAGTTGGGTGTCACATGAATATGTTTTGCGAAAGCCGTGTTGAAACTCGCAAAAAAAGGAGTTTTTTTCTAAGAAGTTGGCAATATGAAAAAACAGAATATGCTCGATAATTTTGCACGGTATACTTTTTGAGGAAATAGACCGATAGTTTAGTGGGGAATTTTTAGTACCTGTTTTGTAGAGTGGAATCGCCTTCCCCACCTTCCAATCAGCAGGCAGTGAACCTTTGTCAAGTGATTGCTGGAAAATCTTTGCAAGAATAATGGAACAATATGTGCTAGTGTTATTTAGAAACTTTGCGTTAATTAAGTCATGGCCTGGAGCGGGTGAGAGTTTCAATGATGCGATTTTTTTTTCTATGCCAACGGTTTCGATTATTAAAGGGTGCATTGCGGCTTAGTCGTAAGATAGTGTAGTTGGGCGTGCTACTAGAGCGTGTTTAGAAAAGTTACACATAAAAACGTCATTTAATACAGATGCACAATTGGCAGGGGGAATTGCGGTATCGGTACTATCAACAAGGGTTATGGCGTCGTCATGTTTTGGGTTAATAGTGCGCCAGAACTTTTTCGTAACAGTAGTTAGCATGGATGGCAATGTGTTCTTTAAAAAGTTATCTTTAGCTTATTTAAGCGCTGTTATGTAGTTATATGTAGTGCGTTTGTAAGCTGCCCATCTTTCAGCATTTTCAGATGTTTTAGCTAGTCTGTACGAACGTTTCTTTTTGTTAGAAAGGCGCTTAATGTGGTTGTTGTACCAGGGAGCGTTATCATTATAGGAAAGAGTGGAGGTAGGGATAAATTTTCCCATTCATTCACTAATTTTAGTAATGAACATATTCCAGTTTGATTGCACACTGCGGTTATCGAAATCAGTCGGGAAAGTATCAAGGAATATACAGAGCTCATTGTTAATTGATTCAAAGTCACCTTTCTTATAGTCGTGAATTGTCTTGATCTTTCTTTCTGATTTCGGACGTGAAATGTTGATGTTGAAATGGATAAGGGAGTGATCGCTTAAGGATGGTAAGTAAGTAATGTTCGAAATAAAATCGGGTTGTGCTGTTAGCAGAAGGTCAAGGGTGTTTGTAACTTGTAGTGTGATTCTGGTGGACTGGGTTATCAGTTGATTGAAAGAGAACAATGCGCACAAGTCAAGAAAATCTTTTGCTAAGGCGGAGAAAGGGTGTATCACAATGCGTTCACTATGCCAGGCTATGTTTGGAATGTTGAAGTCATCCAGTAGAAACAAGGGTAAGGAAGGAAAGTGTGTTACGATGCTATTGATTGTATCTCGTAATTCGTTAGCAAAGGAGGCAATGTCAGTAGGAGCATGATAACATATGCCCATTATAATTATTTTGTCATTTATTTCAATAATTGCCCAGACTATCAGCATTGGCTGTTCTGTTTATGTGGGATCTCACAGTCAGTAACAGTGCGTGACTAGTGTCCTTCAGTGGGAAAATGTACACATGTGCCAGTGAAACACCTTGTCTGGCCCGCCCTCTTCACTTTTTGACTGCCTTTTCAGCTTGATACATTATAAAAAAAAAAAAGCTCCCCGAGATGGAGGAGTTCTGTTGGTAAAGTATAAGCAATATATATGTCAACAGGGCAGTGAAAGGTGGTACCTGGTTTGTATTCATATTGGCTAACTGTATGGGGTGGGGATAAAAAATAAAAGGCACCACAAAGAAGTCGGACACAAGTGCAAACTTTCAGCTATATTTGAAAACATGTGCATGAAAGAGAACTGCTGCACAAATTTAGCACAAGTGGAACTGGTGTCCGACTTTCTCATTGGCTGTGTTGTACTCACATAAACACTAATTCACCATTTGTTAGTGCAGTGGATGTGGTGCTCATGCACTGACTTCTTGTGATATGGAAGGTTTTCATGATTTTCCTGGTATGCTGATTTCTGATACATGCACATAAATTTGCAATGCATAAGCAAGCTTCCTGAAGTTCAGACTTGTTTGCAGAGCTACCTATGCTCCCATAGCCATTTATTTATGCATCATCCCATTCAACACGCCTGACACAGGAGCACCTACATGTTAAAGGCCAACTGCGACTAAATTTCACTTGCGCTAAATTGACTATAAATACCTAACATATACAGTCTACGCTCGTTACAATGAACCTGCGTACAACAGACTTTCTGATATAACGGACCATATTTCAACCTTAGTTTGCTATACCTATTTTATTAATGCAATCAAGTTTGGTTTTAATGTGCCGCGCTACAACGGACTATCGGCTACAGCGGACGAAATTAGCAGCAATTTTTGTCAATATTGGGCGTATAAAACGGACTTTTGTCATGTCGACACAGGCTGGCAACTGACTTGCGACGGTCAGCCGATGATCGCAGCTCAATATCTTGAGTGCAAGGGAGGGAGGAAAGCAGAGCGAAAGCACGCCGGCTCTCGCGCACGAGGCACGAGGGGGGAGGGGGAGAGATGAGAGAGAGGGGAGAGTTCACGCCATATGTTTAAAGCGATCTGCAATGTGGACAAAGTGTGCGCCCACACAGGCCCCATATCTTGAAAGCGATCTGCGATGTGGACAAAGTGTGCCCAGTGCCAATAGCTTCGAATGCGCTGTGCTTTTGACGTTTACTTTGCGTTAAAGCGAGAGACACCATGAAGGTCAATTTGCTCACTGTTGCTGCCGCGCTTCGTCACTCCATTTTGACAGCGACTTTTCACGGTCATCAAGCTGGTGACTGTATCTTCTCAGCTCTGCTGGACATTTGCTCTCATTCTCAGTGTGTAATGAATTGGGCTGCATGGTGCTGCATCGTTTTTGTGTGAAGCGTGAACTTTTAACTGAGAGAGAAACGAGAAGACACATAGACAAGCACTCATCTTCCTGTGTTGTTTCTGTCTCACTCGGGTGCTTGAGGTCTGCTTTGAGTAGAAGGTCAGAAAAATGCTTTTCCTTAATCATTTTTCAGAACCGACCATCTTGCTGCATGTTGGTACTGAAAGCTATTTGCTCCTCGACCTGTCAGCCTTGAGAATATTTAATTGAAGCACCTTTTGCCGCTGTTGAAATTATAGAAAAGTGCACAGCAGTGCTGTGGATTGCAAAACTGAGTGGTGGCCGCTTTGTCTGGACATTTCAGGCCAACCAGTACCTCCGCTGCCTGAGGGTTTTATCAGCACACCTGCATGAAGAGAAGCGTTGGTTGAAGCGGCGTCGAGCAGCCCTTGAATTGTGCTTGCAGGCCGGCCGCCTGGGCAAGCAGCCCCTGCTGTGGCCACAGGCTGAGCCCCAGCCGGCTCCACTGCCCATCGCTGTTCGTGAAGTGTGTGACCTGAGTGATTCCACCGTGCCTCCCATCCGGGAGGCAACCGATGATTTGGTCAATGGCGGCAGCGTTCCTACTTCACTTTCTGCATTGCCAGCAAAAAGTAAAAAGAATGGGAGTAAGTGCAAGTCATTGCTGCTGAGCATGAGGTCACATGTTTGATAAACTGATTTCATGATTAGTTTCACAATGCCACCACTCCTGCAAAGAATGCAGTCCTTTCTTATTATTATTGAAATGAAAATGAAAGATTTAGTCACCGTATAATAGTGACGACTGCTCCTTTTCACTTAATATAGCAAAAATAATTTTAAAAACATGTAAGATAAGAAACAAGGTCATAGGCTCTCAAAATCTGGAGCAGAGTTATTAAAAATAATTAGTGAAGTTCGCATAAATCCCTAGACATACACACGAACATAACAGAGACAAAAGGAAAGGACAAGTTGCACCACACACTGTGCTGATTCCCGACATATAAGCATATAAAGAGTTCCAGACACATACATGAAACTGCAGTGCATGCAGAGATGAGCAGGTGTACAAGTGAGGAAGATGCACATATCAAGTAATGCACACACGGAGATATGACAGCTAAAAAAAATGGTGCAAGAAAAATGGGTATTACAGTAGAACCCCGCTGTTACGTTCCTCACTGCTGCGTTTTCCCGGCTGCTACGTCGTTTTCATCCGGTCCCGGCATAGCTTCCATAGGATTCAATGTATAAGGAACCCCGCTGTTACGTCGTAGCTGTGAAAACGTTCCCGCATGATACGTCGCAACTTGGCACCCCGAACCCGCCTGGGCTGAAGTAGGCAACGCCCTCCAACCGCCATTTTGGCTTTTGACGAGTTTTGGCTGGGCTTGGCCGGGCTTGGCTATGGAACTGGCTGCAAAAAGCCGCACGCCGGTTCGAGAGGCCGCACTAAGTGGCCATTCGTGAAAAATGCTCTCACTATCATCACTGTGATTAGGGTCACCGCATGGTTGTTGGACGGGTCGACTCACGGAGGAAGGAAACTCGGGAGAGGCCCTCACGTCACTCTTCGTGAAGCAAAAGTGAAACCGGAAGTTGGCGTTGCTAGTGGCGTTGCTCCGCCTACCGGGACAGCTCTCCTCTCTTGTTTACATTTCTCCCACGCCGCGCCGCGCGCAACCGGGCTGCTCGGACGCGCGCGCTCCGCAGCCCGGTCCGCAGCCCGACTCCGCAGCCCACTCCGCAGTCGTTAGCAGGTTAGCATGATTACGCCAAAGAGGGCAAAATTTCGCGCGGATATTCCTTCGTCCGTTGCCATTGCCGTGGCGCGGTGACGACGAGGAGCACGAGCCGCATGATGCCGGGCAGTGGCCAAATCCTAGCTTTGGAGAAGCCGTCGCGGCTCTAGACCTCTGCAGGTACGTCGCACCTCACAGCGACGCTGACAGCAATGCGGCCTTCCAGGCTATTGAGAAACGTGTGGCGATTTCTACCGAGCGAAAGAAACGGCAAGCCATCATTATAGGCTTTTTTAAGTCCTAAGCGCACTCTGTGGAAATAAATTGTCTATAGTTGAAGCTGCCCTTTTTTTCATTCATTTTCGGAGCTTTCCTCACTGTTGCGTTTTCTCGGCTGTTACGTTTTTTTCCCCCGGTCCGGTGAAAAACGTATGAACGGGGTTCCACTGTACATACATGATTTAGTTAATCTGAGCTGAATGGTGACTATGGTGAGAAGCATGTTGTGTTTGCACCATGGCAAATTCGCTTCACCCTCAAGATCAAAAGTACTTAAGGAAGAATAGCACAAACAAACAGGGACGAGATAGAAAACATGGACAAGCGCAGCTGTCTGTTTTCTATCTTGTCCCTGCTTGTTTGTGCCACTCTTCCTTGAGTATGGATTACCAGCACGCCCAATAGTCAGTACTTCTGTATCAAAAGGCAGGGAAGTGAGAGTGGAAATGAGAAGCATGTTGTGTTTGCATTATGGCAAATTTGCTTTGCCCTCAAGATCAAAAGTACTTAAGGAAAAATGGCACGGGCGGACAGGGACGAGATAGAAAACATGGACAAGTGCAGCTGTCTGTGTTTTCTATCTTGTCCCTGTTTGTCTGCACCATTCTTGGATTACCAATATGCCCAAGAGTCGGTACTTCTAGATCAGAAGGCAGGGAAGTGAGAGTAAAAACAAACTACAACAGGAGCAGGGGTTGAAAAGATGCCCTCCCCCCCCATCTCTCCCATAACTTTTCCATAAATTTCACTGGGAAAAAAAAGTCCGCAATGTGTTCTGCTCAGCATTCCCTTCAATGTTGCCTTGAACACAAGTACAGTGAGAAAGTGGAAAGGACTACTGTCATGGCGCCAGGAGGGGCACCACGTGTGCACTCTGAACACGGTAAAATCAGTCTGATCCTTCTCGCCTTGGCCACATTTCGATTGGGCAAGATGCAAAAACGCTTGTGTACTTAGATTTAGGCACACATTAAAGAACCTTGACAAAGTTAATGTGTAGCCCTGTGCTATGGTGTCCCTCACAGCCCTAGTGTTGCTTTGGGATGTTAAACCCCATGAATCAGTTAGTCAATCAGTCAAGTCATTCTTGCAGCATCAGCTGTTGAGAGGAGTTTTGAAGCATATATGTTCTGTGTCTCTCTCGGTGTCTGCCATATTCACACACATGGGTGGCCCTTGCACCATTAAACACAACACATCATCATCGTATTCGTGCATATGTGTGTGTGTTCGAGTGGAGGTGAGCGTAATCATAGTGTAGGTGATTTGAAACAAATGCTACTATACAAAATCATATGCTGAGAAGAAAGTGTACACACTGGTGGATGTCTCACAATGGGGGTTGAGTTTTAACTCTTTTACGTTGTGATTATGAAAACTGTGCAAATGGCATAACATGGCTTGGCATAGCCTAAAAGCATAGCCTGCAGAGCAGCCCAGCAGCCTAAATGAAGACTCCTGTTCAACTTTCTTCACCTAAAGGTCAACTCCCGTGATTTTTTTGCATGTACAGGTCTCAGTGAAGTTCATATTGGTTACTTGGCTTGACACCTTTGTCATGTGCGCCGAAAGGCATGATTGAGAGTTACATAGGTTTCGAACAAATTAATTTCAAATGTGGCCATGTGTACTCCAAATTTGTGCTGTCTTGCAGATGATTTCTACTAGCCACCCTGTAGCGGCAATTTGTGACATCAGCATGAGATCAGTAGTACTGGTGTCAATAAAGCTGTCACTAAAGGAAGATATTAAGTCTATCTAAAGTGATAGATTAGTGCTCAAGAATCTCTAAGGCATCAATATTATCGCAAACAGAGCCTTAATAATCAAGAAACTGAGGTAAATGCAGGACATGATTAGAGATTCCCCCGGGACATTCCAGTATGTGCCTGATTACAAAAGCACTCCTCAGTTAAATTCTGTCACTAGTACTCAGCCAATCATTGCACAAAACATCCTTGTATTCCATTACAAGGGGAAATAAAATTCTACTTGTCCAGTTCTATTTCATTTTTAGAAAAAAGAACTCACTGAAATTACCCTTGACAACGACACGGGCAGTCAAAAAGTTTTGTTTTCGCTCGACTCCACGCTGCCTATGCTTTTGCGTTTCAGTAGTTTTGTTATCGCATAGTGCTGCGATGGTTTTGCTGGCTCGTGAACCTTGCACAAACAGCAAGCAGTGGAGAATTCAACTTCTGTGTGATGTCGCGGAATGCCTGAACAGTCTGCACCACTTGACCAAAAAGCAGCGGCAGCGGCGAATCCACCACTCTGTCTTGGCTCATTACCACCGTCTGTCTGGCGGCGTTTCACTCGACGGCAGCAAAGGGTGGTGATGGAATATGCAACGTCACCATTCTCCTGGTTGGGTGGTGGAAGATTAGAATTTCGAAAAAGATATTTGGACCCTTCAGATGCAATTTTCTCGTAAACTAAGTATTTTATTATCACAAAACAAGTGTTGCGAGGTTTCTGAAGTGGTAAACAGTCCACGTCAACTTAGTATTTGCCTTTAGTGCCCCTTTAAGTGTGCGGGGTTGTTATTGTCAAGAATGACTTTAATTTATCTTCTGCTGTAATGTTTTCTGTAATGGCTCAAACTCCGTACTGTGGTCCATTCCTTTTTTACCGCGCTCATCCCCTTCAGGTGCTATGTGCACAATTGTGCAAGCGAAAGTACTGCATCAAAATCAAAAGCACTGATTAAAATTATATTATTGTAAGTATGTTGCAAACTTCTTAAAGCACTTCTGATTGAATTTGTGCTCTAAGCTTGGATAATAGATGCAAAGTGTTTAAGTAAAATGAGTTGGAAGGCTTGAGTGAATTGGAAGGCTGGATGTTTGCCCATACAGTGTCAGTTTGTGTTCATGTAGCGAGTTCACTTCTTTCATTCTTTTCGCTGTGTTTTACATCAGGCGTATATTTCAGCTGTCTGGATAGGTTCTTTTCAAGTATGCTAGACGGGAAATAGTTCAGATTCTCATATCTGACAGTCTTATGAAGAGTTCTCTCCTGGAGGCCACATTCTATAAACTTGAGAAGATTCACTGCAGAATTTAAAATTGCTTACTTCGGCATCTGTACAGTTTTCATACTTCTGAAGGTACAAGAAATATCACGTAACGAGATTTTCAATGGACAGGATTAATTGGCAGCTGAAGGGGTTATTTTCCTTTTGCTACGTTGTTTTGCCGCCCCGTCATTGTTAAGAACAGTTGCATTCGGTTACATTTAGCTTGAGTACGTCATTGTGTTTTAATTTTTTTTCTCATGTGTGTAGGTTCCACCACCAGCAAACAACAGCATGGGAAAAAGAAGCTTTCTTCCGAGTCGGGTAGGTGCTGCCTAGCTTTGCTTGCTTTCCCATTCAGTGTGCATGATGCACGGAGTGTTAGTTTTGTTGAATTGTAATGCACGGCTAACAACACCTTTCCATTCTTGCCTCAAAAGGTACGTCCTTGACGCCATAGTGAATGCTTACTGGAAAAAAATGTGTGCTACCAATAAAGCAGGTGTATCATTACGTATGGTAGTTGAAATATTCCAACAATAATGAATCTTTATAAGAACAAAATATATTGCAGAAAAAAACTTCTGGAATTCCACGTGAATGGACACTGAAAAAGAAATAGACTACTTTATCTTGAATAAAACTTCCAGAAAGGTGCGCTGGATTCTCGAAAAATAAAGTCCAGGAATTATGTGGGGCCATTGTATAGTGTTCTGCTCCTGAAGAGAAAAAAAAATGTTGAACAAAGATAATAAACTTGCAAAGGATCTGAACATTTATAAAGGCATGGGTTTTGGTTAACTACTGTGGAACCCGTTGATGCTTCCTTGCTGTTGTGTTTTCCCCGCTGCTATGTTGCATTTTCATGGTCCCAACCTAAAGCCCATTTTTAAACATATATTATGTTCCCATTTGATATGTTGCCATTCTATAATGTTGCCGCTTGTTACTTTGCATAATGCAGCAGTCGCATAAATTTAGCGGTGCAGAGGCAAATTTGAGAGTATGCTGAACTGGGCTTGTTGTTCATGACGAAAGGATTGGAAGGTATTTGTTAGTGCTGTGTAGGTCGTCTTTGATTTGGTCCTGTTCTTCGCTGTGTTTTTGTTAGGCAAATTCGGAAGTATGATAAGCGTGTCACAGCACGGTTGTAGGTTTTGCCGGCTTCCTAAAGTCAACTTTGCCGCAATGTTTGTTATGCAGTGAAGCATATTAACTAATCAAAGGGGCACTGTCGCGGTGGCAATGTGGAGTCTTCCTTGCTGTTTCATTTTCGCGGCTGTTACGTTTTTGTTTGTTTGTTTTTTTATAATAAAATGCATGTGATACAACAAGGTACAAAATAAACCACAGAAGTGTATCATGCGCTAACATATAAAATATAATTATAAAAAGTCGTAGCATGGATTCATTGAAATGCTTCTCTACAAACTCTTTTTTTTCGTGAGGCAGCACTGAAAATATGTTTCTTAGTAATGAATGCCACAGCAGTGAAAAAAAAAGAGGTTGAAAGTTTTATGTTTATTTTCACCATGCTTGTGTACATGCATGTGAGGTACTCATGATCATAAGGATTTTAATTTATGAAAGATACATTAAAAAATATTTTCCTGCAGCATTGCTCCTTTATAGCAATTAATTTAATCTGAATTAGAAGATTGAAGAGCACCCTTTGTTTAGCTTGCCCCCTCTTTTATTTTGTCATAACAGTAATCTCACAGACAACTACTTAAAGATAACAGTGACAGTGTAAGCCAAAGCAACAGGAGTAAAATAAAAATATCAAGGAACTGGCGATTGAAATCAGCTTGTCACTTATAATGAATAATTGTATTGAAATGGGTGTACCCGGCTGTACCATGGGAGATAAACGCGCTAGCAAGCCCATATATTTTGCCAGCTCCCGGAAGCCACCTTGGTCTCTGAATGCTAGCCGGGGGCACACAAAGAAAGCTTTGAATTTATGACTAAAACATAATATTGTTATGAGCCACCTGTCCTGCAGAGTCCGGACATAGCATACGTGCTATGTCCGGATGATCTGTGCTCAGGCTCGCCATCTTTGTTGTTGTGGTAACACTCGGTGCCACTGTGTAAGTATTGTACGTGAACCCTTATTTACATCTCCCCGTAACATCTTTGGTGGAAGTGTGGGGTACAGCTCGTCATCTTTCTTGTCTGCTATGTCTTCTTCGTCCGAATTCTGCAGGACAGGTGGCTCATAACATTAGTAGTTGTAACATAATAGACATAACATATTAGTCGTAACGCATCACTGACCACTCCCACAGGTGCGGAGAAAACTTCAAAACACAAGTCGAAAGTTCCGCCGCCACAAAAGGTTCCGGACAAAGCTACCAAGACAACTGCCCCAACAAAGGTAGAGGCAGTTACATGCGAGGAGGGTGACATGGAGACGACAACAACCGGTAGTGATGACTCAGCAGCTATCACCTACAGGCTGAATGATGGCCACATTGGCGCCTTGCGCAGTATTCCAACACCCACAGACACGCCCAGGAAGTACACGCTGTACCCTGCAAAAGGCACCGTGCTCGGGGACCTTTCAAAGGTTGCTGCTGCAGCGCAACACATCATCGGGCCCTGTGTCATCAAGCGGGTCAAGCTGCGTTCAGGCCAGACTGTGTTTATCTATCGGCAACCATCACAAGGCGTTACACCCACAGCAGACGACGCACCCACACCAGGTGGGGCAACCGCAGCACAAGACAGCCCTAGTGGTGGTGCAGGAGATAAAGACCAGCCTCTTTCATCAGGAGCGTTGGCTGCATTGCACGATGCGGAGGTGTCTACGTTGCAGCTAGCAGAACCCTCTTCATTGCCTGAGCCAGACTTGCCACCCAGCCGGGACGATGAAATGCCAGATGTAGGGTGTGGTGACGACAGTCAGGACAGCTTACTGCAAGGTGTTCGGGGACAAGAACAAGTTTCTCATGAGGACAATATGGACGATAATGAGGGTGATTTAGGAGACACTTCAGAGTGGATCTCAGGTGATGGCGACACTTGCATTGTAATGAAACTGCCAGTGAGCTCTGACGAGGAAGAATCTTCATCCGATGAGTCGTAGCATCAGTTGTGTTTGTTGTGTTTGGACACCTGCAGTGTGTGAGTGAGTGTGTGAGCTTTTTGCTTGGGGAGAACTGCATCGCGCCAAAGAACAACTCTAACCTTCCCTCTTTGTTTGGGACTTAAGTGATAAGCCTGCTGACGTGGCCAAAACTCTCACAATGGTGTGCCCTGGCTGCTGCTCTTCCAGCCAAGCTGTGCCACCTCAGCTACAAGCTGTGCTCAATCTGGGATGGGCAAGAGCGAACAGTTGTGGGCATTTGTAGACATTTGTTTCTTCGCATTTTGTGTTTCTGTGTTTGTGCACTCCTTGTGGAGAAAGTGGTGTTGCCACCTGGAGGGCTCTCAGCTGCAGAAGATGAAACCGAGTCAAGAGAACTGAGTAGTGGAGAGACAGTGACCTTTTTCTTGTAAATATATATGTTTCTTGTGTGTAAATCATCATGCAATTAAAGTAACTCGGAAGTCCCTGTCTTCATCCGTAGATGTCCTTTATGTAGAACTAATGAACTCTGTCAGTACATGTGCGTTGTAAAATGAAGTGGTGCATGACTGTTCGTTTATTATTATGGAGCTAAGCAAGCCAGAACACTGGGTATATATGAAAACTGGCCTGGAAATTTTTCTACATTCGCTACATGTAGACACAATTGCATAAAAGCTGCATGTGGCCTGTGTGGGCAGCCACAAATAGAAATTTAAGGAAATCTGAGCTTTTACTTCTTTTTGCCCAAAAATGTTGCTTCTGAAGCTACTGTATTGTTGTACGTTTGATGACTGTGGCTCATAGAACAATAGAATCATAGAATGTAGTTAGCCACTGGAGGTGCATTTTTGCATGTGATTCACGTGCACTGTCATTTACTGTCACATTTTTTACTCTTCCGTGTGCTTGTAGCTTATCGAGGTAAAAAAAAATGTGCAACAAGCACTTCTCTTGGTCATAGGCCGGTCATTGTCGCAAGACATGCTCATCAGTGCCAGGACCTAGTTAACAAGACCGACATACTAAGTGAGAACTGACAACCATTATTTCCTAAAATGTGTTAGGGACATTGAAGAGAAAAAAATAAGTTCAGTTGTAGAATGGGAAGAAAGAAATTGGATGGGACAATCTGTACAATAACACAAAGGGCAGTGCCTTGCTATATGAGGCTCGAGCTGGTTGCCTAAGGACGGAAATGTGCAGAACAAATATTTCCAACAAGATGAGATGTGCTTGCTACAGAAAAAATTCGGAGACCATTCGACACAACAAACTCTGCAAACCCTTATGGAATGCGAAGGGATTCACCCTCGTCGGACCTGTAGATAGCATGCACCTTCCAGAAGGGCCTGGATTTAAAGTGGACTGAAGCATCCGCCGCTCGGCAGGGGAGATAAGCAAGAGACATTTAGAGTATTGGTGGAAGAAAAGCAGGGATGGGGTTGATACGACTGGATCTGTTACAGGCATGGGTAGTGGGTACAAGGTAGAGAAGTTTTGAGGAAGAAAAAAAGATTAAGAGATATATACAAAGATGCTAGAGAGAAAGACAGAATAAACATCCTTATTATGCAAATGTAGCTTTGGAGAGGCGTCCTCATTCCAGAATGCCTTGAGCCCGGGTCGCGTCCTGGGCCATTGTGATCAGCCGTTGCTGATATTCAAGGTAGAAGCTGGCCAAGGCTTTCTCCCAAAGCTCGTTGGTGTGATAAGAGTTCAGAGGATTCAGTGGTGCCTGTCTGCAACTCCATACTATATGCCTAAGGGACCCGGGTTCTCCACAGAAGCGGCATTGCGGAGAGAATTGTATAGGGGCTATAGTGATTTCTGGTTTGGTGGGGGAGCATGTTGACTTGTAGAGCTCGGACGAACCTTTACTGCTGTCTAGGTAGCAACTTGTGTGGGGAAGGGTATGTTCAGTGGGCTAGCTCGTAATGTTGCGTGATGTCTTGGTACACTAGAGGGTGCATGTCCTTGGACTTGGATTCCTCAGCACCGACTAGGCTGGTCAAATCTTGAGTGATCTCGTTGCCAGAAATACCGTGGTGAGCCGGCTCCCAGATGATCATGACTGATCTCGTTAGCGACTTTTGATTGATTATTCTTAGCGTGTTGGTATGAATTTTTCTGCTAGCAAATCTGCAACACAGCTGATGAGAGTCGGTCACTATGACTTCAATCTCTGTTTGGGAGAGCGCGAGGGCTATGGCCACTTCCTCGGCTTGGCGGGGATCATTTTGGAGGATTGAAATGCTGTTCTGACGTTCTTTGTTGACGGTTACGGTGGCTATTGTGGCTGCTCATCCGGGGTAAGATGCCGCATCTGTGTAGACTGTGGAGAATTAGCTCGCGTATTGCTTGTGTTAGGTCCAGTCCCGGATCTCCCTTCACTGCGCTTTGAGCATTGTGTGCATGTTGCGAGGTAGGTGAAGTATGGTGATATTCCCCCCGATGGCATGGGGTGAACTTAGTCTGAGGCGGCCAGTGGCTCGAATGAAAAGCATGTATAGTATAACTTATTAAATCAAGCAGGCTAGATGGCTATGTCACCGCCCTGTTTCAAAGAGGATGCCAATAGATAATCATCATTTGACACTAAGGTCACGATTTTGTAGTGGTGCCTTTTCCCTATGTTCATGCCTTTCGACACTACACCTGGGACGGAGTGTCACTTTGGCCAATCACGAACATGGAAAGTTGAAAAGTGTGGCGGAAGAAAAAAAAAGTTCGCAACTCCGCCCGAAAGGGGAAGCACAGATTGCGATAGCAAATTAGTAGATAGCTGTATGAAGTAAGGATAGCGGTTTTATCAGCCGTACAAACTTGTAAACATTCGCTTACTAACTAAATTTTAAATGATAGAATGTGTAAGCGTGATTCAATGAGGACGTGGAAAGAAGCACACAGAGACAGCGCTGTCTTTTTTTATGTCTGCTTTCTACGTCGATCCTTGTTCAGTCGCGCTTACACATTCAGTCATGGATTCAAACCAACTAGCTCGCCAACGTGTTTTAACTAAATTAACCAGCACGGTGAGGTAAACATGAACACGTCTCCCTCGATGAGCGCGGAAACTCGCTGCCAAAATTCTGGAGTGAGGAATAGCGGCAGCAGCAAGCGAATTCACCTGCATGCATCTCTCGCTTCAACGCGAACGGAACGTCGAAAGCACAGCGCGCACGAAGCCACCAGCACTACGCGTACTCTGCCAATGTGCAAACATCGCAGATCGCTTTCAAGACGCGAGCGCCAGTAACGCGTCCCTACTGCGTCCGCCAAAGGCCTCTATTGGCCTCGAGCTCCACCACTGGAAAAGCTGGCGCCACCGTCGGCGTGACGTGCTAGGAGGGATCACGTGGACATAGCGGCCGCGTCGGCTGCTTCGGGCGCGCCGAAGCCACGGAGGCCGAAGCGAGCTGAAAACGAGTTTAAATTCCCTCGTACGCTGCGGTTTTCATTTAGTGGCGAAATTTTCCCGCTTCGAGTGTCTCCTTTACAACGCTTGAAAGCACTACAATAGGTAGTGGCTGCCTTTGAAGGCGCGCGACATGGTAGGCTACTGCTCGGTGCCGCAGGGCCGGACGCACGTAACGGAGGCCGGTGTCAGCCTTATTCACACGTAGCCGCAGGACAAGAAGCTGTGTGAAGCTTGGCTCGCGGAACATAAAACCGGCAAACAGTCATCGGCTACAACTCGGGTATGCAGCAAGCACAGACGCGAGGAAGATTTCTGCTACGGCGCCCGGTCTGCGATGTTCTGAAAACGCGCACTGAGACGCTCGCCCGGGTCCGCTGCCCGACTAATGTCATGACGGTTTGGTCTATGAACTTGTCGATGCTATAGATACTGGCAAGTTCACTGGAGTGGAAAGGGAGCGGTAAGAAACCCATAAAAAAAAAAGAGGCGTGGCATATGGTCATGTTTGTGTTGTGAATTAATGCACTGGATTACAAAAAAAGGAGCAGCGGGAAATTGCACGCTGAGAACACCGATAAACATACAGTGCGACGCAACTCGAGAAATAGTATTGAACGGTCAAAGAATTTAGAAGAAAAGAAAAAGATTGAATCGTCGCGACGGCACATCGAAGGCGTCGAAGTCTCTACAAAGAAATTATTTTTGAACAGCTCTGATAGCGCCAACGCAACAATGGTTGCTTTTATACTGTCAAATGCTCATATTCTGCGGCCTAAAGCTCATGGCACGGTGCGAAAACGCGCGCGCGGAGAAAGCGAAACAGTGCGCGGACAAGCATGCAGACGCGCAGTCGGTCGCTGCGAATCTGCGCGATCGCTGCATTGAGGCTTCATTCTATTACGCTCCATTTAGTTATACAAACACTATAAGAACACATTTCACATAGTTTGCTCTCAGCGTTTACCTACCTTTCACGCAAGAAGCCGGTTCGGGAGACTCCACCGCGGCGACCGTGCGCAGTGGCGTTCACTGTACGTACTCGGTAAAGAGATAGCGGCTGTAAACGATTGTGTGCTTTCAGTTTGCCCAAGATTATTATTTAGACAGTAAGAAACTTCTCTCGTTTCGAAAGTACTTACAGAAATGTCCGGGAGAGCTCGCGCGCGGCGTCTTCAGGGAGCGCTGACAGCAAAACCTATGAGGAGCGCGCCACGTGATCCCTCATACTACGCCAGCGAGGCGCTTCCGATAGAGGGCGACTCCGTAACTCCTCGCCGCCATGATTCGCATGGTGAACGCCGTAATAGACGCTGCGGTTGTCTCCGGTCTGTACGGAACGGCGGGCGAGGAGGACATCGAGGCACCCTAGCAGCCACCGGAGAAGAACCCCCTCCTCCCTAGCCTGACCCCCCCCTGTCTCGCAGGCAGAGGCCATGACATCGTGCGCTGCATTTGGCTGACTGTACTGTAGCCGATCAGAGTTGACTGCACGTACATCGCAGACGAAAAGCACCTTACTTCTCACTTACTGGCTGCGTATATGCACTTGTCTCAAAGTGAAAGCTAATGTACGAGTTTCAGCAACAAATGTAAACGAACTGCAGCCAGTACATCGCGAATGTGGAGCACGAAGACAACTTCTGTATGCATATAATACAGGGCGCAGGCTGAAGCAGCCTGCAATATCCGCGAGTAAAGTAATTTTATTTTCCTGGAATATTAGTTCGCCTTCTGTGACACATGGTCACGCCAGCACTTTCGCTGCCGTCCCTGAAGCGAACCTTCACTCCCGCAAGTCTCAGACAAAATGGCGCCACGCACTTGCAGCGTCAGCCTGGTTGTGTATCGTTTGTTACCTACACTCATAGAGTTTCTCACTACATTACCTAGAGGGAAATCTGGCGCTGCTGCGCTGTGGTAAGCATGGGAATGCCGGTATATTGTGGATTCGGATTGGCATCGTTCTCGTAGAGACAGGACACCTTGAAGACGCGCTTGGCAAGTACCGTTCCGTCTGTCACCATGATTCATTTTCTACTAGAACAGCACGTGAAAAGCTGTTTTAGCTTTATTATTACGCGAAAACATGTTTTGTTTAACTATGAGAAGTTGTTATTGTGTGTACGACTACATGTTACGTAAAAAGTATCAGCGGGCCGCTAAAGTTGGAGGACAGACGACAAGGTTCGCGCTCGCTTTGAAACAGTTGGTCGTCGATTCTTGCTTTTCTTCGCTTCGTCATGCGCTGCAGGTGAGTAAAGATGTAATATGCGTGAATGGAAACATTTTATGAAGATTTTACTTTGAGAACGCGTTATTTGCGTAGCCATATCCACGTTTTAGACGAAGCCTCTTACAACACCAGCCAACACGAGCCTCGCAGACACATATACCGTCATTCCCATGACGGCACGGTGCCCCCTTAAGAAACTCCCATAGACGGTGGCGCCATATTACCCTCTAGGTGTTATAGTGAGAAACTCTATGCCTACACTCATGAGGTGTAGAAGGTGTAGTCTTCATGCTACACTATTGCTATAAAAAATGTCTTCGTGTAGTTTGGCATAGCTGCACTTTTTCTACACCGATTAAAAAACAATTACGACCTCCTACACTAGCTACACTCGTGCAGCCTGTAGATTAAAATAATAATAATAATAACCTCACCAGCTCCGGGTTGCGCAGTCGCCTCCTATGCTGACACTAGTTGTGAAGGCCAATGTAGCACCATAGCAGACCACCGAGCGAGCTGGAGGTATAGTAGCTACTGGAGGCAAGGAGGCTTAAAAAAGAAAGAAAGAAATTAGCAGTGGCTTAGCTCGGCTATGCCAGGATATACGTAGCGAAAGCTAAGTCATAGCATGGTTAGCCTTGGTTAATCTTGTTTGCAACTCCAGGTTAGTCAGGTTGTCTAGCTATGTTGCGGCGTTCAGCCAGTCGTTCGGCGCGCTGTTCGCCTGTTTCCTGGGCGATTCGTTTCTTATTCATCTCGTTCCGACATCGGAACGAGATGAATCCCGGCCACGGCGGCCGCATTTCGATGGGGCGAAATGCGAAAACATCCGTGTACTTAGATTTAGGTGCACGTTAAAAGAACCCCAGGTGGTCGAAATTTCCGGAGCCCTCCACTACGGCGTGCCTCATAATCAGAAAGTGGTTTTGGCACGTAAAACCCCATAATTTTATTCCAGGGCTCCTCCTGCTTATCAGAATTGTCGCCTTCCGTACTGCCGCCTCAACTGTGGTTGCGGCGCACGCGAGCTCTCCTTTTCAATCCTCCGACATGTTATCAGGCATGCGACGCAGCTGGCGAAACGAGCGGAGGCGAGCGCAACGACGAGGAACGCTGTGTGACGTCATACAAAACGGCGGAGACGGAAAGGCGCCGCGCTGCGCAGCGGCAGAATACATGTGGCTCGGTGCTACTAGAGGCGCATGCGCAGTACTGACTAGGGAGCGAGAAAGAGAAATATCCGCGGCGAGGCGCGCGTTGTGACGTCATGTGCCTCCTCGGAGCACCGCCACGGCGAAATCGCAAGTTCGCGGCCAATAAAGCTTTCGCTTTAAAATTCTGGTGTCGAAGCTCCCGTCGCTTATTGTCAGGTGACTCCAACGCTTGCCCCTACTTAACCTCTGAAACAGAGCCTTGTTTTGTTATGCCCGCTTACAGACAAAATGCTTTGGCTCCGTTAATGTAAATGCTAGCCTACAGACAGACAAATAACTTTATTGACAACGTCCCGAGGGCAGGGCTTCTCGGGACCTTGTTAATTGAAAAATAAAATTTCGTTGTTACACTCTAAGAACAGTTTACACCCTTTGGCGTGCCCCTTCTGCCACACAGCGATAATCGTAATCTGCCTTGATGCGTTTCCTTTCTTTATCGCTGCGAGCCCAGAACTTTCCAGTAACGAACGGCACGTGCGTTATCAGAAAGGGCACTCCAAAGGGTGTAATCTGTCCTATGCTGATGACGCGCGTGCCGTTCGTTACTGGAAAGTTCCGAGCTGGCGGCGTTAAAGAAAGGAAACGCATCAAGGCATATGAAGATTATTGTTGTGTGGCAGAAGGGGCACGCCGAAGGGTGTAAACTGTTCTTAGAGCGTACGTACGTTGTTACGTACGTGTTACGTATCGACGACGATATCTCCCCCAAAAGTTAGTCATAACGTTCAGGATTTATCCCAAAACCAGTAACAAAAAGGTTTACGTCCACCAGTATCAGGGTATAGCAAAAACAAAATTTTTTTACCTCGTCGGGATATGTGGCGAAAGTGTTTCTTTTCCTTCACTGTATCGTGCCCCTCCTAAGATGACGACAATAGTGAGAAACTCCGTGGTGGAGTTTCTCACTATAGTGACAAACTCTATGATGTCCACTACAGCAATTTTTTTATTGTCCTTGGCCGGAGCGAGTGCCATATGTTCTGCTACCACGTGAACACCTGCGTCGCCGTCACGGCGTGACTACGTCACCACGCATAGACAGGAAACTGATAGTGGCTGTAGGCATAGAAACTCTATGGCTGTAGGAGAGCTGTTATAATGAATTCTTTTTGGTGCTTTGAGGCTTGACAGTACTTTTTCTAGGGTTTAGCCTCGGAAATTGGGAACCTTCATTTAACGGGGAAAAAAATGAATAGCCAAAATTGTTCAAGCCAGCACACCTTTATGATTATGTTCAGTGTGTTCTTTCTTAATTTCTTAATTTGTTTTGTGTTATTTACTTTGCTTACTTTTAGAAAAAAAATAGCGCGAATGTTCTGCCTTTGCGCTGTTAGTTTAGTGATGTCCGCCCAACTATAGCCAAAATGTATTAAAGTGGACAGTTGGGCGATGTTGGTATACACATGCATAACGGTAACAGCGTGAACAAAACTACGACGGAGGGAAATGACACAGGAAGAGTGCTGAAAGGACGCAGGGCAGCGGGTATCCTTTCACTCCGTCGTCGTTTTGTTCGCGCTGTTACCATTATGAATGTAGCCAAAACCCAGAGCAGGAGGAAGCGCCACGAGGCATCGTTCACGGCGCCGTGGCCTCCGAGATTGCCGCGTTGCTCACTGATTATCTCGGAGTCCGCAGTAGCGCCCCATGGTGATGCGTGCGCCGTTGCAGTACCACGAGTGCAGCTTTGACCGGCCCAGAGCGGACAAACGTGTCGCAACGAAGTATGCGCGCGAACGCCACGTGGCCGCCTCTGCCTTCGCAGGTCGCTGGCCGAAACCCCCCCTCCTTCTATAAATGCCCGCGGTCTCGGCGACGTCGGACCGAAAATAACTGCCGGGCGCGGCGGTTGCGTCATGTCCGTTACTCCCGTGATGCCACCTCCCGCTGCTGGAGGTATTTATAGGGACGAGCGTCTTCTGGCCCACTCCTCGCAAGACGTCCTGCCAGCACCCGCAGTGCTAGCACCAGTCGTATCTGCGGCGACTTTGAGTTGAGCTAGTCGTTTGCGGGAACGTGTTTAGCAAGACGGCGCAGCAAAGCCGACACTTCTGCGTACTTCTGTCCACGAGTCCCGTCTCCGCGTTGCTCTTGCTAAACGCGTAACCGGGAGCCGATTGCTTGAAGCACTTCACCCTTATTTCCCGGCGTCTCGAGTGACTCGTAGACAACAGGCTCCGCGATATAAGTTAATGCGTTTCTACGCGCGAGGCTGAGACACGCCTTGCGTAGACATTTTCCCGTGCTTAGACCGCATTGATGCTTCGACTAAGGGCTTAACGCGATGGAGTGCACGCAGCAGCCTATAACGAATATGAAAATTGATAGTTGAACGATTTCAAAGCGGCATGAAGATGGCCTAATATGAAAACGTGAAAGTTGTGTCTTTGCAAACCCGTGGTCGAAAGTTCACGGTGGGAAGGCACGTTTCTTGAAGGAGGATTAATGAAAATGACATACGAAACTTTGAAAAGCCCGCGCGGGCGAGCCGTGCGTGGTGCAATATGCGGTACCCCTCAATATTCGGTGCCCCTCAGGCGAACCCCTTGCCGGGGTTATTCTCATTCCTGTTTTTATGTTCTTTTAGCCGGCCTGTAAGTTCCGTTGTTAAATACCGCGGCGACTGTCTCGGTGTACAGAAAAGAGTGCTCTGGGACGTATTGCATTGGCTGAGTCATGTGCTCGCTAGCTGTTAGGCTTAGCAAGAGAGACAAGGGTAATGGGCCGTTGGCCGCTTAGGAAAAGTACCTGCCAGATGATTTAGACGTAGGCCAGCACGATATACATGCACTGGATATTTCGTAATGTGTACAGTAAGGCCGAGTGGTTGCCGATACGTTCAGTGCAAGAAATTGTACCCAAGTTTCGGCTTGAATGCGTGCACCTGAGCTACAGCATAAAACTTTTCTGCACGTTCTTCCGCTCAAAAAGCGCTTACCGCAACCCGACTTCACCTCCGCAGTCTTTCGACAGGGTGCGAGCCTGGCGTCAGAGAATTACGACATGGCGGTGCTCCTGTACCCTAGTTCTTGCCGAAATTGTGAAGTCTGTCGCAGCTGTTGTGAAGAAGCCAACACAAAGTTTGTTCAGGAGTCACTGGCGGCTTGATTCGAGCCGCTTGGGACCTACACAAGTAAATGAGTCGGGCCAAATTGGTCGGGCGGACTGAACGAGTGCCGATGGTGGCGTTTGTGACTGCGGAATGGAACGTGCGCGACGTGGCTTAAAAGGCAATTAAAGCGTGCATCTAGAAATGTACCAGCTGTTTCTTTTTATACGGAACACTTAAAAAAAAAATGGGGAAAAAAGCTGCCATGTAGGTCCCATTTTTTCCGGTAGACCATGGGCCTAGGCGAACATTAGTAGGAAGGAAATTTTCAACGATAATTTCGCTATATAACTAAGATATACCAATCGTAGGGCACATATGTGATTGCGAAATTGAAGCCAATGAGTACTGAAGCCACCTGTGCTTTACCAGAAATCCTCTAACTAGCACTACTTTCGAGATCCGTGACATTAAAATTTGCTACGAAATACATTAGCGTTCCAGTTATTAATTTTCAAAAATCATGCCTCTAACAGTCTGGGCCGATCCAAAGTGCAAGAGGCACTTTCGAGCAAATTTTGGGAACGTATATCTGGAAAGTGATGCTAGCTAGAGGATTTCTGCTAAGAAGACATGGCTTCACTGCTCCTTGGCTACAATTTCACAAGTAAATGTTACCGAAGTTTAGTATTTAAGAAGTTAACTAACATACGTTGGCTAGCCAGCTAAATTTCTTTGTGTGTGCGTGTGTGCGTGTGTGCGTGTGTGTGTGTGTGTGTGTGTGTGTGTGTGTGTGTGTGTGTATATGTGTGTGTGTGTGCGTGTGTGCGTGTGTGTGCGTGTGTGCGTGTGTGTGTGTGTGTGAGTGTGTGTGTGTGTGTGTGTGTGTGTGTGTGTGTGTGTGTGTGTGTGTGTGTGTGTGTGTGTGTGTGTGTGTGTGTGTGTGTGTGCTGCTTAGTTCGCCTAGACACATATATAGTCTTCTATCTGCGAAAACGGCAGGAACCTATACCTATAGCTGTGGCAATTTCTTTGAAAAAGAGTGTTCCGCATAAAAGAAACACCTGATACACCTTACGCTGTCGGTTGGTACTGTCCGTCACCCAGTGAAAGCTATAGTGTTACCGAGCATCTGCCGCCCTGCTACTGGTAATTACCAGCATAGTCGAACAAGGGGAAGCCTCTGGGGAAGGCAAGTTCCTTTGTCGAAACGTTGAGTCCAAGCTGAAGTTTCCCGTAATGGGTAGCTGTTGATCAGTTCGTGTTCTTCTTCCAGTGATCTTCCAGCGTTTCACGAGAAATGTGTAATATTTGTCGCGAGTTTAATCCGGATTCTTCCACGACGGCGTGCTTCATAATCAAATCGTGGTTTTATTGGCATGCAAAACCTCAGAATTCAATTCAGTAGTTATTAGTTATTACGTCGATTGTTCCAAAAGACAAAGGATTCGACAAGCGGACGTCTTTTTGTCACATCAGCGACCGTTTTCCTTATATAGCAGCGTTTATCTACGCGTAGCTCACTTCCTTCATCCTCAATCGGAGAAAGGGGAGGAAAAGTATCGTTCGATCACTGTGAATCACCTCAAGCTTCCATCACCACGTGCGCCTCTGTCACGCTTAGAAAAGAAAAGGAAGATCGAAATAGTGGCGCAGCTATAGCTCCAAGTCATTTGCGGAGCTTGCGATTAGCATGGGTACCTGGACACAGAGGCATATTTATGAACGAAGCGGCAGACAATTTGGCCAAGGCTTCCATTACAGGCCCTGTGTTTTCACTTATTCCAATGACGGGTTTTATCACGTCTGTCAGGTTTCGAAGATAAACCCTATTTGACAGCAAAATCAAATCTTAATTACGTCATCCACGGAATTACACCACACACAATTCCCTTGGAGCGGAACATTTTGCAAAACGAGAGAGGCAGAAGTGACATTAACGGAGACTGCGATGTCGAGTCCCATCCCTATATTTATACATGAACTGACCTGGTCTGGTAACATCCCTTTTGAGCCCTTTCTGCAACACATTAGAAACAGTTTAACATATTACTTACTGGACTGCCGGCGTTTCTTCTTCCTGAGAAGAAGGACATTGCAAATCGCAATGCGAAAGCTCTGCCTGCCATTGAACTCTCTGGTGCTTCTGTCTTTCGAAGCTTTTTGTGCTTGGACACTCACACAGGGATGTATGCATTTGCATAGAGAAATTAATTGTTGAATCAAACCGATTTGATGGTTAATCGCATTGTTCATTTGATATGCTTTCCTTATTGCCTCATTTATAGATATAAATACACATTTTCTTTCCTTTTCTTTGTTCTGCTATAATGACTGCCGATTCTTAAATGTTGCTCGTTTCAATTTATGTATCAAGATTACGGATTTCTAAATTTATTCGCGTAACACGTATGTAAAATCTGCTTCACTCTTGGCCAATCCCCATGAGTGAGTATGTGCCAAACATGTTAAGATCATCATCATCATCATCATCATCATCATCATGTGCTCTTGCAGATGGGCTTGCGCCCCGACCTGTCACACAGACAAACGTGCGCGGAAGTCGGAACAATTACGTCGAAACCTTTTTTTGGTTTCGTTACGGGGCAGACCTGCGCCTTCAATCGGGCAGCGACGTATCTGCGAGCGCTGCCTCCAACGGCACGTGAGCTTCCGCGCTGTCTTGCGATCAACCGCAAAGCGCTTCCGCTGCATGCAAACGTCACAACGCTGTTAATGAGCTTGCCAAACCAACCAGGCTTCGGGGAGTCAGTCGTTCGTTTCGAGCCTTAATAATCAATGACCCAACACTGCATGTGTTGCGTGGGCGTTCCTCATCTGTCCGCATGCACTGTCTTGCGATCAACCGCAAATCACGCGCTTAATTCCGTTGCAGATCGGCGTACGTCACACCACTGTTAGTACATGACGTTGCCAATCGAGCCAGACTTCGAGCAGTCAGCGGTTCGAGGCTTAGTAATGGCTCAGCATGCGCGTGTTGCGTGGGCGTCCCTGCTGCTGTGCAGCTGTACTCTTCCTTGCCTGCTGCCCGCCGCGAACGCCGTCGTTCCGCTTGGGCTCGCGCTCTTCGGTGCGTGCATGCCGTCACAAACCCGGCGTCTTGGTTCGTCCCCTCTGGAGTGCAATACTTCCGCTTGGCTCCACTCACGTGCTGGCGCTCCCTTTCCCTCTTGAAATACCTATAGCGTACGCAGCGCGGACAAAACGAGTACACCGGAATAGTGCATGAACACAGACACTGCGCTATGTTCATTTGCTCTTATCGTGTCCTCGCCTTGTTTGCGCTTCACTAGTATTCCGTGCAAGATGACATACTAACAACACCAGAAGAAACTGTGAAGTGACCAAAGTACGTTGCGCCTGGGTCTGAAGCGGGCGCTCGCCATCTGTTGTGGCTGTGTCAGGCACGTACCCAAGGGGCTTCCCCCCCCCCCCCCCGAAATTAAGCAGCATACACCTCCCCCCCCCCACCCTAACCGCCCAAGACACCACTTCTTACGCACATTCCTAAAGCATCGCCAAATCAATCTTAAGATTTAACAGTTTTCGGCGGTCAACATTTTGCTTCTTTTTCACTCCTTTTAGATGCTAGTAGTTATCGGCGTCTCCTGGGGCTTGAAGGCCAGTTTTCTCATCGATTCGGTGCCTGCGCGATTAACTCGACATGCGTTCAGTTGTCACCATCTATACAACGGTCACGCGCATCGCTTGACGGAACAAACCAGTCAAAAACACAAAGGACAAGAGGAGAGGTTAATTAACCTCTCCTCTTGTCCTTTGTGTTTTTGACTGGTTTTTTCCGTCAAGTATGTATCAACTGGCCCAGATTTCAACCCTTCTACGCGTATCGCTGTTGCTTTGTTAGTTCAACCTTCTTTGTTTAGACTGATCCAGAGACCAGGAGAGGGATTCGGTTCTTAGACAGCGGACCTGTATGCTCGGGGAGCGAATTGTCATCATCATCATCATCATCATCAGCCTGGTTACGCCCACTGCAGGGCAAAGGCCTCTCCCATACTTCTCCAACAACCCCGGTCATGTACTAATTGTGGCCATGCCTTCCCTGCAAACTTCTTAATCTCATCCGCCCACCTAACTTTCTGCCGCCCCCTGCTACGCTTCCCTTCCCTTGGGATCCAGTCCGTAACCCTTAATGACCATCGGTTATCTTCCCTCCTCATTACATGTCCTGCCCATGCCCATTTCTTTTTCTTGATTTCAACTAAGATGTCAACTAAGATGTCATGTAAGCGAATTGTGGCCGGAGAAAAACGCCAGTTGCACTTAACTTTTCCTTTTGTTTGATTATTTCCTCGAGTGACGGCTCGCCGCGGCGCTGGCAGATCCTCGGAACCATATACCCGCGATATGGGTTTGATAAGATGGAAAATAAAATAATGCCAAACAGCGTCCATCATCAAACCCTGCAATAACCCTTAAACCCATAAGGACTATGATTGTCACCCGTTACATCGTCTGGTTTTCCCAATTGTACAGCACTTTTCGTGCAGAATTGGCAACTGGAAACAAGAGTCGCAAGGAGTTGAGAAACAGAGCGATCTACTAAAGGAGAGAGCCAAGGCAACAGGAAGGAAAACCGAAAATTAGCAAATTTAGCCGTTGTTTGTGAACATATTTATGGATCAACTTCTTTTTATTTAAAAAGGAAGTAGAGAAAACGCCGCTGGAAGTGGACAACATTTCCGTGTGTTTTGAATGACGCTTCTACAGCTATCAGTCGAGCCGCCTGACGTAGCCCCTTCTCTGCTGTGCTTACGTGGGTGTTTTTCTCATCTCCCGCGGTGGGCGCAGTACTTCTAGAACCGCAGCGTCTTGCATTCTACGCGGTTGCACGCCACTGGCGGCCACGCATCGTTACACAACTTCCCAAATAACAATAGGAGTCGGTTTTGCCACTTGGCAGAGCAGTAAACGAGGGACCCAAAAGAACTGTGGTTGTTCCGCAAATATGTATTTCTCTATAATTATTCCAGAGGTAAGTCAAGAAAACGCTACTAGAAATCTTTATTTTACACTTTCGCTTGTTGACTTGTTCTTGTCACTGTTCTTCCTGCTGCTTCTTTCCTGCGCGAGTCCATTTGATGTGGTTCCTTCTTTGTCAAGCAAAGGAGAGGTGTATCTCACAGGCGTACCTCTGAGATACTTCTTATTTCATTTCTATTTTGCGGGTTTACGCGTCTTCATGACGAATGGTGGGCATTATTCACATTTGTGCTAGTAAAGGTACACCTCCCCACTCATTTGCATAGAAATGTTACCTTAGGTTGTGTCCCCCCTCCCCGAAAAAGAATCCTGGATACGTGTCTGTGCTGTGTCCAAGGGCAAAGGCCACAAAAGAGAAAGTGCTTCGAGGTGCCGGGATATACGGGTAGACCAGCCCACAGACTATACGAACAGTTTACTGACGAAAGTGTTCCACAGACCACTTAGACAGGTTGTTCACGTAGAAGAAATGGAAGCATTGATTCAGCCATATTATGCCATATGGCAAACCATGAGGATCAAAAGAGATAGATAGATAGATAGATAGATAGATAGATAGATAGATAGATAGATAGATAGATAGATAGATAGATAGATAGATAGATAGATAGATAGATAGATAGATAGATAGAGAGAGAGAGAGAGAGAGAGAGAGAGAGAGAGAGAGAGAGAGAGAGAGAGAGGGGAGTCCGCGTCGCAACCCTAGTTCGCCTCGTCATCGCACCCAGCCATCGACAGCCTAGCATGTTGTCACGGCGCCTGCCAACAGCCTTCAGACAAACCACAAATTAGGCTGCAGGCTACGCTAATTGAGAGCTACTGTCCGTGTTTTTTAACACAACTGTCTCTTTATAAATGGGACCGTTGCCCTAAACGACCGGCAGGTTAGGAAAGAAAAAAGGGCGAAGCCGTGCGCCAGATGCAGCTGTGTCTGAGCGTACGTCAGCGCTCGACGAGGGCCATTAGTTCATCTAGCTGCAGCTGCCGAACCGCAACAATTCGTCGCTAGGTCTCGAAATGCAAGGTATTGCCCAACGAGCGTGTACTGCAGTTGAAACCTCCGGAGCTAGCCTCATGCACGCTTAATATTGTCTAGTCATATACGGCTGCCTGTTTCCACAGAAAGGAGACTGAAATGGCTAAAATGTTGTCGCGACCACAGTCTGCCTTTGCCGCTTTACGAAACGCGCAGACTGGCTAAATATTGCCGGTCGGTCTGGTGCAATAAAGGCTTTGGAGGAGCGAGTCAGTGAGTTTTCGCTACGCCGCGTGCACTAAGAGCCCCCATCACGAACGGCTCCGTCGCGGGCCTCACCGGCACCCGAGCATGTGTAGAGACACCGCGGCAAGTTGCGTGGAATAACCTTAATTACCGGAAGCACCGCAGGGGTTGCCTTTTTTATGTTTAATAAACGTTTTTATTCCTCTTACTCTGGGAACAAGTTTTACCATCCCCCTCCTTTTATTTTTTTTTTTCGTTGTATAGTGAAAACAATGAGAACGGTCGCTATAACAACGAGTTATTTTCACATCATTTTCCGCCAGGGTAACACTGCAGTGGCTCTTGAACAGGGGTGGATTGCCAGCTGACAGAAAGCGGGACGAGAAAAAACTTAGAGGAAGACGCAAACAGAGCTGGAGGTCTCCCTTTCTGGTTTCTGCATAGCAATCACCCGTCCGTTCTGAGCGCCGGCTAAACTTCGTGCTTGAAGTTGCTCGCCGTCGACATGTCGGTTTCGATTGGCCGTCGAAAACGCCAGCCCGTTACAACAGCAACTCTGCCAGCATTCTTCCTGTCTTCAATTTTCACCTGCGGCTGTGTGGAACGACGTCTCCACTCGAGGCGCCTAAGTCGCTTTTTATCCTGAATAGCTTGTTTTTAGAGCGGTCTCCGCTGACCCCTTTGAACTCTCTTGGGGACCCCTGTTTGCGAACACGCTGCAGTCCACTGACGTGTCTGTATTACGCTATGTGCGCGTGTCTCTCTCAACAGTTCAGCGTACATGGCTTATCAACAGGGAAGCAATTTGTTCCGTCTTGATAACGACTGCCGTCGTTTGAAAAGTATTGGCGCAGCGAACGCAATGTGTCCGGTGGATGGATGGATGGATGGATGTTATGAGCGTCCCCTTTGGAACGGGGCGTTGGGTTGCGCCACCAAGCTCTTGCTATTATACTGCCTAATGTCCTACCTAGGTTAAACAATGAAAAAAGAAAAGAAAAACATTATGAACTACCACGCCCAAATTTTCTGATCCCCTATTGCGAACTGTGCTTTTGTACGTCTCCGCCTTTTGTCGTTTCCCTACTTTTCTTCCACCAATCCTCCAATCGCCTCTTACTAATGCCTATTGCGGACATGTTTGCTTTACCACTGCTCCCGCTGAACCCAAGGGCTTCAAGGAGGCCAGTGGTGCCTAAATCGACCGCTGGGTAGACGTCTTCACATTCTAGTAAAACATGCTCCGTCGTTTGCCTAGCTTTACCGCAGCAAGCACATGCTTCTTCTTCCTTCTTATATCTCGCTTTATAGGTGCGTGTTCTAAGGCATCCCGATCTCGCTTCGAAAAGTAATGAGCTTCCCTTTGAGTTATCATAAATTGTTTCTTTCCTGATTTCGTTTTTTGCTCTTAAGTACCTACTCATGGCAGGTTTCTTTTCCATTGCCGCCACCCATGAGATTATTTCAGCCTCTCTGACTTTCCACTTGACCTTCTTTGTTGCTGTGTTGCCCACCCTACAGGCTGCATACTTGCTGGTAAGCTTCCTAGTTATTTTCCTCCACTGTGAATCAATGTTTTTCCTGTACAGATACCTGAACACTATCCCAGCCCATTTACTTTCTTCCATATACCTCAGCCGTTCTTCATACTCAATTTACTGCAAGCTTCCTTCACTTCAAAACTAGTCCAGCCCATATCACCCTGCACAGCTTCATTTGTAGTCTTCCCGTGAGCGCCCAATGCGAGTCGAGCCACTGACCTTTGGTTCCCGTCGAGTCCTGATTGTACCCCTCATTTAAAGCAAACAACCGCATTTCCAAAAGTAAATCCTGGAACCATTGCACCTTTCCACATACCTCTGAGGACCTCGTACCTATTGTATCCCCATAGCGCTCTGTGCTTCATTGTGGCTGCATTTCTCTTCCCCTTTACTGTTGTGTTTTTTTCCTGTGTTTCCATATATCTATTGCCTTCGTTTATCCATATACCAATGTGTTTATATTCTGTTACCCGAGGTATTTCTTGGCCCTGTATCTCCACTGTCTGTTCACTGTTTTTATTGAATACATAACACCTGATTTACACATAACACCTACGATCGGACAAGCGCGCCCTCTCTAGAGAAGGGGGTAAGAGAATGCTTGGCAGAGAAGTAGCCAGCCTTCTGACCACACCGTAACTGTCTATCGCTCGGCCGTCATCGGTCAGCACTATGGGGAATGGTGGAAAAAGAGACGAAAGGTGACACGGAGAAGGTATAATGTATAAGAAGGAGAGATCATGTAGTTGACCGCTCTGTTCACGCGAGCTGTTTGAACATTCCGTGTACCTTGACTGCGGGAGATCTTGTGATGAGGAAAAAAAAAAAAACGGCATCCTTGTTCGGCTGTCAATATAGGGAAGTGAGACTGTGCCACCAGCATGCAATGTTTGTGCAATGTTTATTGTGCTCAGGCCAGCATGCTTGCTAAGCGGGTTCTTGCTACTGCGTGCGTTAGCGTTCTCGTTACGCGACGCGCATGATACGAAAGTCAGGCGTATGCCACCAAACGACCATTTACAGGCATAATAGGAAGGTTACTGAGTTAACGCGTTTTAGTGACCTTCGCTTCTCCAATAGCAAAACGGTCGTTCTTACCTTAACAGGAGCGCCGATAAGCCACAAAACACGTGACAAGGAAGGACGGGTGGCGACGCCGTCCCGAAGTTCTCGCAAATTCTCGCATCAACTGGCCATGACGTCATGGATTTTGACAGCATGTATCGAAAGGTGTAATTATAGCTGTTTATCGGCAAAGGAGGGGCTTCATTGAATTTCGAAAAAAAAAAAACGAAGACTGAACTTGTGGCACGCTTTGACAACTTCTCCTGCGCCAATAACGACCCGAATGCGAGGATCAAGGTGCACTTGAAACTTGTGACGTCACACTGATGCTCCGGCGCCGAGGTTCCGGCGAGAAATTAAAGAACGGAAGTTCGCTCTTTAGTTTGTCTACTCGTAATGAACACTGTTCTGTCGAAATAATGAAAATGAAGTATTTAAAGAATAATTTGCACCAGTTCGAACTGATTTAATGTTTCCGCACTTCTCCTCTGCTCCAGAAAGTGTTGCCAGCTGGCGTCGTGGCATTGGCCTCGCCGTCGTTTCGCTATACTTAACTGATCGGCAAGTAATTATTTTCGTGCGGTGCTGAGGCCGCGATAAGTGCTCCCGAGGCGAGCGTCGGCTCAACGGAGGGAGTATACGCAAAGCAAGGGCAAACGCAGCGGCAGGATGCATTGACGAGCGGAAGCCCGGTTTTCTCAAGGTCAGCTTCGCGGGGCGTTTGTTCGCAAACGCGCTTATGCGCATTCGATTGCGAGCTACGCGAGAACTCGAGAATATACAGGCGACGTTAAGAACAAGTTATACTATTAAGCAGCTATTTCATACTACCAGGCTAGAAGCAGCAGTGCATTGAGGGAGCTACTACTGAGGTTGCGCGTTTGTTTTATTGTCATATTATTTATGTCTACTTCCTTTGCGTGCCCGGAAGGTATAACAGGTACACCGATTTATCCTATACTTCCTTTGGCTTCAGTGTGTGATATATAGTAATCATATATTGCCGCATACATGAGACAAGGTAGCATGAATACCTATTATATTATGATTGTCGCTGCGCTGACAAGACGAAAACGCCCGCCAGTTTACCTTCTCCTTCTCCTGCGCTTCTTATGGCAACACAATGTTAACCTATGATTCCGTAGTAATTAATTCTTGGTGTTTCTAATCTAAAAGAGGCAACCTTTTCGACTGCTGCTTGTACAAAGTGTGTCGCGCCAGCCACATACGCTCTATATTCGCAACGCGTTGCAAGCGTGAAAAATTGTGGAATGAGGCCAATGCCCTCCGCGCAATCGTGCACATCGCGTACCGGCGCTCCGTGCCTGTGACAGCACTACGCGTATTACGCTGATCAACCGAGCGCGGCTGACATCGAAACACGCCGGCTGCGGCGACGTCGCCCTCCGTTCCAGTACGCGTGGCTGAGTTCTATATAGGGTGTTGCGTGTCACAGCCACGCTGCGATTATGAGGCGCGCAGTGTAGTAGGGGGCTCCCGATTAATTCTCACCACCGGGGGATCTTTAACGTGCCACCAATGCGCGGGGCGCGGTCGTTTTTTGCATTTCGCCCCCCCATCGAAATGCGGCCACCGCAGCCGAAGTTTGATCCCGCGACCTCGTCCTTGGCAGCGCTACACCATAGCCGCTTAAGCCACCGCGGGGGGTAGCACGCGTGGTTCCAGTATGTGGCTTGTTGGAATTCGTGCATGCAATGTGATCGCGTTCGTACCGACGCTCGCGTATACATAATAGTTCCAGCGATTCCATTTATGCCAGTGTGTATAGGATAGCAAACTAAACGCCCATCTACTTGACCTCGCTACATTTGTCTTCTCTCTCTCTCTCTCTCTCTCTCTCTGTTTATGCATGTAGCCAGCGAAAACTGACAGCCTGCAGCAAATGTAACACACAGCAATAGCTTACTCAGGCGGGCTTCTAAATATAGCGAGTACATCAACCTAAGCGGAAAGGGGGAAATAACTAATAGGAAGAAAAGCGCGCACGCATGCCTTTGATTAAACCGTTTGCGTAAAAAAAAAAAAAAACAGTTTAAACTCTCAAGAGGACACGGATATTGTGCACTGAAATCAGGATTTGGCCACCCACGCCTTTGATTGTACTGCCTCCGGAATTTGTCCACTTTATCTTGCGTAGCTATAGACACCAATAATGAAGCTTAGTGAGTTTCCTGTATAATATGCTGCTGTGTGAAAAAAAAAGGAAGAAAAAAAGGAAACTACGCAAAACGGGTGACGAGGAAACGTGAGCGTTTGGGCGTTATCGTGTCCATTTAAGGGCAGCATATTAGCCGCTCAGGCTTTGTACATGGTGCTACGGCGATTTCCTCCGCCTGATTACGTATGTGTCGCGCACAGTCACTCGTGTAGCGCTCTGTCTCACTCGTACATTGTCTAATCGCTGCGTTTTACCAGTTCATCATAATGGAATTATACCCCTGTCACACTGGAAGATTTAATGTCATTCGAATCGAATGGCATTCGCATATAATCTCACTAATCGGGATTTACTCGGGAAAATTTAATGTCATTCGAATGGAATGACATTTGCCATCGAATGAGTTAGGAGAACTCATTCGCATTCGATTTCGAACCGAATGTATACTCTTGACCACAGATAGACAACATCAACACGCAACGCGAATAAATAATGCGTGCATCAGCATAGTCAGAAGATGTTTTCTTAGACTTATAAAAAGGAATAATTAGTTTTGCCGCGATTATATTCTCACCACGGGCTGTGCTCAAGCGCTATTGCTCTTTGCACGAGGAGTCTGTTGCGGCGGTCGCCCATGTTGGATGTGTTGATCGAAGTGCTTTTAGTTGTGAATAATTGGCGTCAAAATGTTTTCGTCCGTCATAAAAGTATTCGCAAAAGTTCTTCAACGCGTTTAATAGGCACAAAATTTCTTTGAATTTCACAAATTTTGTTCCAGATCGTTATTGCTACCATTTGCGAATGTCATTATATTTTACTGTGTAGCACCGCAAGAGACCGAATGGCATTCGATGCATCGAATGCCATTCGATTCGAATGACATTAAATCTTCCCGTGTGACAGGGGTATTAATTTACTCTCACACCTTTGTTATTAATTTACTTGAAGGGCTCCTCGCGCACTTACATTGCCACGCAACGCCGGCGGAGTGTGCGGAGCCGGTGACGCGACAGCTCGTTTCATGACAATGCAGCTTTCTTTTTCCTTTTTTTGCTTCTTCATTGCGTGGCACGTACAAGTCGCATTATCGGTGCAATTTGACAGGAAGCAACCACGAGATAATACCGTTCGCTTCTCTCTGGCCGCGTGTTATTGCATCCACGCTGCTGCCTTCAGCACGGAAAAAAGAAAGAAAGAAAGAAATCGTAAAGAAAAGGAAGGAAGAACGAAAGAAGGAATGACTGTATCAGTAATTTTTATTGACTATGCAGCGGCTTCGGCCTATGCCGGAGGCGAAGGAAAGCGGAGCAGGAGAATGGGTAGAAGGGGAGGGGTAAGCATATGACTGACAGTCAGCCAGGTACCTGCGTGGGCCTCAGTCTGATCAGGAGACGGCGGACTCGTTGATGAAAGCCAAGAGCGTGTCGTACACGGCACGCTTGTCAAGCCCGTCCATTGATCGGATCCAGGTCACGTAGTCTGGAATCAGTAATGAATAAGAAAGGAAAAAAAAAAGCACACTATAGGAATAATGACACATATTCGTAGAGTCTGTCGCCTATTGTAAACCGTAGCTCGAAGCAGACACAGAGGAAAACACGTGCACGCAGAAGCTGCGGCGCTGTAGGTGCGTGTTTTTGTCCTCTGTCGGCGTCTAGGTCGCTCTATGATTTACAACAGCATGGATTACCAATCCGCTCAAACTACCACACTTATGTGACCGAGTTCTCTTGAAGGATGGACTTCGCCTCGAATGCGCTGTTGGCTTACAGCGTTGATCCACGCTATACTCGTTGCTGAAACGACGACGATGAATGAACGAATGAATGAATGAATGAATCAATGAATGAATGAATGAATGATTACCGACCTTGCCACTCCGGAGCAATCCTTGCAAACTGTCTCTTCATGTTCGCATGCATGGTGTGACTCGCCTGTGAGGACATGGGGGGGGGGCGCCAGTCATGCGAGAGACATCCCCTTTCTGGCGGTGACTCAGCGGCTTTGCTATTCTGCTACTGAGCAGCAGGATCCCCGGTTCGAACCAATATAGCCGCTGCGGTTGCTTTCCGATATGATTCTGGGTGCAGTACATACGCCCGTGTGCTGAGCGTTCTGTGTATGCGAGTTCGATCTCCTGGTGGCGAAATTTAATCCGGAGGGGTTTGTACGGGGAAAAAAAATTCGGCAGAATCTACGGCACGATGGCTGTCAACGGCAATGCGTTTAGCATTGAGTCAATATATCGACACAACGTATATTGCCACCATCGAAACGAGTTGAGTACGAGACGTGTACTGCAGCGGGATTCCTCGTTCGCGCTTCCCCAAGTACACTCGCGCCATCTAGCGCCGCCGTCGGGGAGCATGTACGTGGCCTCCGAAATGCGTGGCGCGCCGATGGGTGCGAATGCCTAGAAATGCGTCACGCGGCAACAGCGCTCCTCTCTCGTGCATCTTTCTGGACACGCTGCGCCATCTGGTGGCGCTGCCGAGAAGTTCGCGCGTGGCCTCCGAGACGAGAAGCTTCGCGTGCCGGCGCCTGCGAACGCTGAGAAATTGTTCCGTCGCTGACCTCGAGACGCTAAATCCTTGAAGGAACCAAATAAATTTTCTCTCTCTCTCTCTCCGTCGCTTGCCGCACACCCAGCGGCACATAGTCAGTGAAGCGAGTTGGCGAGACGCTCATCGAAGAGCGGCGCGTATATCCAGTGCATTTGTGGCGAAGCCTGCTAATGTGTCGGGTTGCTGTTCTCAAGGAACCATCGTGAAGTGCGTTCGATTCCTCTCAGTACCAGATAAATTTAAGGGATATTTTTTTCTCAAATGTAGAACGGCACATTCCTAGTGCCGAGACCATAAACAAAATACGTATAGCTTAGAATAATAGTTCAATAGCGTATAAAGGAAGTAGTTTTCTGTCAGATGCAAACCTCCTTACAAAGAGGTTCGACTAACTTATTATTTATTTGGATAGCCTTAAAGGCCCGGAAGGGCATTACATAGGGGGCGTGGTTGAATAAGGGATAACAAAAAAGAGTCACAATGCAGGCTACTACGGCGATTCAATAAACATCATGATCCAACGGTGTAAAACGAAACTAAAAACAAATAGGTACAGTACTAGCACGGACAGTACAATATTTTTTTTTCGAAGTGCAATCAAGGCAGCGCTTCACAAAACGGTGAGAGCATCGTGCTTATAATTTTTGTGTTTTGTTTAGTTTCTAATAAAAACCGCAACAGGCACTTACAGTAGCAAATACAAAAAGGAAAAGTATTGTAAAATTCCTTGACGTTCGAAAAAGGAATGAAACGCTGACTGGAGTCGTTGATTGTGGCAATGCTAGATGGCAACGAATTCCATTGATCTATTGATAGTACGAGACGTGAATTCCGCTATTTCTCATTGTGAGCAAAAATTGGTTTGGCTTTGTACGCCTGATCTAACCTAGTCGAGATTTGATGTGCTGGAGAAATATGTGAGCGGGAAAATGGCATGTTACTATGGTGTAGGAGGTGGAAAAAGATAATCGGGCAAATGTTCTGCGTATAGCAAGTGATGACATTCTGAGGGTATCTTTCAGTTTGGTGATGCTTTGAAATCATGAATAAGATAGCAGGATGAACCGTGCTGCTTTATTTTTGACCGCTTCGAGATGGTTAGTCCAGGTGACGTGATGAGGATGCCAAATGGTAGATGCGTATTCTAGTGAAGGCCGAATGAGCGAGTTATACGCTAAGTCTAGCGTCACGGTTGTCAACTGAAGGCGCCGCTTGAGAAGGACGAGTTTCTTTAATGTTTTTGAATTTATGTGTTCTATGTGATCGTTCCATGTTAAAGTAAAAAAAAGTCATAATTAGCTAATATAGTTAATTATTGCGTTGCTCAGTATCTGTCCCGATTCAAGATGTCCTTCGGCGCGAATAAATGATCACCGCAGAAATAGTCTCTTTATCTGTACTGCTCTGTTTTTAAGAATTTAAACAATTTTTTTTAGTTAAAAACCTGGTATATTGTATACTCAACTGCAAGGTGAACTATACGTGGTTCGCGTTCCCTGCTTCCTAGAGCTGAAAATATAGGTCGCTTAGAAACTCAACTAACCAGCCGCGGTGTCTTAGGCACGTTGCGCTGCTAAGCACAAGGTCGCGGGATCAAATCCCGGCCCCAGAGGCCGCACTTCGATGGGGACAAAATGCAAAGACACCCGTATCCAGTGCACTGGGGGCACGTTGAAGATCCTCATGTGGTCAAAATTAATCCGGAATCCCTCGCTACGGCGTGCCTCATAACCAAATCTAGGTTTTGGATTGTAAAACCCTTGAATTTAAATCATTTCAAACTCATCCAACTGTCGTTATACCGAAATCAGCAAGGCGGAAAATCTGCGCGGTCGTTTTTTACTTTTATCGTCGTGTATTACACTTCGTTGGTACGCGCGTTTCTTGTTTCCTTATCTAAGCTCGGCCGAGGCTGCGCACTAACCTCTTGAGGTCAACATTTTGAGTGCGCTCTGCACAGACGCGTAGTACGTGCCCCTCCCATGTGCGGGAACCGATAAGGTTCTTGAAGAGGTTCATCGCTTCCGTTTAGGGTACATGGTCTTTCCTCGTCGTCTTGAGGAACATCTCCTAGATAAATTATCTAAGTTATTTGTTATCTCTACGGGGTACGCTGCCACGAGCGGCGACACCTTGGACGCGTCCTTGGCGGGCCCGGACGTGGAACCATTCACACTTGCTTTGAGGCATGCCATAGTCGGAAAACGCGGCGTGTGCGTCGGTTTGTCTTCAGTTTGAGACATTCATACATACTGCACGTTCCAGTTGTCACTTAACGGCGGGATCAGGAATTGGAGAACGGTGTGTCCACGGCCACCTCCCTCCCTCCCTCCCCCCCCCTCTCTCTCTCTCTCTCTCTCTCTCTAACACGCACACACACACGCACACACACACACACACACACACACACACACACACACACACACACACACACACACACACACACACACACACACACACACACACACACACACACACACACAAACACACACACACGCACGCACGCACGCACGCACACGCGCGCGCGAATTTACGAATGCGGGAGGCATACACGAAGCTATGTTTGATGTCCGATGTTCTTACTATACGCATTCTTTCCGACCGTCTTTCCCGGTAATTTGCACGCCGCGTTGATCATGATTAAATGTGAGAGTTTGTCTTCGAAAAAAATTAAGACGCTCATTTGGCATAGGCAGTACAGAATTGTTAGATGAAAATGGACAACGAGGTGTGAAGCCTGCAGATCAATTGCATCGCATACCAACTAGATCAGTGCTGAAGAGGCGGGTCCGGCCATCGACATCGGCTGAAAGGCGCAAGCCGCTGATAAGGTTCTCTCAAGAGGCTCAAGTTGGGGTTGGGGTTGGGGCTTCTTTCGCTCTGCTTTCTGGCTTTTTTGTTCTTTACACCACGAGAACTATTCTGTAGACTCACTCACTCACTCACTCACTCACTCACTCACTCACTCACTCACTCACTCACTCACTCACTCACTCACTCACTCACTCACTCACTCATTCTCACTCATTCTCACTGCAGAGTAGAGGGGCTCCGTATATCTGACTGCATTCCGACCCCCCTGCGAACGCGGCAGCCACAGCCTGGAATTGGAGCTGAGAACTATACGGGTTCCCTACGCTTGCCCTTTGAGCACCGTAGAGGCCACGCATACAAAAGCCCTCGTGTCGCCGAGAGCCTCTCTCTTTCTCCGCTTCTCCTTTCATTTCGCCCTCTCGATCTCAAGGTTTTGTCGCCTTTGCACTGCGGCTCAAAGGCGCGGGAGGAGGAACTTGGCAGCACGCGCTGCACCTCGAAGTGCTGGCGCGGCGCTGAGACGGAAACATACCCACCGACACGGATGCCAGCAACCCTTGCGGACCGTCAGATGATGTAAGAGCTAAAGCGCGATTGACGACATGTATAGTGTATACGATGGCGAGATGACATGTTGAGCACCGGTGCGACTCGCCCGTCCATAGGGTTCCTTCTACAAAGTAGGGCGATATCAAGACTTCCCATTCAGCTAAAAGGAAGCTCGAGCTCAGCGCCAACCCCGAGGTTAATTCTCTATTGTCAAATGGGCTTGCTTGCTTGCTACCGTGAAACGTTGGTTCCTTGCTTCGGTTATGATATAATTTACCTTGACTTTGGTCCTACCGGTAGAAGTGAAAACGGGTTGTTTGTAAGAATTGTGGGTCCTATGAGTTTGTGAGCTAGATCGCCTCACCTGTACCTTTCACTTCATGCGTGACGAGGAGAGGCTGTGAGGAACTCATAAAAAGTGGACCCACCAGGACAAGCACACGTGAAACACAGGAATCCGTTCAAGGCAACCGCTGAGTTGATTTGGGCAAAAGAAAACGTTCAGGTTTTTTTTTTTTACTCATTCAAACAGATATTTCGTGTACACCATCGATTTAGTTACATATACACACATGGAAACCTCCTTGTTTTTCGGTAGAGCTCTCGCTCTCTCCCTCTTACCTGGTTGGAACATGAGTGCCAAGGTGTACGCCGTGAGTATACCTAACGTCCCTTCTCCGTGCGACTGCTGTCAATGCTGACTAATCTGTGTCTTCTTTCCCAGTGCGAGTGGTGTTCTGAAGGTGCAAAAATAAACATCGGCTTCTTATATTCTAACACTATGAAGCTCCGTCAGTGTTAGGTGGAACCACTACATGATTCACAGACTGTCGCGGTCACACGCGAAGCGGACTTTTTAGCCTATTAGGCGGACAATATATACGTAAGTTAGCGAAGCGAAGTCATGGACTACACGTGATTCAGAGACTGTCGCGGTGACGCGCGTAGTAAGATTGCGACAGCGTCTCGCCGTCTCCCATAATAGCTTTCACCATTCGCCTTGCGAAGGCCTCTCATCTATATACCCCCTTTTGCTTGCTTTGATTGCACCAAACAATCTTCGCTAGCAGCAACGTCATGCTAACCTGGCATGTCGCCATAACTGCCCCCGCGATGCGTTGCTTTTCGCCGTGAGCATCAACAAAATATGTAGTGTAGTGCCGACGCGGCGTCCGCGGCGAGCCTTCGCCCCTTACAAGCATCGCGAGCGCTCCTGGCAATCTGACTAGAAAACTCCAACGTCACCCACTGTCAGCGGCGGTTTTGCACCGACATTACGGGACAATCTACTGGCCATCGGCCATGTCATGGCAGATTACGCCGGTCCTCGTCTCATCACCGGAGCTAAGCAGCGTTGGACTCCGTCAATCCTGGGGAGGGAGACTATACGCGGGAACGCCGAGTTGAGACGGCTTTTTGTCGCGAAACAGCTCACGTGTAGGCAGCAGATGATGTCCTTCTCCTAACATCGTTAGCAAGCACAGGCACCAGCACAACCTATTGCTTCCTGTGTGCACACACAGTGCACGCGGCGGCCACATTCCGACTGACGCGGTATGCAAAACACACGTGTGCGGAGCGTTGGAGGCGCGTTAATAAAGGCAGGTGTTCCCCGGAGCCGTACACTGCGTCTCTCATTGCTTTTTATTTAATTACGGAGTTTTATGTGCCAAAAACATGATCTGATTATGAAGGACGCCGTACTGAGGGACTCCGGTATAATTTGGACCCCCTGGGAATCTTTAACGTGCACCAAAATCTAATTAAGAGGATGTTTTCACATTTCGCCCACATCGAAATGCGGCCGCCGTGGCCGGGATTTGATCCCGCGATCTCGAGCTTAGCAGTCCAACACCATAGCCACTAAACAAACACGGCGGGTCTCTCATTGCTTCTTCGCGCTGCTTTGGAACGTTAAAGTCAGTCAGTCAGTCAGTCAGTCAGTCAGTCAGTCAGTCAGTCAGTCAGTCAGTCAGTCAGTCAGTCAGTCAGTCAGTCAATCAATCAATCAATCAATCAATCAATCAATCAATCAAATCAGAGTTGCCCCCAAGGGAAAGCGGGATGTGCCCTGATAGCGTGCCCCTTTTGTAAACGATCCCAGAAGCCTGGGCGAAGGGTTATTCGTTTGCGCCTTGCAGGAAACCTGAAATGTCGGTCTGGAGACCGTAGGAGCACTTGCGATGCTCAGGCACTACTACAGATTTCGTTGATACTTATATCGTTCGAGAATAATTTTCTTATACGGAGCAACTCGGCCTTGTGAGAAGGCTTTTCCTTCCGTTCTACGGCCATATGCTCGAGGCACGAAACCAAATGAAGTACGAGTTAAGGCTGGCGCTTCGAAACTCCTGTCAATGAGGAACACGGCAGACTGCATTGCGCAGTACCAAGACTTAGTAGTCGTCAGTGCCAGTCCATATTTAATGTCTACTCTTTTTCGTCTGCACAGGGTAATCTCCACAAAACTTATCACATGCCATTTACAGCAACCTCAATAAGACAGCGACCCAGATATGTAGCAGGACAAGCTGTGTTTCACCCCCCCCCTCCACCACCACCACCTAACAAAAAGACACAAAAAAAAAGAAGAAGAAAAGGGCTTCGTTAGAACGGAAGTCTAGCCGAGGTTGAGTTCGTTGTACCGGGATTTAGTCGGTTAAGTTGCGTGCGAGCGCCGAGGAAATCCGCTGCGCGGCCAGGCGCAGAGCACGACCAGTTGCTGCTGCAGCACCGGCGCCCGACTCTCGACGCGTGTTGACACTGCTTTCGTCTGCCAGACGGCGGGGCACGAATTTCAACTCCTCATCTCCTCATGCACGGCGGTGCACCGTTACCGGACGCGCCTCTACCACCACGAGGACTGACGTCATCGTCGGGCCGCTCACTCGTCACTCCCCCCCCCCCCCCCCCCCCCCCTCCTAGACTCGCGGTTGCGTGTCGCGCTGGCTGCACGCTCGTTTCAGCGCTGGCAGCGTTTTGTCGTCTTCAGTTTTTGGTGGCGGGTGCATGCCACTCGAGACGGCGCTGACGGCAGTGCCCCTTTTGCTTCTTGCTTCAGCGTTGGGCTTCGTTCAGGAAGAATGTCGGAAACGAGAAGCGTGAACCGTACATACGCACTCTCGGGAAACCGACTCTCTGCCAAGCCGCGAGTGGCTCATACCTGCGCACATGCATTTTTCTTTGTTCTTTACCGTCTCGCAATGGGTTCCTCTCGTTCTTCTCGTTTTGCCACTCAACAGTTTACGGGAGTCCCCTTCTGTTGCTCAGGCGCGTTTAAAACCGACCGCGGAAAAAGAAAGAATGAAAGTATATCAGCGATGTACATTTTCCTTGATATCACAGTGCCCGGAGCACTGCAATAAGTGAACGTTTTTTTGCCACCTTACAGTTGAATGACGAGCAAGCGTCATAAAAGAATACTCACTCACGCACAACGAACTAATTCCCTCGTACGCACGCAAACATCAATGCACGCGCGCACACACACAGACAAATACGCACGCTCGCGTTCCTCGAAACTCAACTTCGTTGCAGGATCCGAAGTGGTTGCTGCCCCTTTAGCGTGCGGTCTCAGTACGGTGCTTGCCGGCAAAAGTATGCGCCCGAGGCTTAGATGCTATTTGGAAGACTGAGTAACAGAAGGCGGGCGCAGACGTGGTCACGTGGCATTGCGTTCTGATGCGAAAGCGTCAAATGGCCCATTGAGCGAATAAAGCCGGCGTCTGTGCCAGCGAAACGGCACCTGACTTCCGATTGGCAGCGACACCACGTCAGGAGCGCGCCTCGACGGAGCAGAGCGGGCGAATCGGAATGCCTGCTGGGTCGATAGCGCGCCAGGTGTTGCGCGAGGGGAGAGGGCATCGCCGCGACGCCACGTCACCAGCGCGCCTCGACGGAGCCGATACGGCGACGCGACGCCGCGGGGCGTGATCGATTGTCGTCGGCGAGGCGCGTCGCGTGGCCTGCGCGTGCGGGTGCCGCGATCTCGCTCCGGGAGAGAGAAGTGATTCGATGTGAAAGGGAAAGGTTGGCGCTATCTTCTGCACCCCCACTGAACGCAACTGCTGAGTGCGCCTGCCGGCCTTGGTGGCCTCAGCTGGTCCGCGGCGTCCGTGATGCCTCAGCAATATATTTCAAATGATTCCGGTCTACAGCCAACATGCTACCGTAGAAACTGGGCAAAAAGAAAATTACCCGCATCAATTTAACCCATTATATCCCAAGGAAAATGTACCGGGTAAATTTTGTCGACGTTTGGTAACTGATGATTTTTTCGCACTGCAAATGCATAGTCAAGGTTTCTTGAGTTGCGCTTTATTTTTTTGAAACGCTATGATGGCGTACTTCATAAAGTAGGCTGGGCCTTTATGGGAGTAAAACCTGATGCATGCCATCAAATGTACGTGCTATATTTTGGAGCTTCTTAAGACCAAAATCTTGTAGCGAGGAGTCAAACGAAGCTTTACGCAAGACCGCATAACTTTATGGTAGAAAAATTAGCCTTTTAGTGGAAAATATTCTTAATTAGGGAGGTATTTTTGCTGTTCAAGTGTGTAAAATAATTTGATCAAGTAACGTGGAAAGGCTTTGGCGTTACTTTCAAAGGCACGCGCGATGCAAATAAATTATTGATGCAGATCTAGACGGGGTATTTTAAGATGACTGCAGGCATTCAAGATTAAAACATTCAGCGTTTGTTTCAGCGGTACTTGAAACATTCAACAGACTGGTGGCATCTCCTACAATGAGAGTAGGTTCTTTTTTACAGTCCTGTTGTATGACTTCCTGAGTAACATTATCGTTACAATTTTCTGACATCTCAAGAGATGGGGTCTACGTCTGGTCCCCCATTTTATTTGTCCTACTTCATTACATACCTCATCCCGATTGGCAGAGGAATATACTTCGTATTTGTTTTCTGTTTCCTCCCACCTATTTTCCAATTTGTAGTAAAATCATGCGTAAATTATGCATTTTTATATATTCTTCATATGATATCGAAATTGTTTATTTGTTTATCTTAATTTACTGTAACGGCTGCTCGCTATTTTATTGACTGAGAAGACAAGAGCATCGTTATCTTTGTCGGCACCAAGAAAGGGACCAGGAGAAATAATAGTAATGTTGATGTAATTCTTATTATTTGTATCACCTACAACCATCTCTGAAGTTTTTGTAGCCACCAAATAATATTTTCACGGAATAGAGGCAAAAAAAAAATATCGTCGTGCGTGCTTCAAGATCAAGAACACCCCTCTAGCGTACACATATAGCCCAGCGTACTTTACAAAGTACACCTGGATTCATTTTCTTGCGAGGATATATAAATATGCACTATATGTGGAATTTCATGAGTTCATCGTTTACACCGTCCTTTTCTTAAAGTTACACGCAAACTTCGGCTTGAACAAACATGTGCTATGCTTGACATAAAATAAGGAAGGTGCATGTACAGCAGTACCTGCGATGTCTAGCGCTTCATTATGTTTGATGATGAATAGATCAAACACATTATGCAGCAAATAAAAAACTACAATGTCGTTGTCTTGGCGGGACCCCTCTTAGCAAAACGGCGTACACTAAGGAACACATTATGTCTCTTCTTCAATTACCATTGAAAGTCGTATTGTAATTTCAAAAGTACGCTGGGCGCTACAGTGGGTTAGTCGCAAAGCTGGATAACATACCCCGCAGCAAAAATCGAAAACATTCGCAGCACAAAACTCGAAGGACCGCTCTGCGGGGTTCAGTTGGACATTGATGCTTTCGCATTCACGACTGATAAGTTCTTAGGGGTCCTCGGATTTCTTTTTCTTCCTATTAAGAGTCAGATATGCTAGCAGCGGATTGAATAAAGCTTTCTTTTTTCGTGTCTATAACGATGCAGTGTTTTGTTTGAAGTGTGTATACCGTTGAAGTAATGCTTTCTTTTTTTTTTTGACTGACGACACCACAGCTCTCCAGAGCGAACAGTTCGCATGTAAGATAAAAGTACATTGTTGAGTACATGAATGAGTGCACGTGATAATTATCAGTGCGCTTTCCGCATTGAGCTGACACCCGAAACAAAAGCGCGCGCACCAGGCCACCACAGGGGCTTATAGCTTGGCCATGGGTAGGGGTCACGCTCTCTCTCTCTCTCTCTCTCTCTCTCTCTCTCTCTCTCTCTCTCTCTCTCTCAGGAATTACCCGATCCTTCAATTCATCCCATATTGCTACGCGCGCCAACATCCCCCAATCCACCCCTTACACGTTAGCAAGCTGAACACCAGAAGACCTTTGTCAGACCCTGTGGCTGTTCCTGATGCGTCATGTTTGCCACATCCAGTAGACGACGAGAGGATGGCGCTTGTTGCCCGTCACCGGGGAACTCCAGTGAAGATGATGATGATGACGAATATATGTCGTGGCTCGCACTCACTATGGGGGATAGGTCAAGAGTCGGGCGGTAGGAGGTAGCTAAAGGAAATTATTATTTGAAAACGATAAATGTAAAGTAAAAGAAAAAAAATATATGTTGCAATAACTAGACTAGAATGCGAGCGAGCAGTCAGACTAACTGAAAGGTGAATGTTAAAAGAGGCTACAATCAGGGAGTCAAGGAGATAATGTTCTGGTGACTATGTTGTAGTTGACCACCTGTTCTCCTTTGCTTCGTTTTTCGCTCTTCCTGAACTGAAATCAGATAATGGGGCTTGAAGCCCACATCAACAACGTACTGCCAAGCTCTCTGTAAACGGGTGTCCATTAGCTGCCGTGGTTTACGCAAATTCTTTCCGTACCTTTTTCATGTGCCGTGTTTTCAACAAAAATAAATAGTTTCAGCTTCGCTCAAAGTCCAAATGTATGACGGAGATATCTGGTGGTATGTAACGCGGTACGTTCAATAGGCGGGCGTGGCATTCTCACATAGAACACGACACCTGTCTTTACTCAAAACCTTCTTTCCAACAAGACGCACAGGCGGGGCACTTCTATGGAACGAATTATTTGGTGCAGGTACACAGCGCACGAAAAACGTGGATGGAAGGGGGAGACAAGGATACATGTAGCACACAACTTTGAACTGCGTTTTTATGCATGGATCTTACCGTCCCCTAAGCCTGTGCTCGTGGGACGAACTCTACCGAACTCCAGGAACCCCCCAGAGTTTCCGATTTATTTATTTATTTGAACATTCCAAAGCAACACACGGGCTATGATAGACACCATAGTGGGGAGCTACGGGGTAGTACTTAGCTGAACAACGCCACAGGCCCCGAGTCACCAAAGCTAGAGTTTAGGAGTCGCAAAAGCTCCGAGTCTGGACCCCAGGCATCCCCGGAGGCTGCAGACAGACGAAACGCGCGGAGAGGGCAAGCGACGACGGCGCAGTTCGAAGACAGACGTGCTCGAACCTCAAACAATGAAAGCAGGCCTGCCCAGACGTCTGCAGAGGCGAAAGTATACTTGAAGACCGGCTTTGCGAAGGAACAACGAACAAGAATAGAACAAGCGGCAGGAGGGCGGCCGGTGCGCGATACCTCGTTCGCGGCGTGGCATGGTATACGCTTGAGCGCGCAGACGGAAGGAGTGTACATGCAACGCAGAAAACAAGAAAACAAAACAAAAGAAGCTCTGCGAAATGCGAGCGAACGATGGCGCGTCTGCAGCGCATTCGAGATCGGGAATTTGATCCGCCAGGCGTGCATTACACCCTTCGCGCATATGCCGGCAGACAGACGATGTGCCGAGCCCTTGAACACACGATACGGGACACGAATCACTCCTGACGACCGCGGCATCGGGTTTCCTTTAACGCCTCTGCGGATCGAGGCGTCGACGCTGCGAATGCAGCTGGCAAGCTATATACCTTTGTAAAAGCCCTCATCAACCGAGCCGTACGGGTCGTTACCAAATGAATGTGACAATTTACTAAATCTACGTCCAAGCTCTGAGCATGCACCACTACATCGACGTTGCTCGAAGTCAGCGGTTTCACTCAGCCCACGGTTTCGCTGTTATTTATGTGCACCTCTCACGTTTATGTTGCCTTGTGGAAATTGCCTCCGCATGCTGTATACGCGCGTTCGAGGGCGTGAGGCACAGCGTTCATGTCAAGGCGGCGCGATGTTAGTGAGTCTTGGGGTATGTTCGAAATTCGAGCGGCGTAAATGCGGCTACAGATGTGAAGCTAATTGGCACGTAACGTAAGCACGCCGAATAATAAAAAAAATCCGAGGACACCTAAGCACTTTTTATGAGTTGTGAATGCGAAACCATTAATGCCCAATTGAACGCCGCTGAGCGGCCGGTTATCGAGTTTTGCGATTAAATTGGTGCGGGTCATTATTTTCGCTTCCGTACACTTTCTGCATTAGCATTTTGGCTGTAGACCGGAATCATTCGGATGATATCGCTGAGAAACTAAGTGCATTTATTTATTATTATTTATTATTTGCTACTTACGCGGCGCAAGTCGTAAGGGAATACATCTACTTAGGGCAGGTAGTGACGGCGGATCCGGATCATGAGACGGAAATAATCAGAAGAATAAGAACGGGCTGGGGTGCGTTTGGCAGGCATTCCCAAATCATGAACAGCAGGTTGCCATTATCCCTCAAGAGAAAAGTATATAATAGCTGTGTCTTACCAGTACTCACCTACGGGGCAGAAACCTGGAGGCTTACTAAAAGGGTTCTACTCAAATTGAGGACGACACGACGAGCTATGGAAAGAAGAATGATAGGTGTAACGTTAAGGGATAAGAAAAGAGAAGATTGGGTGAGGGAACAAACGCGAGTTAAAGACATCTTAGTTGAAATCAAGAAAAAGAAATGGGCATGGGCAGGACATGTAATGAGGAGGGAAGATAACCGATGGTCATTAAGGGTTACGGACTGGATCCCAAGGGAGGGGAAGCGTAGCAGGGGGTGGCAGAAAGTTAGGTGGGCGGATGAGATTAAGAAGTTTGCAGGGACGGCATGGCCACAATTAGTACATGACCGGGGTTGTTGGAGGCGTATGGGAGAGGCCTTTGCCCTGCAGTGGGCGTAACCAGACTGATGATGATGATGATGATGATCATTACGCACTCGATTTTCGTCGGGATTCTTGTCTGTGAATGCGTCGGTAAAGAGTGGCATTGTGAGCTTCGGGATCGGTCTGTCAATGAACGTTATGCGTCATTGTATGCGACCTATATGTAATAGAAACTGCGGAGCTGTATTTGCGGAGACGTTCTTAGGCTATAGAACTGTTCGTAAGAGCAAATGACAGCCAATCGTTCGACAAGTTAGCGAAGGCGGCCGTCAATGGCAGGCAGACCTAAAGAACAAAAACCTCTGAAATTGTTTCTGATGCAAATTTAAGGCGCTGCAGGAAATACACAACAACAAAGTAGACGCGGTGAACACAAGCGCCGACTCTAAGCACAAGTTTTAAGATAGGCTTGAGATTGATTGATTGATTGATTGATTGATTGATTGATTGATTGATCGATTTATTTATTTATTTATTTATTTATTTATTTATTTATTTATTTATTTATTTATTTATTCTAGAGTTGGCGTCTGCGTTCACTGTGTCTACTTTTTCCGCCTTCTTGTATACTGTGTGGCGCCTTTTGCACACGAAATGAGTCGCCGCCCCGCATCCGTTGGTGATCACCTACACGCTTTTCGCGTCTTTAACAGTTCGTCACACTCTGAAGTCACTAGAGCGTGTGCTCAACGCCACGAGTTTCCTTTAATCAACGCGCACGATTTGCGACGCATGCGCGCATAATAATAGGTGGAGCTTGATGTGGGCGAGTTGATTTTGCATACTTGAAGAAATGTCCGTCGTCCACAACCTGACACTCTCCCAGGCAAACCGTATAAACACAATTATTAGAAGAGCCGTTAAACAAGCACTCGGAATTCCTGTATATGCTTCCACGGAACGACTACTTGCTCTCGGGGTACACAATACCATCGAGGAACACACAGAAGCACACAGAATGGTGCAACTCGAGCGATTGAGACTGACCTCCACGGGCAGGCATTTTCTCTCACGGCTGGGCTACCCACAGCATTCACCCTCTACGCGAGAGCATCTCCCAGTCCCCTCAAACATCCGAACCTTACTCACCATAGCGCCCATACCGCGCAATATGCATCCAGAGCATCATAATGGTCGCCGGGATGCACGTGTTAGATACCTTCGGAAACTCCTCAACGCCCAGCCGGAGGGCATCGTCTATTATACCGACGCTGCCCACGATCTTACGATCAGAAATAAAGAAAGACAAGGGTCTGTGGTGGCGGACGATCAGGGTAATATCGTCACCTTGTGTAGCGTCCAAACTGTGGCTACGGTCACAGGGGAGACGTTGGGCATAGCACTCGCCATCTACCATATCGTCAACCGCATGAAAAGATCACCAAAACACGACCACATCACCATTACAGACTCCCAAGACGCATGTCGAGCCTACCTCAGGTGTCATATACCTAAGGAAGCCGATCGCGCTCTCACCAGCACATATAAGCTCCCCGCCATTCCAGATCCCTCAGTACCACGCATCAGGCTGATTTGGACACCTGCTCATGCCTCACTGTCGGGCAATGACCGCGCTCATGCGGTAGCCGAGAGCTAACCTGCCGGGCACTTGGCAGTGAGGTGAGCAACCCATATCAAGCCTCCCAGAATTTGCCCAACACATACCGTGACACCCTATACTTTTACGAACTAGGGCGCTTGCGATATCACCCTCCACCCAAATCCTTCTCCCGGAATGAAGCCGTATCCCTGAGACGGCTTCAAGCCAACTCATACCCGAACCTCCTCCTTCTCAACAAGTTCTCCCCAACCTATATCCCACCACCTGCCCAGGCTGCGGTGCACCACCGACGACGTTCCACGTCACGATTGAGTGCCAAAAACTACCTCAGGATATCCCTGTTCTACAATCCCCCCAACCAACATATGCGCAGTGGAAGGCGATCCTCCGTCGCTCCGAGCCTCAGGTCTGGCTGGCCCTGATACGACGAGCACGAGCGGTAGCGACAGCCATTGGGGCCCTGGACTGAGGGCCCCAACCACATAAATCATTTCACTTTACAATAAAGTTTCTTCTCCCTCTCTTGTCCGTCGTACATGTTCCTCCTTTAGTCCGCGTCTTCGTAGCGCTCATTTCTTCATGTATACAATAATAGCTAAGCGCCGATAAGGCAGGAAGCCCACCCGCGTGGAGTATCAATCCGTGCACGTGTCGCCCAAGCTGCTTAATTAGTTACTGCAACGTCATTAGGGTGTGTATTTCAGAGCATCCGTATACACCTACGGGGTTTCGTTCTTTTAATTAACGAATAAATTATATTACGAGAGGATGGTGCTTTGGCCTAAACGCGGGGATAAGGGTTGGTAGGTTAAGTGAGGGGAGAATGGTGTGGACGCTTTGAAATCGCCCGATTATACACAGCCTTCCGGGGCGAAGTCTCACTAGGATCGGAGAACTGGACTGTAACTGTCGGTTTGGGCTGGAGTAGTCCACTGCTTCATGGGTATACTGTTATACATGCACGGTCACGGTGTTTCCTCCATATATATTTCCGACTCTCGGGCACACCCTAATTTTAAGTCGCATACTGTTTGAGGCTGTCCTGTATTGTATACTGTCACGTGGTGGTGACGTTAAGAACACTGTAGCAATGCTGTGATATACATGCATGCGCGTCCTGCGCTGTGCGATAGCATTTGTTAAGCGGTGAAACATGGTCACCCGGGAAAGATCAACATGTACACGTGTCAATACGTTTGTGCAGTCGGCGATACATGGTCCCTGTGGTTGCCGCATTTCCATTGTCGTATTCAGTGAGACTTCGCCTCGGCCTTTTAGTTTTTGAGATATAGGTTGGCCACTTGGCGAAGACACCTTCCGTCATATTCCGAAGCCCTTGCATGCCCCGTTTACCAGAAATTGAGCTCTGCAGCGGGTATCTGTCAATTTTTGGACGAACCTTCCGGGTAATGTCTAGCGCATGCCTCTGTTTTGCTTGTTTCCTTAGTTCTTCCAATTGCTACCGGTGATATTCGTACGGAGTAACCTTAGCACAAGACGCACTCGAGCGGGTATGAAGTTTCTCGCTCACTGACGCCTATAGCACTCAAGCTTGCCCACTTGTACCCGTATATATTCAATCCGTGACGTCCGCACCGCATGCGGCGTAGAACTATAAGGGCAGAGAAATTTCACCTCGTGCTATTTTTGCACTTCATTGCGGTTTTCCGGCCGGTGACCCTAAGGCATCAATTGTGTGTATAATCATCACTTTAATTTTACTATTGGCAGAGCTGGCGAAGTTTCTTTGCCACTCTACCGCGTGATGCATGGCCTTCATGCTTGGCTTGCTGTCATACGCAGTCGTCAATGCCGACCCAAGGTTCCTCGTAGTGTCAACAGCAGCCCACCGCATCGTCGTCCGATCCCAATTACAACCGGTATATGTGTGCATGGTGACGTCGTCACCAGTGCTTAAAATCAGCTCCCCCCTCCATTTTTAGACGGCGCCTCTCCAGGTCTGACCATTTTGAGCTGACAAGCGCACAGCATACAGTGCGCGCTAACGATCGTGTTTGCAAAGAATTACATCACTGCGCGCCGCGGAAAGGTCTGAAATTTCAATCCGAACGCCGTTTTCCCTTTCTCGTGCGGCGACCACGCTCCAAGCCGGACGGTGACGTAGTCGTATCTCTACACCTACGCAGTCGGGTCCACAGTGTGATGTCGCTCGCGGAGACAAGTGACTTCGATAATTATTCAAGGCAACATCTGTTATTTGCTTGATCTGGTGCTTGGATCGACGAATTGAAGTTTAGAGGAATAATAAAACACAGAAACGGTATGTCTGCCTGTTTTTTTTGTTTTGTTTTACTTCGCACCGAAGCAAGAGAGATGTACTTCCGTTTCGTCTGCTTGTCCCCACAGTCGTACAGTCACGTGCGCAGGTACCGAAACTATGCCATTTTCTACCGTGTTTCAGCGCGTGATCATCCTCTGCGATCCGCTTGTTCTACTTCAGTATTCGTGTAGCACTGAATTATACCACTAGTCACGTGTTCTTGTGCACAGCGCGCAAAATGGTGTGCTGCGCGAAACGAGACATCATAACAGCTGTTGTTATGATGTGATGTGATGGTCCTCGAGGTCCGGTATGGGAGAACGCAGGGAAAGAATTTCGCTTGCGGAGGTTAGACGGGGCGAGTGGAGAGAGTGTCGCTATACGGTGGAGCTCGCCTTGTGAAATCATGGGTTCGCGGCACTGAAATATGTGTATCTCTGCTTTTAATGAGCCGATATGATATTTTTTTTTTGCGGCAGAACACCCCCTAGAGACACGTAACAACTTCCAGTGTATAACCAAAATTTGCTTTGGGGCCCAGTGAAGGGCCCTTTAAGGAGTGACTTGGCTTCTCCCCGGCAGGTCAACTGTAGCACTGCGGCACCCATTCGACAAGCGCTGGAGGTGATTTTATTGCCAGTAGTGCCTTGTGCGGGATAATTCTAGCTATCGAATTTTTCGATTAATTATTCAATCGCTATTAATCGGTTGATGTGGCATTAGTAAAAACAGGAAAGCAGGTATTGCCGTACTGCTGCGCCCATTTCCCTGAGGCATTGCACATGACCGTCACCCCCCTTGTTCGATTAAGACTCTTGATACAGCATATATACTGTTTCATGAGCCACCTGAGAGTGAAGCTACGTGCTCGTGAATTAGTGAAGGTTCACCGTGATTTCTTCATGTTACCAGTTAATTTTCATTTGTTTAGCTGTTAACTATGAGTGCTACGTTATACCAAAGACGCATGAATTTTGTCCACTTTTGTAGGTAACTGAGTGTGAAACCATTAATATATTGCTGTAGTGCCTGAGATTGTCAATGAAGCAATGTAACTAAAGTTCCATGTCAGTAAAATCCGTAAACGTCAATAAAAATAGCCTTGTATTTTACCTACGTGCTTCTATTGTTCGACCTATTTCACTGCCGGATTCTGTGATTCATCACTTCACTTGATATATATAATCATGTGTGAGTGTGCGCGCACTATACTGGTCGCCACCCTAAGAGCCCCCCTCCCCCCTCCCCTCCCACTGAAGGGGGACTGGCCGTCACCTTCGTTTGGGGCAGAATCTCTCTCGGTACCTCGGGCCCTCGCCCGGCGTTGAGAATTGCATTCTTCGTTGGCCGTTTTCTTGGGGTACAGCTTTGGGCGGCGCCTATACGCTCACGTCTTTCCACGGCTCTATTGTCGGTGCTTTGGTCGACTAGTTCTCCGGGCATGGCCCCGTCATGGAAGGCCTCCCAGACTTCGTAAATTTTTTAATAGAACCTGTCTCTTGGTGCGAATTCCTTGCTAGCTATTCATGGCTTATGACTCTGTATAAGCTCCAACTTGGCTGACCGAATGACTCGTTCACCATCCTTTGTCCGAGACAACGCCAAACTCGATCGCTCGCCTCCGACCCTCAAGCTCTCCTCCAAGCCTAAAAGTTGATTCTCTTGACTGGACACACGTGCACTTATACCACCGTATGTCTGCTTCCTTCGCCGCAACCTTTTTCGGATGTAGGAAGTTAGAAGGCTTCAGGCTGGGGTGCCTCTGACACCTGCCGTCACCTATGCTTGGGTTTTCACAACTTCAATCCCTGAAACGTGTCCCAAATGTTGTTCGGCTCCTGCACCTATGGCAGACATTCATCACCTACCAGTAACATTTGTCGCATGTGTTACTAGATGACGACACAGTTGACGCCTCATCCGTATAAATTCCCGCCATTAAATACTGAAGGGCATTCTTGGTTCGGCTATCGTGGGATGCGCTTTCATGAGCCTGAGTGCAGCTCCGGGTGCGCATTCCTCCCAGTACCGGGCGAGCCACACACTAAGAAAAAAAAGAGTACCGCTTACTCTTTTCGGAGAGTCTGGACTCGCCACGTATACGACACACTTTGTGGGAGACACCCGAACTCTCTTTCGGCAGAGAGTCCAGAGACTATCTGTGCTCGATACAAGGTGGTTACGTGACTCCGCACACAATAGTCATGCACACTCTCTTGTAGTAGTCTCCTAACCTTCTCAAAAGGGTTACACGACTACTGCTGAGGGAGTCCCGTTAACTATTCTGCATGAGTCAGACGAGTCAAGATAAAGGGTCACATGACCACTGCTCAAGGATTCGGGCAACTAGTCGTGATGAGTCTGACGACTCCAGCAGTGTGTGTCAAGTTACCCTTAGTGTGTGGTGCAGGACTCTTGCAAATAGAGTAAAATAACTAATCCATGTAAGTTGTTTGACTCTCGGATGGCAGTGTCGAGCCGCTTTTCAAAATGTGTCACCAACTTTTGCTGTAAGTACACACGACTACGGCTAGTTCTCAAGATGACTACTGTGAAAAGACAACGTATAAGAACCCATAGCAAACTTGCCAAAAAGGACGTGGCAGGTTAGCAACAATAAGTTAACATTTCATCACCCTTTGTTGTCTTCTGGAAAATTCAAATGTATTAGTCAGCACAGAATCACCATGAAAGCAAGACAGTTCTCATTACTATTAAACTGGAATCAATAGCCAACCAAGCAAAACAGCCTTAAATAAACATCCAATATGTAGCCTGCAGGTGCATATGCATGACACTGCAATGCAAGTCAGAACCATAATGAGACCCCAAAATATTAGGTAACTCATGTAGAAGTTCAATTAAGCACTGCACAAGTCTCTAATGTCAAAACATTTATGTCAAACCTATTTCACTGTTCTTCGAGATGTGTTTTTATTTAGAACTTACGATTTAACATATTAAGCAAGTAAGCTACACATAACAAATAAAAAAGGCCACACTTATGTACAAAGGAGACCCAGATAATCAAGTGCAATAAACAATATTCCAACTTAGATTACATAATCTATGCGTTACACTATGCTTGCTGAAAACAACTGGTCGGCAATTGATAATCCAATCTAACAGTAAGAACAGCTGTCTTACCTTATGGTACTCTTGTTGGCACTTTTCCCCCACAACTTGTGCGTGTTAGTGGCAGTTGAAAATTGATCTGAAAAATACCACATTAAAAAGTTGTGCATCAATTTTATTCTGTCATACAACGTGCAACAGTGTATAAAAGCTTCAGAACAGATATTACAAAAATAAATACAGCAAAATTTATACTAATTGTTTATTTATGTTGACAAACATACTTTTGCAAGACGAAGTATAATAGCTGACACAGACAATTTCACAGATTGCAATACCCACTAATACAAAACCTGCCATATTGCAAACACGCTGACAAAATATGTAGCACAGGTAGCTCTATTTTGTTACGGCAAAGATTGCACATGAATAATGAGGACAAGGGAGGAAGCAGAACACATAAACAAACCATACCCAGCTGCATGCATGCAGCTGTAGCAATACACATGGTGCACCAATGTCCAAAAGAAAGAGGAAGATGTGAGGAAGGCTTCGTTTACTCATCACAAGCTATCCTGTAAGAGCAGATTATGCACTGGCTGTAATCTACCCTCAGCACACACGTAAATAAGTTACATTAGGTGCCACATTTACAGATCACTCATACAATGTTCTTGTGATTGTCCTTATTCAGATTTTTAACTTGGAAAGCATGACTGAGTAACATAAAGCCTCCCTACGGCTTGGCACATATACAGAAAGAAGTGTTTCTATAAACACTGGAAGTCATGGAAGGATGACTGACACATACCTCTTTTAATTCTTTTGTCTTTATGATTATCTACCACAGTAGTCTTTTGTAGAGTGAAACACATCCAGATAATACACTGTGGGCAACAAAGTGTGAATACCTGTTCTTGATTTCTACCTTTCTCTGGTGTCCCGCTAAGGTAAGATTGGTGCAAAAAATTGTCTTCTCAATGTATGCGTTCCCACAAAACAAAACAGGAGCAGATGATAAGCCACATTAATGGTGCGTGAAATAAAACATCTGTTCTTAACTTACCACTGCCATTCCAATCTGGTGCGATTTTCTGCTTTGTTGTGCACTCTAGCACAGGTGCTACGCAGTTCACTTGGTGCCCAAAGCAACTCTCACACCATAGTAGGATGTCAATATTGTTTTTCAAATTCTAAGCGAAACTCTGGTTATGGGGGACAATTGCAAACTTAGTTTTGCTTTGTATCTTCATAATGTTGTAGAGCAAGGTAGAAAGCAACAGATATTTATAATTTGGGTTGCCACTGTGCATTGCATGGATATGTTTCAATGAATGATAAAACTACGTGGTAGATAAACATATGAAAAATAAGAGAATTAAGCTCGAAGTCTACCATATCAGTAACTGGGAATATTATGTGTAATTGAAATTTTGTAATTCCCATTGATGAAGAAACACTTTTGACAATATGTGCCAAGGCAACTAAGTCACTCATGCTCACAAAGGAAACAAAATAAAAACAAGCAAGATTGCAAGAAGTTCCAACTTGCAACCTAAAGTGAGACACCTCACATGACTGACTTATGTATTTACTGAGCATAAATTACATCTAGCGCATAATCTGCTTGTACAAGATGACGAAAAATGAGTTACTGCTGCTTTCTCTCTGGGGAATTTGGCTCTTCTGAACACATGCACATTGTGTGGCACAGCTGCGTGGATGTAGCTGGGCACAGCTGTTATTCAGCATCAGTCTGTTTTTATGGACCTGTACTATTATCGTTGTAATTTATAATTAGCAAATAGCCTAACTATTGGGTTGATCAGCTCCATTTTAAACAAAACATACTGACAGATTTCCCTGTTTATCGCTAACAAAGAGATGGGTACATCATTTCAGATTTCAAGAAACAGCTGTGGAACAGAACAAATGCTGAAGACCGAAAATCTACAACGACCAGTACCTTTTTTATTAAATGCCATGTAATAGCTCTTTCTGCAATGAATACCATTATTATCAAAAATTGTAGCCTGAAAAAATAATTGGCAAATATTTACAAAAGCGACAGGGATTAGAACTGCACGTTAATTTTAAATGTCTTCTTAAACAAGATCACAATATTTGAAGTTTCATTAACTTCAGCAAAACGCTGACATCCCATTATTGAAGCTAGTCAGTGCTGAAGGTATTGTTAGCTTGTAGGAGTCCTCAGACTGGCAGCTCTGAAATATTTGTCACCATACTTGGTGGAACATGCTTTGCTCTTTCAGATATTACTTTGCCAAAAAGCCTTCTGTAAGCCTTGTGTGGCAATTCTGTGTGGAAGAGAAATCTATTTGATCATTACTTTTTGGGTATATGTATCTCAGAACTGGTGCTAGTCCGAGTTCTTACAAAGTAGACGTTATGGAGTACTGCAATTTTAATGCCTGCCACTGCTATAAATTTCTGGTAGTGAAAATTGTCGCACTTTCATGAAGCAGCTATGTTCAATAATTAGTGGCAGTCACCGCTGAAACACTCAGTACAAAACACAACATAAATACATGGAGTCAAAATATAAATGTCCAACAAGGTCACGTCTCAAGTCTACATTTCACAGAGCTGTCTTTTTTTCTGTTAGTGTGCCAATACCAATCGCACATTCACAAACATTTTAGTATTGCACTTCTGGTAAATGCAGGAAAATTCACCATCTTTAACAGAAGCCCTTGGGAAGACAGCCCAGAATCACTTCGACAAGAGGACTTGCCTTAAGCTTTGCATCGCTATGTTGTAGGTCACTGTAGCAACGGGAACGTTTTGCTGATTGAATATTACTCGAAATATTTTTATTATTTGTACTAGAGGTTTGAAAAGAGACCCAATTGTAGAGTGCTTCATGCAGATTTCATATATTCCATTAGCTTCTGTTTAGCTGCTTCTTGAGTTATGTCCTACACAACAGCAAAATATAGTCATATTTGCAGGCACTTTCTTGTGTATTAAATTTTCACAAAAAGCAGTGTGCTGCAGTTAACTCAACTCCCTGTAGACTGCAAGGTGCCGATATCTATTCAAACAGCACGTAAAGTTACTAGAAGTATGCAAGATTAGTAGGCAGGCAGGCCTGCATACTAATCTTGCATACCTCTCATGTACTCTGAAAAAGAATTATTGAGAATACTTCAGTAATTTTTTCACACAATAGCATGAGAATGAGCTTGTGCACTTATAATTGTCCTACACAAATTAAATTTCGCGTACATACTCTTCAAGATAAGCAGAACACCAATATCTAATTGAAATTGCAATCTGCAAAAATTATTTAAAGTGGCCTAATATTTTTTGCATAGTTCCAGAAATTGTACAAGCTGTTTGGATAGGTATCGCCACTTTGTGGTATACAACTAGCTAAATAAGATACAGCATGAAACTATTTGTGAAACTTTTATAAACAAGTGCCCATAAAAATATATTGCCACTATGTAGGACATAACTAAAGAACACCAGCTACACAAAAACCAATGACAATTCAAATCTACATAAAACTCCCTATGAATGGCCGTACATTCAAATTTCTAGCACAAATAATTTAAAAAGTTGTTTCGAGGAGCATTTCCCCTTAAGTGGGTGTCAGTGTTTCTACCAAAGGGTTACAAAATACCTTGAGGCATACCATAGGGAGTTTTATATATAGCACACACACGCATCTGCCTAAAAAACCCCATGCCCTGCTTGCATTCCTTAGACATTTTTCTGCGTTCTGTTGTATGTCACCGTTTGCATCCCTTAACACTGACGGCGCAAACCCCAAAAAAACAGCCTATTAACACACTGAATCTTTAGGCTGTAAAGGGGTTGTATGCGAATGGGGGCAGCCAACTCTAGCATGAGAATAAAGAAATATTTGTTCTCGCATTAATGAAACCAGTCAAAATATAATCTCGCAAATGTGGAAATGAATGCACGAAGAACCTTGCCGATTGTTACATTAGTGTCCCAAACAAGATCTTTTGATGTTGATAATTCCTAGTTTAATTCACTTTCCTATATTAACTGGGCTCTGACCTAGAATACTAAGTGTAGGAGACTAACCCAGGCCTGGAAGCCAATATTTAAATCTGAAATAGACATTCATTCCCCGACCACATGGCACTGCTACGTCATCAGAAGAAGCATGCATCCATGGACATATAGTCTGTAAAATTATTTTTACATGATCTGTAGCGTTATTCTTGCACTAACAAATTCTGAAAATTAGGAAATACATCTGCTATTTAAAGCACTGTTGCAAACCCGTGTTTTTGAGAAATGCAATACTCAAAAGGTGTAATACAACCAATGTGTGCATGAAACCTATGCAGCTGCCTTTGACATTCGTCAGTGTGGCAAATAAGCACTGAGAAATGCCAAGGGTATCATAGCTTTCATGTTTCAAACCTTGTATGCGAGTACCAGTATCTTTGCAGTGAAAGGAAGTCACATTATTACCAGACTCATGAGGGGAATTTATGTTTCTCTAGTTCAATATATTCTTTCTTGTGCTCCTATATCCTTGAGTTTTTCAAAAATAACGGGTGCTTGAAATAAGTGCTCTATATTGCTCTCAAATTTATCCTGCACCAGAGCCTGTGTTATGTTACATTTCTTGAACACATTGCAGTGCTGTAGATTATCAAAGGAAGAAAAAATGCAGTAAGTTCGCATTTTAGCCTTCTGTACAACAAGAATTAAGAACCTATCAATTACATCCACAAGTACAAAAGAACTACGAGAAACGGGGCTTAAAGGCAGGTATACATTAGAATAGCAGGAGCTGATGGTGAGAATTCTAAGAGAAAGGAACTATTAAAAACTAGATACTAAAGACACATATGAATTATAATAACAGAAATATTTGCAAAGAATTTGAAGAGACAAATAGAATGTCTGTTCAAATCACTCCACCCCAACACTCATCCATGGTTCGATAAGTGATCGCAGTCGGTGATGCTGTTTGGATAGATGAAAGTGAGGCACAGCTGTCAAATAGGTAGCACATGTAGAGGGGTCACCAAAGGTTGCACGCTGGTTGCACAGCAGGTTGCCTTGATCTCCGGACTCCCTCGACCCTGATGCGTTGAACCTGGTTATACGTCGTTTGCACGAGGCCTGGCCCGAGTGTGCGGCATGGCTTGGGTAAAATTTCGAGGCAGCCTGAAAAACACAGATCCATATATTTAGCCCCAAAATATTCTGTACCATAGGGCAAATCTGAAGTTTACCCTCTGCACATAGCAGATGATGAAAACAGACACAAGTCACCAGACTCAAGGTATATAAATGTGCAAAAGTGGAAATGAATGCAAAGAGCTGCTTATAGGATGGAATCCTTCGTTTTGTCTTTTGTGGATCAATAATAGTATATTAACATAAAGTGTACATGACCCTCCCTATTTGTGTAGGTAGGCTATTCCATGCCAGCTGTTCCAACCTGGCACACGACCACTTGGAATTTTATTTTGAACACTGAGGGCCCTTCAATATTGAACAAATCTCAATTTCACGCAATACTTAAAGCAAAAAAAATTTTTACTGGCATAAACATTATGTCAAATTTTGTGTAACGCACCAAAGAATGCATCATAAAATGGCATAGCCAAAAATATGGTTCCTTCATTAAGAGGGCCGAATCTTTAACGACAATGAAGAGAGGCCTTACACCAAAAACTTAACTGCTTATTAGCCACGACTCAGTTTATTATGGCTGATTAAAAATGGACAAAATGGCTTATTAACTTTATTTTCATAGAAGTGACCTACAGCAAAAGCTGCAAATTTATGCAATCTATGTGTTTAGGACTTGGCCTGTGTGCAAGAATGGTATCAGAAAGATACATTATGCAGCAGTGCAGAGAGAGGAGGATGAACTTGGAAAAGAAGTCAGTTTTGGCGTACGTTTATCGGCCTACTTACCATTGAGGCAGCCCTAGTAAATTTATGCCAAATACCATGTATGAGAGTACATTGTATTGTTTTTAAATTGGTAAAGCTTTATCAAAGTAGTTTTTGTGTTAAGCAAGAAAAAAATTGTACAAGTGGTCTCTTGTAGTTTCAAAATTTGCATCGCATTTCGCCTAATACACATAGCCTCTTGGCGGCTAAGACAAAATGCATGGACTTGAGCATCCCTGCACGGATAGCAGGGAGTCTAAACTGCTTCGAAGTTACTTCTGTTATTGCTGAGTGACTACAAGCCATTTCACTCAAAAAGACGCCGCTTAATTACAGGTATTTACCTGAATTTTTCTGTCGGCTGTCAGCCTGCTGGCATCATCACTAAGGCTGCCAACTCCCTAGTGGACATAGTCGGGACATGGTGGCGGCAGGATGCAGTAACAGAAGCCGCCAAAGGCTCCCAACTACCTAGTGGACGTAGTCAGGACAGGGTGGTGGCAGGACGCAGGGGTAGGAGCCGCCAGAGTGCACCTGCAACAAATTTGCACAAATGTTCTTAGTCCTACCATGTCACGATTTACAATAAAAATTGAGCTGTCTGTGTAACATGGCTACCAATACAAATAAAGATAAACAGTTAGGTCCTACGACACAACTAGAAGCCCGACAAAAAGAAACAGTACTTATGTTTATGAAAATCCAAACAATGAAACAAAAATCTGTAACTGGTTTGTGCATGGAAGCTCGGTTTAAACCTGAGCTCATACCATCAAGTGACCTGCTAGTCAACTGTAAGCCTGCCACCTTAAAATGTCATTGTAAATTCTTTTACATGCATTATGTTAAGCTTCATTAATACAAGTTCAAAATCTTTTAATATAAGTAAATCACCAAGGTAATTCAATTAACGAATTCCAGTGGTCGTTAATGCAACAAAGTGCAAGCTCGGAATGAAGCTGGCCAAACTGGGCAGTGAAAAATAACAATGTGATTCTCTACATCTTGTTTTCCTGGTTTTCGCTCTAGCACTGGAATATACAAGAATTTTGACATTCCTGATATTTCACCCTGCTAATTTTTATGCCATAATGCATAATACTTCAGCAAGAGCAATGATGCTTTCTTTTAACTGTAAATAGTGATAGAACAAGAAAATTTATTGGAGCCAACGTTTTGAGAAGAAAAATCTTCTCTGTCGAAATATTGGCTCCAGCGATTCTTGTTCAACGGCTCTTCATCAGTTCACGTCTCTGTCTTCCTGTGTACCTCTGTACTTTCAATGTTATGTCAATAAAACTGTAATAACGGATCATTAGTAAATGTAGCTGATGAGGAACTTGGGCTTGTTGGTAGATAACAACAGAGTAACTGCGCAACGTAGAGATACGGACAAAGGAGGCTTGTGTGTGTTGTCTCTTCCAGCCATGTCTCCCCTTTGGGCGATTACTCTGTCTAAATGTAAAACTGTTACCCTTTGCACAATAATAGTAAAATGCATAAAGATAGGAAAGTGGACACAAAAATTACAACAAATGGCATCATATGCTAATGAGATATGCAAAAGTGCCTGCTACGATCTGTCTCACCCATAACGTGCTGGATAAGATGGCGTCTTCTTCTGGATGTTGGCATTTCTTGAATACCTAAAGTAAAGTACATTTCAAAATTACAAAAATACACAGAACAACAGCAGTAGCAGAAGAGACAACGCATTGTTTAGTAAAAGAAAGTAAACTAATCTCTGATACACCGCAGACGAAATTTCCTTTATTAAATTAGTAGAAAAATACACCACACCTCATCTCATTCAATGCTGTGAGCGTTTCTTGGTACAAGAAAAAAAGGTATTTCTGCATGAAAACAGTAAAATAATCATAGCCTTCTACTTTTACAAAATACGCTACAGCGACTAAGCCAACTACGGCTGTGTATACTTAAAATTGTTATATGCACATTGCAATAGCCAAGACAGGATAAATTTGGGTTCATATGCAGCTCACCGGGAGATACAACTTTGCAATCAACTCATTTCTGCTTGCCAAATATCTGCACTAACATAAGACTACAAATAAAAAGACCCTCTTTTTCATAAAACACCGGACTCAAAATAGAAAATCCAGTAGCAATATTACAATTTCACCACATAACACAGCCAGGTTTTGTAAGCCTAGTAGGATTTACTATATAAATGTTGCAGCATATTCATGCTTTCAAATATCTACAACCGTGAAAATAAAGATTAAGTAAAAATAATACATTATATATAGGCTTAGATTGTGAGCTAATGTGTTTTCTACTTACAGCCAAATACACAAAAAATTTGTTCTCTTTCAGCGCTTTTAAAGCGCTGTGTCTGTTCGCTTGTGCATGCAGCCGCTTTACCGCTCTTAAAATTTCTGTGCTGCCACATCGCCTGACACTGCCGTACAGCGTTGTAGCGCTTTTATTATTCGCGGTAATATACCTAAAGCGCTAGTAAATCTTCAGAATACACAAGCTGCCTTTTCGACTACCTGTCTTCGCCATGCGAAAGTCACACTGGCGCTAGTATTGTATCTACACTTCAAGTTACGCAGTACTTGATATTCTACGTATTTTTCGATGCGACAGGCCACTCGTCACTAAAGTCCTTAAGAACGGTGTTTCTCCTGGCAGTACAGCTTTGCAATAATTTCGGATGCTCTCCTGAGGCTTCCGTCGGTCAGTAGTATTTTCGCATACATACGCGCACGCATGCCTAAGAAACGTCTGTGAACTGCCAAGAGAAACGTGGCGCAAAATGTAGCCATACCGGAAGGGCCGAGTACGCGCCGTTTGTAAACTCGGAACAAAAGCTGATATGCTTACCTGAGACGTTAAGAGAAATATGGCACAGGTCACTCCCCGCTGGTAGTCGTTCGTATGCATCTGGTCGTCTCTGTCCGTTGCGATCTCCCATATCACAAGAAAAGATGCTGTGCAAACCGCAGCACTTCGGGCGCTTGTGACGGTCCGGCGAGCTGCACTTGCGCGATGTCGGCAAAGACGAAATAGGCGACACGCTGCTACTGGCGGCGGTCCCCCTCGTCGCAATCACACAGCACGGACAGAAGCTCCCACCGTTACTTGCCGCAACGCCTGGTTGCAGTCGCCCCTAACGCGGCGATTTCAGAACCACTCAACGACAACGTACCCGCGCGTGATGCAGCGCAACTGTAAAATGGCGTCATGCTACTGACGGCTTCGGCTTTGGATCATTTTGTGTCTGCACAACTGGGCAAAACAGTTGCGCTAGTTTCGGTTTTGTTTCCTTGCGTTGAAATAAAAACTGTTTTGCTCACTGATAATTTTACGTTACTTAAGTAATGTTCACGAATGAAACAGCCATGAATTTAACACGCGTCTTGAAATACCCGCTACGTTCACTTGGCAGAAGCAAAATTTGCTCGTCCGAGTGTGGTTGTGTTTGAAATATCTATCGCTGGGCTGTCGGAGCGTGCTCGAAGTGTGAAGACGCGGCGTAATTGTCCTTAATTTGCTTAGCTATAATGGTGCGGCTGCCCTTGATTTCTGTCGAGTGCAGTTTGCTCTGATGTAAGGTAGAACTACAAAGCCACCCATGTTACTGAATGATCTAGTGCACCTGAAGCTGCCAGAACTCCGGTATTTCCTCCACAAGTTCTTGCGACTGTGTGCCGCGATCACCAAATGGGAGCGTAGTCATTTGGCGGAGATTTAGCAACACATTTTCTAGAGCTATCGTTCACCGCTATATCACGACATGGAGAAGCAGCGGGGTTGGTCCTTAGTGAAATTTTCTATTTATTGCGAATTTTGCGATAGCAATTATATGGACACAACCGTCGAAATATATCTGTCGGTGTTGCCGTGACCTTACGCATAAAGTCAAGTGCGATAAGATCCTATCCTGCGCCGTTAGCTGTGCGCGTTAAAAGAAGTGTACGAGGGCGAGCCGAGATGTATAGTGTCTGGATGGGTGCCCCAAGTAGCTATAGGTGGTCACGTGATAAAACGCGCGCAAGCCGGGGAAAGGAGGCGCTTATTTAGCACGCTTCTCCTCTGGCCGTTGCTCTAGCCCGGTCTGGCGCCACTCTCGCTCTGTCTTGGAGATAATTTCCGATGGGTGCAAAGCGGCGAGGGGAGGGGGGGGGGGTGAGGGGAAGGGCGCTTTTATTGCGCCATTTCAAGTTTCGGAGGCGCTTCGAAGGATGAGGCAGCAGCAGTGTTCTGTCCGCTCTGTTCGCGCCCTTCATCACGCCGAGGCTGTGACAGCGAGTGTTCGCGGTCATTGAGTGAAATCTGTTCATGTTTGCACGTGCGCGTGTGACCCCGTGCTTGCTAATTTACGGAGTAAGCGATTGTTTACTGCAGTTTATTCAGGTGATGAAACTACGAACCTTGGTTCGTGCAGTTGTTCGTGCAGTGGTTCATGCAGCATTGGGGGGAAACTGCTACATTTTTCTTTTTAAATTTCTAGGGGGTTCAAAAGCAGTGCTGCGTTCGTTAATGTTTGTTTCTGGTCGCGGAACGCAACGCACTCCGGTAGGCCAGTGGCTTTGGTGTTGCGCTGCTGAGCTCGAGGTAACGGGAACAATCACACCCGCAGCAGTCGCGTTCCAATGGGGGCAGAATGCGAAAACGCGCGTATATTGTGCATTCCGTGCGCGTTAAATAACCCGAGCTGCTGAAAATAAATCTGCAGTTTTCCATTACCGTGCGCCTCATAACAAAATCTTGATTTTGGAACCTAAATCCTCAAAATTTAACTTTACGTAGTGCAATTACATTTACAATCGACTCTGTTGAGTGCGCCTATACTGAACTTGTTATCTCGTTGCTGTGCTCTCTGTAGTAGCCAATGCTATATTTTTTAGATTTACTTATGGTCAGAATCCAGTTTGACAAATCTGGGTATTCCTTAGCATAGGATGCCAGCGTGTGAGATATTAACAAACATGTTCAAGGAAAATCGATATTTAGAGTTCGATGTAATTGCAGAACATGACAAGCTTGACGAAAGAATGATACACCGCATTACAACCAGGACAGGAAACCGAGGGCCTGCCTAAAACATAAGACGTTATCCGGTATTTCTTCTCCTGCATTTTAATCTTTCTCTCGCCAGACTCATCTCGAATATCAGAGGAGTCGCGATCTTGCACGACGACTCTTCGCGTGCTATTAAGAGTCAAACGACCCACACACAAATGTTGACTCTTGTTTTGTGACTCTACCCGCGCGAAAATGGGTCTTCGTAAGAAAAAAGAGAGTCAAGTTGCCGTGACTCACTTTTTACTCTCTTTTTTCTTAGAGTGCAGCTAGCCATCCCGTGGGAGCAGTGGCTCCGCGGTGGTTTGAAAATTATCTGCTGGCATCGGGGAGTGACGCCCGCCTAGCTGACCCACCGCAAAGCACACCTTTTGCACTGTTTGGACGCGGAAGGCCAGCGTGTTTTCTACTCATTGCCAGAAGAACACTTGTCAGCTTTGACTGTGTGTGTGTGTGTGTTAGTGTGTGTGTTAGTGTGTGTGTGTGTGTGTGCGTGTGTGTGCGTGTGTGTGTGTGTGAGAGAGAGAGAGAGAGAGAGAGAGAGAGAACTTTATTGAAATGAAGATAAATTTCACGGAGAGATGGTCGTCAGGCCTGGCCGCCACCTCCTGGGCTCGTCGAATGGCCCGCAATTGCACGTCGAGGCAAGATTTCCGGAGCACGTTGTCCTACTCTTCGGGCGAGGGAGTGGTCAGGAGATCAGGCTGGGCTGGGTCCTCGCTGCAGTCCCAGAATATGTGTGCAATGGTGGCGGTCGTGCCGCACTGCTTTCACTGTGAAAGAGAATGAGCCAGGCACAGACGCTAAGGTACGAGCGCACATGGCCTATATACTGGAAAACCTCTGGATAACGAACGACAAATACGCTAATTCGTTATAGCAGTACCGGCATCACACAGGGCGACGTGCGTTTATTTGATGTCATTTTAGTTATTTCCACCGCATACCAAATTCGTTGTCGCAGTACCTGTATCACACAGGGCTACGTGTTTTTATTTGATGTCGTTTTAGTTATTTTTACCATATACCCACCTCCAGCCCCCCTCCCTTTCGCTCCACGAGAGAGAAAAAAAAAAGCGCCAACGCGAGTACAGATTTCGGGTACGTTCTTGCTCGGCACGCGCCACGTAGGAACGTCGCGGGTGTCCGCAGAGATTCAGCCGTCAGCTGCTCACGGCCTGTCAGCGCCTCGCGCTCGCTTCCTCCGCGCGTACCGACACGCGCGTCATGCACATGGGGCGACCCGAGGAGCGCGCGGGTCTCGCCTGCAGCGCGAAATGTTTGTTTGGCCGTCGCTTGTTTCCTGCGCTTGAATGCACGAGCGAGGCGGCAGGTGCGACGCTTTCATTGCGACAGCGCACAGAAGAAGTATAAGCAGTCTGGGACCCCGACAGAGAGAGCGTGAGAAGGCGGCATATATGAGAACCGCCCTGTGCGCGAAGAACCGGCCTCGTGGCGAAAATGAGCTCAACCCTGCAGCCGTCCCTGGCCTCCTCCTTTGCGGCGGAAGGGGAGGCGCGCCGCTTGCTGAGCACGCAGCAGTGAAGTCACAAATAAAATATTGAAGCGGTAGTCGCTGACCACGCGCCTTCTTGAAGTGGCGATGATAGTTCAAAGCCCCTTTATTTTGATTCCCGCAGAAAAGAGAGAGAGAGAAAAAAAAAACTAAATAAACGACAAGCAAGAGAACGCTTGCTCCAACGAAACCTATTGGGGCTCGACGCTGTTTATAAAATTTAGAAAACGAGGAGGCGAGGAAATTAAAGTTAAAATATTTTTGAGGGAAATGAGAGTTATCAAAAGAAAGAATGAGTGAAAGAAGGGACGCAAGGAAAGCCTGGTGACTTTTGAATTTCTTGTTTAACTTCCTTTTTAACGACAACGGTGTCTCCTCTTCCGTGTGAGGACGACACACTGCTGCTGGTGCGTGCGGACGTGTCCTCCCTCCTCCCGGTTAAGTGCGAGCCCACCTCCCGAAAAAGAATTATAATAATAATATTTGGGGTTTTACGTGCCAAAACCACTTTCTTATTATGAGGCACGCCGTAGTGGAGGACTCCTGAAATTTTGACCACCTGGAGTTCTTTAACGTGCACCTAAATCTAAGCACACGGGTGTTTTCGCATTTCGCCCCCATCGAAATGCGGCCGCCGTGGCGGGGATTCGATCCCGCGACCTCGTGCTCAGCAGCCCAACACCATAGCCACTGAGCAATCACGGCGGGTCCGAAAAAGAATATATATATATATATATATATATATATATATATATATATATATATATATATATATATATATATATATATATATATATATATATATATATATATATATATATATATATATATATATACGGTGACGCCATTGACTCCAGCTGGGATGTTATGAGATAAAGTGTTTCTTTCGCTCTCTCTCAACTGTGTCGCTTGCATACAAAAGAAGAACCGCTACATGCTACGAAGTGTCACCTGCATTCAGTCGAAGACGTGGTTACAGAAGAGACATGAACCTTGACTATAGACAAACTTAGGATCCTCGAAACTTCACATACAGCTACGATATCAAGTAACTGCAGGCGCCAGCGACGGTTCAGTATTGCTCATATTGTGAGCCTCGACTGTTCGTATACTTCTCCGCCCGCTATTCATTCACCGCAGTGGAATCGGTATCTGCCAGTCAGTCGCTAAATATATGTTCGTTGTATACACGCGTATTGCGCGTTGTGTTCGTCGGCGAGGCGTGTAGGATGCACAAAACGGAGCTGGCACGTGGTTCGTCGAATTCGACGTGTAGAATGCTTGCTGGAATAAATAGAAACTCGAACAAGATGTCGTAAATTACTGCGTGTCTCTGGATTTACGGGTTCGCCAGTTTTCTCTCGTTGTTTTTCGTTAGTGTTGCATAGTTATCAGAAAAGAAAGTGAGAGGAACCGAGACTGCGAATTGGCTGCAAAGAGCAGAAACGAAGATAAGACCATGGAGATTTACAAGAATGTTAAGAAAGAAACTAGAGGGGGGAATGTGTACGATAACAGAAAGGGCAGTGCCTTGCTATTTGAGGCTCGAGCTGGTTGCCTAAGGGCAAAAACGTACCGGAGCAAATATTTGCAACAAGATGAGGCATGTGTATGCTTCAGCAAAAATTCGGAGAACGCTCAGCACATCTATAATGGAATGCGAAGGGAATGACCCTGTGAGACCCGTAGGTAACGTACACCTGCCAGAAGCGCTTGGATTTAATATAGACAGAAGCATCAACCGGTCGGCAGTCAAGATAAGCAAGAGACATTTAGAGTATTGGTGGAAGAAAGGCAGGGAAGACATCGATACGACCGGATCTTCTACACGCACAGGTAGCGATACAAGGTAGATAGAGAAGTCCTGAGGAAGGAGGACGAATAAACTTGTAAAAATGAGCTGACGGTGGAGTTTGGGCGGCGTCCCTAGACCAGTATGCCGTGGGCCTGAGCCGATAGCTTGGCCTTGCTCACCAGACAATGCTGGTCTTCAGGGCTCGGGCTTGAGGAAGAAAAGAAGATTAAAGAGATGTATACAAAAATTTTAGAATGGAATACATCTATAGCGCACCTGATTAAATCAAGCAGGCTAGGCGACTATTTGTCACCGGTCAGTTTCAAAGGTGATGGCAATAAACCGAATATGAAGATGCAACGTCGTGTGCATGGGCTGCCACATTGAAGTTGCGGCCTTGATTTTCATGTCATTTCGCTGTGTTCGAAAACACGCTTCATATGGTTACTTTTAGTGACCTGCGACGACACGACAGGCTATACTATATCAAATTAGTGCCATTTTTTCCCTCCAAGGCTGACGGTAAGAATATATGATTAAACTACTTTCATAAAGTTGCACGTGCACCTGACATCAAATCCGCGATGAATAAACTCCGTATTACTTACTTTCGAAAAGGAGGCAAAACGCAACATAATGTACGCAGGTCAACACACTTGCCTGGAACGCGCTCCTCACGGCCACAGCAGCTGCCAAAGCATTGGATGACCAGCACGGCCGAGAGTAGACATCATCTTTAAAGTAGCCGTGCATGGTCACATCCAGCACGTTTTTTGTATACCACGGTCTATCGCCAGTGCCGCCAGCACAGTCCCGAGCAGGCGCCTCGTGCACGTTCTAGACAAGTGCCTTGACCTCCGTATAAGCGGCCTCGGCAGGATATGGTGAGGTGCAATTTGAACGCCGGATCACTAAGTCCTGCCAGTCTTCGTTTCCTTTCTTTCTTCCATTGTCTGTACATCTAGTTACCGCGCTGTGAACTTGCAGCATGGATATACCAACGAGAAACGGGCCAACTATAGTTGGTGCGGTGACTCATAATGCACATAGTGGGGTTCAGCACAAGACTGAACATAAGGATAGTATATAGGCAGGAAAAACAGGCGCTGGACGCACAGGTGACATGCAGTGCTCTGCTGTATTTACCTTTCCTGTGCTTTGGCGCTGAACACAGCCGGCGTTCTTGTCACCACCTGTCTGCGCATGCGCTAATTATGCAGTAATCAGCGAACCGCAAGGCGGCACTGACGCGACTACGATCGACACGCGCCGTGGGTCGGGACCGCGAGCAGGCGGCGGCTGTGGCACGTAATTACTCAGCCCTGAGCTGGCAGGGGATTCGAGTGCGACAGCGAGGCTTCTCGGAAACCGGGAGTGACGCGGCGCGGACTGCGTGGTCGAGAACTGCGTACCGGTGCAACCGGTCGAGAACTGCGTACTGTGCGCGCGGACGTGGAGGTTTGTATGGCTCGTACGCGTGCACATTTTGTCTGTGACTTGCCGAGCTCATTCTCCCTGCGATTTCACTTCACGCAACATACTCGCCCCCCTTTGCTCAACGTAAATAACGAATGTTCGCAATATAATGCAAATTTACTTGCAGTACACTGCGACTATTGTTTCTTACCTATAAGAGCTTTTCTACTTAAAGCCGTTGTCTACCGTTGCTCTGAAGAGTCACATATGGCGAACACGAAGTTAGCAGGACGCTCTGCCACTAAGGAACAAAAGTGTGAGCTGGGGTCGAGCGCGTGCGTATGGGGATATTGATGTAACGGTATTTTATGCGTACTCTATTGACAAGCCGCGACTGGCTTGAGTCCTGTATTTGCAACTTACGCAAGTGTAGTTGCAAATCTAAGTACAGTGGGATTCTGTCAACTAGCTAACTGCGCATCATGATTAGACGATTATGAATAAAACTATTAGTATTAATTTGAGTGGACGAATCGCCCTCTGCGCTGGCGTTGTACCACAACAACGGCGTTCGTGATATGCCTCGACTCTTTCAAAAATGACTTGTTTACTTTCCTGCCGGTCTGTTTCGTCAACTGACGTTCAAGAGCAGAAACCGAATGGCACCGCTGAATCGGCGCAACATTTCGAGCGTGAACGAGTGCTTTACGCTTGCACATTTATGCACATGACTAACGGTGCGTGCAGAAGACGGCCTGCAATCCACGGCCGGTGGCAATGTATAATTCAGGAGCATGCAAATTTTACACTCGCTGAATGACTCGCTTGCTCCACTGCTCCTCTTTGCTTCGAAGCAAGGATTTATGCCGCTCCGCCAGGAGGCATTCGAACCAAACCTGGCGCGCAGTGCAAGTCGCACGCAGACCGACGCACGATAAGGCGGTATACGGCCGTATATATACAACACAGTGTGCCAGGTTTGTGTGTGTGTGTGTGTATGCACACTTGTCAAGACAGCTGCCTCGATCTCCATGGCACTAGGTTATCCTGGCAGAGGGACGGGGCGAAACCGCAGCAGAGCTGTGTGGCCTGGTGGCAACGTGTAGAGGCCGGACGTCGCGTGGAGACGTCGAACGCAGTGGCTTCGCCGGGGCTTCCGCAGGAAACCGCGCCTTTTCCCTGGCAGCTATGCTGCTTCTGCCGCCAGGCAAGACTTCGCCGGCGCCTTCTGCGACGGCTCCAACAGCTAGCTCGCCACGCGCTTGGCGCGGCTTGTTCCATGGGCGACAATCCCAACAGCCGCCAAAAACCTGCCTGCACGATAACGGTCCCGGTTCGCCTTCTACTCGGCTGAACCGCGTGCTCCCCAAACTATTTCGTTGACTTGATACTTACATATCGACACTCTCACCCCACGCTGAGTCTCCGAAAATATGTGAGGTCACACTAAAGCTGACTAATTAAAGAGTATTTTAAGTAGCGGTTAGCGTCATGCGCGAAAGAATGCGCTGCGGGGCTACGCAGCCAGCTGCTCACGCGCCTATGTTTCACTTGCGCAGACTGTACGAGCCCCCGGATGTGGTTTCATTTCAGTACCGTCTCTCTACAGCTTTGCAAAAAAATGCGGATGCCTGCTGACAGCTCACGTTGAAACCATGCCGGAATCAGACGCAGCATCAAGTGCTTCGTCCAAACGGGCAATGAACGCGTGAAAACAACGGACTAACAAACGAACCAAGGGAGTTTCGAAAAACGCAGTGCGCTCAAAATGACAGGAACCGCCTGGGATGATATCAGAGCGAAATTCCCGGAGTGCGAGGAGCGCGCGCCACGGGAGACGATAAAACAACCGCAAGTTCTTCGTTCGTTCGTTTGCTTTTCTTTTTTAAGTCCGCGCGTCTTTCTCTCTTTTTTTTTTTTTCTGGCATGACTCATCGCGCCAGGCGTCCGCGCGTGCGTCTATTTGTCGTACAAAAATCCCTCACGTGACCTGATCCTAGGTGCCTAGGGACTGCATCGTTTAGGGATTTTTGAGAAGGCGCGATGCTGGCGCCGAGCGACGCCGTGGCGTGTTCGTCCTCGGCGTGATCGTTCTCTGGACCCCGCGTTGTTCAACATTGCTCATGTGATTGTACGTGCGTTGCTTGTGTGTTGGTTGTAGGTTCTGCGTTACTTGGCGGAAAGCCGCGAGTAGTGGTGGTGCGGCAGTGCGGCTTTCGCCTCGGTGAGCTCTGGCAGTAGAGAATCTGCGTTGTGTGACCCGTGCTTGCTTGACAATTGAAATGTCGAAGTGGCCTAGCGCATCGGCAGCGAAGTTCTGCGAACCGCGATGTGGCGTCGCCGTGTCCGACTTTGCTTAACGGACATCGAGGGATGTGCTGCTCGCTACAAGTCATGTAAATGCGACTGCGTCGACCGCCCACTGTTCAGTGCTGAATGTGTGTTAGGTGTGCTGTGCTTGAAACGAGTGGTTCAGCCGTGCAGCGGGGGGTGGTGGAGGAGCAGAGTGGCTTGTCTCCATTTGCACGTTCACAGATATGTACTCCCGTTTTGGTCTCATTAGCGGCTGTCGCGGGATTGTGGTGTGCTCCTTGCCTAGTATGAAGTTTACGATGCTAACACGCAGCATGTTCACGTTTTTCCGTGCTATATGTCATTTGCATGACGACCGAGTTGAAAACAAGGCATATGTATCTGTTGTTTTCGTTTGTGTGTTGTAAATTACTACCTGTTGTGGAAGTTCTGGAAGTCTTATTACGCAAGGAGTACGAACGTAAACATATAAACATATTTCTGTGTGTGTGAAATTATGAATTACCCAGAATAGCCTTTACGACTGATAAGTGGGCTACACAGCCTGTGTGAATCAGCTACCTTTTGTTGCGACGCTCTTCCATGTGGTAGACTGATGCATGGTGCGTGTTTATTTCTGTACTGTTGTAAAAAGCATTTGTTTATTTACTCAATACAAATGTACTGCTTCTTCGCCGCAGTGCATTTTAGTTACGCGGTAAAGGATACTAAAAGTGGGAGGGGGCCGCTATCACCCAGCATAGTATGTCCACTCAGGCGACCTGAGAGGCGGCGGTTGCGCGAGTGTATAATCATAGGGTATAATTAAAGAACTCTTTTTATGTCCAGTGACAGTGGCCCCTTTCCACTTTTAGTATGCTTCAACGCAGTACATTGCTTAGGCTTCACCGCAGAACATAGGTGTATTGCAAAAAAGTTAATCTTAAAAAGCTCAATTATGCAACGTTTCTTTCGTAGCTTGCTACACCGCAATACAGAGGTGGAAATAAGCATTGTGCAGTAAAGCATACTAATAGTGGAAAGGGCACATAGGTTTGCTCATTATTTTCAATTGTGATATAATTTGCAAGTGCATCTGTGCTCTTGGTAAGCTTAATTGACAATTCTTTGTACATTACAAATTCATATTGCAGGGAAGCTTACTAAGGCACATTCGTCATTTTGTAATGCAGTATTCACCTTCAATGCAGGAGCACAATGCGGATTCATACCTATGCTTCTGGCTGGACTGCACATGCTCTTTGAGAATTGATTCGTTTTGCATAAGTGCACTGGTACTTTACTCTAAACTGGAGGGCTGAAGTTTATACGGAAGCACAATTTTTATTAAGGGGACAAGATGTTGCCAAGATGGTTGCAGCACAGCTTTTTTTTCTTCCAGGCACCTTTTCTATTAGAAGCTTCCATTGCAGTGTTTCGAGCCTCTTTGAGGCAGCATATAGTGTATATAAAAATCGGACACCGATTGGGAACATCACCTATGCTCTCTGCAATAAGCTGTGCACAGGATAAGTTCATGCCTATATATAGAAAAAATGTAGCATGACCAGACAAAATAAAAGGGGGTGGGCTGCAGCAATACTAGGTGTTAAGTGGTGCCTTATCCTTTCCCTTCAGTTTTCTGTTTTGTGCTTTCTATTATGGATCCTCCACAGTAACTACACGAGTGCTGAACTTGAGCTTGTTGGTTTCAGATCTGATGGTTGTTACTAACAGAACAGTGTGATACACGAACAAGGGCTTGGAGGCATCCGGTCACCTTGCTTGTCTCATGGTGTCGCTTTGTGAGCACCATGAGCCTCCAGACCAACTCGGAAGAAAGGTTTCTTGCAATCGCTTCTGAACTGTATTGCCACCAAACCAACAGTGCTCTCAATGACAACTTTTGGACAGTAGAATGCTTGCACCCAGCAAAGTCTAAGAAGGAAGCATTCAGGATGTGCCAAGTGGGCCTTTTGAAGCTGGCCGCATTGCTGAAGGGGCTTTGCCTATCCGCCCTCTTTATGGATGCACAAGGATGATTTCTTGTTTCAGAAGGATTGTTTCAGAGGTGTCACATGGCAGCAGTGTTGGGTGTTTAGTAGCAGATAAGCTTGCCTTTGGCCACTGTCAATAATCTGTTTTTTCTCCAATGCCCCTGTGAAGTGCCTACTTTTTGGACACAACATGCTCTCCATGCATGCATGCATTTTTAGCTTGTAAAGATGTCTATTACCCCTTGCCTCAAGCTGGTCCTTGCTGATGTCAACCAAGAAGGCAGTGGGGAGTATGGCGATGCATACTTACAAAGCACTGCTAATACCAGTGAAACCAGATTAGTGGAGCTGCCGTTTTTTTTTGTCCACTCCATCTTCATCAGTTACAATGAGCAGTTCTTTGTCCAAACAGAAGGCATATGTAGTTGGTCATGCATAGCCTGCGCACTAAGATTTGTTGGCGTGTTACAAGAGACGTGCCTGAGAACCTTAGCAGTGTCTATACGCAAAAACCTTCTGATGTGTTGATGACTTCCTTCTCTTTATCACAGTTTGCCTGATGAAGCCAGCAACTTGGTCAATTAGATGTTCAACAGGCTTCCCACTAGTTTTCCCAGCGTCTCCTTTACCAGTGTGCTGCTCATAGATATCTGTTTTCTTGACCTTGCACTGCACTTCAACCATGGCCACACCTGCTGAACCTATAGTATGCGATCAGAAAAGTGCTATACATCACGTTGCTCCAAACTCATGACAAGCTAGAAGGCCTTGAGGAACACCTTCATTAATTTCCGTCCTCATCATACTGTAGGAAGCTTCGCATGACAAGTGCAACAATTAACATCTGCTGGTTTTTCAGTGCTATTCCTGTCCAGCTTGCTGAAAGCTATCCTGAGTGTTTCAAAAGCAAAACTGCTGCCGGACAAGAAGTGCATAAAGCAAGGGTAGCTATAACCATATATGTCACACAAAATGAAGAAGGCCACCGAGTGTACAGGCGGTTTAATTCATATCCAACAAGCTTGGTTCTCTCTTTGCAAGTGAGTAAACCCAACTTGCCCCAAAAACATGGCCTGTGACAAACTATGTGCCAGATGCTGTGTCCCCTGCAAAGCTGAAGATGTGTACAAGATCCTGACACCCGCAGTGGCTTCTACACTGCGCAAACAGTTTACTATAAGAACGACTGCCTCAACTAATATGCTAATAACATGAAAACGGGCAGAAATTTGGCTATTCATTGGACCCCACTGCAGGTGCAAGCCACTCTTCCGCCAGATGCGTGTTGTTCACAGGAACTGGAGCTATACAAATGCAGATAAAAACAATGATGTTTGAAAGTAGTAGAGTTGAACTATATTCTGCACAAACAGTGCTACTTGCAGTGCTGGTAACTTATAGCTACAATTCATGGCTGCCCCACCATGCAAAGGCACTATTCTTGAATTAACTTCTATTTATGGTGGCCATATATTGCAAGTACATATCATCCACATTATGTGCAATATGATTAAATGATGTCAACTTTGATAGCCATTCCTAATCTGAGATACAACAAAAGAACTAATATAGGCAACAAATCGTAATTCAAAAAGACAACCAGTGCACAGGATAAGTGACAGACTTCCTTTTATTGAACAAAAGTCACATGTCAACAACAGTGGGTAGCAAGCTTGGGTGACAGAGGCAAAACTTAGCGAAATGCTACACTCATACTCAAATGTAAAACAGCCTATGACACAAAAAACATATTTTACTGAATGAAAGGGCAAGACTCCATCCAAGAATGCACTATGGCACCACATAATTGACATGGTGTAAAAGATGTTAACATGCCCTCTCCATAAAAAAAAGAAACACTTAAAACATGCCTTAAAAGGCAATGTGCAGAGTCTGAAAGCAAGGAAAAACAACCCAAAAAAGGTTTCGCTAAGTCTTTCAATGATTAAAATTGTCAAGCTGTCTTGTCACTTCTTAATGAATCTGCACAGCGGAAAAGGATGAAAAGAAAGCCCAATAGCAGGGCCACAGAAAATGTCACCAAATAAATAAACCTTGCTTACCAAGGATACTGGTTTAGTTGTCCGACTCTGCAAAATAATTGTCTATGAGCTTTTCTTGTTTAGAACGGTTTAGCAGATAGCGGAAAAAATGGACATGAGAGCATCAGGTGCATGCATAGTCTATGCACGAAGAGCCACTGTTTCCTTACTTTTTTTCTCTACTACTATTCACGAATATGTAAGTGCCTTAATAGCACTGCTAAAATCCTACCTCAAAACACAAGATTGGGCAAGTTGTGGCATAACGAAAATTGGAGTTCCACTCATACTGTGAAAGTGATGCAATAAATGGTGAAATATGCGCAGGAAGCTTGCTTCATTCGGTGTTTGTTGAAGTGAACACTTGCCAGCGCAAGTCAGTAATCTCCTTTAAAGAAGTAAAATAAGTGGGAGTTGTGCCTCCCAGTGTTGAAGTGGAAAGACTAGTTTTCTTCCTCCTCTTTCACATCCAGACTTGGTCTCTGGTCTCCAGAAAAACAACCCTTTAGCTTCTTACTGCTGAATTAATTTGGTTTTCTCAAAGCTATATTTGAGCTACCCATTGCTAGGTCTCGCGCTCTGCCCCGTCAACCAGCCCCATCCAGCAAATCTGAGAAGCCAAGCACTAGAATATTAATAAAGCAGATGCACCCAATCACTGTCATTACATGTAAGAAGAAAAATTAACATAGTACTGCCTTCACAAGTGGGGAAAGTGATGAGTAAGAATTTGAAGGCGTGGACGCCAGCTCTATATACAGCACGCAGACATTGAACAGGTGTTAGCCAATCATGGCACCTGTTGGCTAGATCGCACTCTCCAGGATCGGTATTCGCCACGACTGTACCTTCAGCAGAGTGGCTGAAATGTAGAATTGTGGACTGCCAGTCTTTTGATCATATGTTTGAATGAATCACAATGAGAACTTTATCTGCAATATTCTAGCAATAAATTTGGGAATTAGAGCGACAACACCAGTAGACATCAGAACCAGGGGAGTTGGCCCATAGCAGCTATTGGTGTAAAAAAGAAGACTGGCATAAGAAGAATTGAGATGTGCACGCTACATGCCTTTGTTCTGGTAGTGTTCCACTACTTTGGTGCTACAGTTAATGATCTCGAATGAGTTCAAGGAGCAAGAATTTAGTCCAGAAAAAAATATTACGCATAACAGCTGTATCTAGTTGTATCATTTGCCTATGCCGCTGTATATAACCCTGTCCACACTGCTAGGAAGGGAAGCGTAGCAGAGGGCGGCCGAAAGTTGGGTGGGCGGATGAGGTTAAGAAATTTGCAGGGACAACATGGCCACAATTAGTATATGACCGGGGTAGTTGGAGAAGTATGGGAGAGGCCTTTGCGCTGCAGTGGGTGTAACCAGACTGATGATGATGATGTCCACACTTACCTAAAGCACATGAGTGGCATCCTAAACAAAATTGAGCTTTTGATATTGCTTTGGAGAAAATTAATCTGTTTCAGCCTAACAGTATGTATACATATTGCACATACCTGCATTCGGTGTACCTTATCACCAACTGTTAAGTCACCTTCTTACCTTATCAGCGAATCACTCCTGCAACCAAGTGTGCTGGTCTGGGTTTTACCTGCATTTCCACCTGTGCAGTTGGTAAAAGTCTTTGGCTGTTTACTATAACTTCATATTCAAACATAAGGTTGCATTAGAGGCTTTCACACCACTAATGACTGGGCAAGCTTCACGAAAGGCCACCAGTACCTCCTCATTGCAGACTGTGCTCAACATCCTTCTTGGTTGGACTGTGACTAAGAACCCATACATCTTTCCTCCAAAGCGGCTGGCATTGACGATGGTTTGATGCAGAAAGAGGCTATTGTCTTTCCCAGATGCTGGTTCAGCCTCGCGAGGCACATTCCTTCAGTCAATATGCACACTGTCAATGTGAGTGAGACTGATCAAAGGTTGTCTATGGTGTCAGGTTTCTTGCCTGGTTTCGGTAGTGGCATCATGACCAAGTGTTTTCACTCTGTGGGGAATTCCAATATTCCAGATTTCATTGATTACAAGCAATAGTGCTTGCTTCCTTGTTTCGGCAAGATTCCTCAACATCTGAAAAATGACTCCATCTTTGCCATGTGCACTCTGTGGTGTCTGCTTCGTCAAGGTGGCATCCTCTTGGCCGTATGTCTTTGCATCCCCAGTGCGGGTGATGTGCATTGAGCTCACCTCGACTGAGTATTACGTGCTTGTGAAAGCGAATTTGAAGCTGTCAAAGACAAGTGAAGTCGCCTTGGCTGTGGTGCCTGGTTTTGGGACAGAGGTAGACCATTGCCAAAACGGCTTTTAGCCTGCAGCACACCACTGCAACTTTCTGATGAGACATATGTTTATTCAAGCCGTTTCTTCCTTGCCCTAATTCAATAATAGCCAATTTTAGCAGCTGCAAATCAAGCTGACTTCAGAAGACTGCTGATTTTTTAGCCACTTCTAGTAGATTATTGCATGGTTAATTTTCTAGTTGGGCATGACATGCTTTGTGCTTAAAAAATGAACTGTTCAAAGAATTATTGGAGTAATATTAGGACAGGCAACTCTGATTGAATCATCACTGCTTTTGTCGCAAAATGTGGCAATGAGCTAGGCAGATGCTGTCACAAAACCATAGGTTGTACAAGTACAGAAGAAACAAAATTGGAGTTCTGAAATTTAAAGCCATATTTTTACAGCCTCTCTTTATACTGCTGACATTAGAGAGCTTTAGATTAGTGGACGCAAGCAGCGTGCGTAAACAAGCACCATGTTTGGGTATTTCTGGCACCCATGTGGTTTGCATAACCAAGCAGCACACGAGTCGTTTGCGTCCTCTTATGCAGTACTATTATTTTCATTGTAAAACAACCAATATCAAAGTAAGTCTGATCAGCCTGCATCAATATGCTAGAAATTTTTAAGCACTTAAGGTGTGTTGGTTGAATGTTTAAAGCACTTCACCACACCCTTGGTCACTAGACTTGAACTTTCCAGTATTACTTGCTAATCAACTCTTGAGGTGTTTACGTTGCTTTTCTGTGCTGTAAGATTAGTTTGACAGTCCTAATAGAATTGTTAAAGTGAAGGTATGAGCTGTTGTATTGGCCATGTCATTCTATAACTGTTAGATCTGACACTGTCAAAGCACTTGGCAACATTAATCAGCTTCACCTCACTATATATATGTATTGCGGTAGGACCATTCAGCACGTGAAAATAAAAATACCGGCAAATAGAGAGTTCGAGAGCACCTGAGATTATAGTAAAGCGGGCGGGGCAGTATGTTCAAGGTAACAAATGTGTTGCGGTGAAGTTATTGCAGACGTATATACACATTCATTCGTCCCAACTTTGCACCGAACCCTGCGTCCCGTTGCTAAAACTAAGAGCGCGAAAAACGGGCACAAATGCAGCTGAAGATTACAGGGCACAGTATTAGGCTCCACCTCACTGTGCTTATCGCGCCCTTAGTACGAATAATATTAAACATCTACTCTGCACTTCGTGGAATTCTGGCAGATCATGTGACATCACTAAAGCTCCGTTATGTTCACAGCACTACGCGATAATTGTCGTAAAGCCCACGATAAAAGTAAATCACATGAAGTGACGGATAGTGCACTAGCGCTGAACACGATTGAAAACATGCGCTGCCCTATTTCAAGGACGCGTGAACAGTTGTGAGCAAACACCACCTTATGCATTATATTACTTACGTAAGTCGTGGCGAAAAACACGTGCAATACCTCCGCCTACGAGTCCCGTCAAGTAAAAGTGCATGTGCGATGTGATGACGCTGCCGAAAAGGGGCGAACACGACGACGCTGCTGCACAGCGCCGGTTCGCAAATTGCATTGCCGTGGCGCTACGCCACTTGAATATTTCAATCGTCAGCACCAATGAATTCTTCAGAAATACGGATCTCACACCACCAGAGTTCACCGAGACTTAAAGCCGACATGCCACACCACTACTACTGCGCGACTTTTAGCCAACAAGTACTGATCCCACTGCGGAGACACACGACCAGTGGTCGGCGTGGGCCGGAGATTCAACGCACGCCACGGCATCGCGGTTCGCAGAACTTCGCTGCCGAGGCGCTAGGCCACTTCGACATTTCAATTGTCAAGGAAGCACGGGTCACACAACGCAGATTCTGTACTGCCAGAGCTCACCGAGGCGAAAGCACAGATGGCGAAAGCCGCACTGTCGCATCACCACTACTCGCGGCTTTCCCGCTAAGTACGTACAACCAACACACAAGCAACGCAAGCACAATCACATAAGCAACGTTGAACAACGCGCGGTCCGCGCGAGCCGGTGAACGATCACGCCGAGAACGAACACGCCACGGCGTCGCTCGGCGCAACCATCATGCCTTCTCAAAAGTCCCTAAACGATCCTGTCCCTAGGCACCTAGGATCAGGTCACGTGAGGGATTTTTGTACGACAATTAGACGCACGCGGCGTCCGCAAGCTGGGTTGCGTAACCACTCGCGCATGCGCAAGCGCACGCGCCGTGCGCTGTATTCTCGTACCCGGCCGCTTTGCGGCGGCGCGTACTCTGGACCCCATCAGCGCTTTCAGCGGCAGACGACGACCCGGCGCAGTTTGGAGTGTTCGGCAGCACCGGTGTCGACGTAGCCAGCTCTGGTGCGGTGGTAGGAGAGGAAAAAGAAAAGCAAAGCTCGCCAAACCGAATCTCTGGATCCAGCGGACACAATCCTAGGTTGGTACTTCCATTATTCTGCCGTTTTCTGCTACGCCGCCAACTCGGACAACGGGGAACTGCGCGACGACGTCGTCTGCTCTTTGTTTTGGTTGTGCAACAGTCAACGGGAAGGTTAGGCCTGACGCGCCGGCGTCAAAGTTGGGCGTCGGCTGCAGCTTGCGCGCCGGGTGTGTTCTGCTTGTTGCGCTTTGCTCGTTGCCGCTACTGGTTATGCTCACAGTTTGTGACTGACGTTGCTTTGCTTGACGACGCCGTAGTATATCTAACCATGTCTTGCCGACGTAATCGAAAGCCCATCCCTTAGTCATCTGAAAACAAAGCACTGCGATACGTCATAATAGTTCGTTTTTGTGTAACCCGAGATGGGGGGAGGTGTCGCGCAACTGTTGTGTGAGCTGGGACCTGTCAACCGAACTCTGGCGCGCCTCTCATCGTTTCCCTTGTCGACGGTGTGGCCAGACGTTCGTATTCGCACTTTTCGCCGGGCCGGCAGGTTTGTAGGCGCGAATAGCCCTGTTGGGCATCTTGATCCTTCTCTCCGCAGCTTTGGCTAGGCCGTCAATGACCTATATTGGTTGCGCCCGATTTTGAACAGGGGCCAATGCCACCCCGTTGGCGCTTATTAATGACCAGCCGTTTTGCAAGTATTATTTTTCTTCGATCGTGCTTAACCCGCCATTGGAAAATAAATATCCCGTGGAGGCTTGGTTTTGCAGTTTCTTCCAAATTTGCAGTGTGTTTATCAGTGTTATCGTGCACTCTTGCAGTAATGCTAGAGCGTTCCTCGCATGGAAAGTGTATTAGTGACTCCATCAACATTCTGTTACTTAACCGTGGGCTTTGTTCAACGCGGGAATACCGAAATGCGTAGTTTGCGCTCCATGGCGTTGCTAGTCATCCCGGTACCCTGCCATTGCTACCGGTTAAAATTTCCTCCTATGCCCAGAATGCTTATGGGCGTAGTCTAATTGTGCCACTTTGACGAAGCACTTCGAGCAGCTCACTTTGACTCCTTTCTTTTAGTGGAAACTTTGGTATCTTGTTGCTCAGAGATCCCTTATTTCGCGCGTATCTAGTTGCTGGTAATCTCTCAGAGATTGTTCAGCTTTACGAACTGCACCTTGGCGTAGTACCGACGCGCCGTATGCTATACCTTGATCTGGCTGTTGACTTTTCAAGATGCCGCACAGCGTTATATCTGCACTGTCTGCTTGTTCACTAGAGCAAGAACACCCCTTTCCCCTCCCCCTTTCTTTTTAAGCATCGTTGCTTAATTATTACGCAGAATGACATGGGGTAGGCAACCGTCGTGAGGTCTGCTCTAATCTGGCGCTCTCTCAATCCCGGCTCCTCCTGCGGCCGGCGCTGCGGTGCTACGACTGACTACGAAGGCCTCTTGCGTAGACGGCAGTAATGGGATGAAGCCGCGCATTTTGATTGTTGCTGCAGAGAGCTGAACTCTCCACGTGAAACTTTGTCGGCGCGCGTGCTCGATAAAGGATGACATGAATTATAGCGGTTCTTACTAGCGAAGTATGTTACTTGCGAAATGCTTTTCGTTGCATTTCCGATCGATGGTTGTCCTGGCAGAGTTTGCCGTAATCAGCGAGATCGATTCAGGTTTTAAGGAATCGCATGCGTCCCAGCAATCTGGTCCCGACCGCTTCCTGGCAGCAAGGTTTAACTGCCGTGACTTGACGGCACGATTGGGCTGTCACGGCTAAGGTTGCGACGTAATAGCCGTAATAGCTCTTCGGTAACGATTGCGAATGGATGTCTTCCGCCGCCAGACCGATCGGCCTCTCTCAGCCGTGAATGCAGACTTGGCCTTGTTTGCCAAAGATCTAGGGGGGAGAGTCGGACGCGTTGCCACGTCCTCAAAATAGCAGGCGGGCAGCCTCCGAGGGGCGCGTAGGCGCCGGTCGCTGCGCTCAAAGCTTGTGCGGGGAGGCCGCTACGGCGCCATAATTCTGCCCCGACCCCCTCTCAGCGTGCTCGCGTGGGACGAGTTCGGAAGCGTGCGGCCGCGCACACCTTGGTGCCGAATGGACGCGAAAATAGTGCCCCATGTTGCGCGTATGCCAGCACTATCTTCAGATTACCAGAATGTACCTAGCTCTAGTACACTAAAACATAGCGCGTGTAATTTTTATCCTGAGGTGCCTCTATCGTCAGTGTGCACCGCGATAGTTCCACACCTCAAATATGTTAAAGCGGGCGCGCACTGATATGCGGCGAATCCGATGTCTGTGTGCAGTTACACTTTGCGGCTTAGTATCGTGCTTTCAGCGAAGGAAGTATACTGATCAATGAAAGAACAGCTTATGCAGAACGTCTCGCAGCACAGATTGGACAAGAAGTCGCCACACCGTAACGTGTGTAGTCCGAGCGCCGCATGTGGTGCTGAAACGTAAAAGAAAAAAAAGTTTGGACTTAACCATTCAGCACAAGTAGCTTACGCGCCTGCTTGTATTCGGCTTGTTCATGCGTAATCGTGCTCAACACGCGCTCCTCCTACTTCAGCGTCTTTGGCAGCAGACGACGCCAGTTTCACCACGCGCCTGAGCTCCGGCGTCCGGTTGATCCTCGCCACCTTTCATCCGCGGCGCGTAAACCCTTTCGTGGGGAGGTGGCAAACGTGACTGGGCTAGTTTCTAGGGCGACAGTGTCCATTGTTCCGCCTCCCTCCTTCACATCCCTCCTGCTGCGATGCGGCCTCGCGGCCCCGTCCGAGCGCGACGCGTGACCCCGCGCGAGCGGCGCAGCCAGAAGCCGGCCTGCCGCCCTTTCCCGCAACCTCTCGTCGGGCTTCCTTCGCATTTTCTCGGCTGGCTGCCTTTGGCGGCGTTGCGCCTGCAAACTGGCCCGGCGATTCCCGCCGCCTTTGGTCGAGTTCGTACCGGTAAACGCCGTGGGCCCGCAGCGCGCCCCCCACACTCCCCCTCCCTCTTAAGCGCGTTGCGCCCGAGAACTGGCGATTCCTCCTGCTTGCGGAGCAATTTGTCCTATTCCTAGGCGAGGCCCTTAGGGCCTCTCACACAGTACATAGTACACACACAGTACATAGCTCCCCGCAGGCCGTACTTCTACATCTCCCTCCCCTAAAGGGGGGGATTTCGCCTACCGATTAAGAAATGTAGGTTACGGGAGTAGGCTTGGGAGAGGACTGGGAGAATAGGACAAATTATCTGAATACTCCCTACACCATAACCTTGGGCCACAAACGAGGACCCTTGGCTACTATGATCTGCTGAAGGGACATGACTTTTCAAATAGCTAGGTGGGTTCTTGGCACAGATCAGAGGCCTGGTGTATCAGGAGATACTGTTATGGATATTGCTTCAAAGTTACTTCATTATAGTTACCGTGGTGAATTGTCCGCGTAAAATATTTCTTTGCACACCTACTACCATGGTAGCTCAATGGTTGTGGCATTTTGCTGCTGAGCATGAGCTTGTTGGCTTGATTCCTGGCTGCAGCGTCCTATTATAGTGGGTACACATTGGAGAAACGCTCATCCTGAGTGTTAGGCTTGATTATGAAAGCCTGGTTGGTCAAAATTTAAAGCCCTTCATTGTTGTCTGTCATTGCCCATGTGTTGCTTTGGGATGTTAAAGGTCGGGCAATTTCGTTATATTGGAAAATAACTCAGCCCAGGAGCTCGGAATGCTTGAGAAAGCAGTGCATGGGAGCAAGGGACGAGAAGACATAATGCGACAGGTTGACGTGGCATAGCTGCAGGTTAGTGTACGTTAAGGTGGTCATGTTTGAATTATCACACAGTTGTTTATCATGGATGGCTTAGTGCCCATAGGCGTGTAAGCTTGTGTATGTATAATTCGTTGAAGGGTATTTGATTTGAGTTCTGCTTCAGTGCTTTCAAAAGGTGACCCCTGCCTCAGTTTTGTTCATGACCTCAGCAGGTGTAAACATTCTGCTGGTCAGCTTGAACAGCTCAGTTTAACTGGCTGCTTTAACTAGTTCGAAAGGAAGCACTTCATTAATAGGTGAACTGCTGTAATCTTAGAAATTGCTTATTTTTCTAACAATGCTGTTCACAATTATAATCTTATGGTTTGGGCAGGTGCATGTTGGTGTGGTGTGTGTGTGTGTGTGTGTGTGTGTGTGTGTTTATATAACTAACAGCGTGTGCATGTTGACTGCCCCCATGCTGTCCCACCCTGGTTACCATGGACACAGTGGTCATCTCCTTCTGAGCGTGCATCATGGACAAGCACCCCAAGTAAGCAGCCTGTTGTGTGCAGAGAAACTGTTGCATAGTACTTGTAGGATCTTGTGCAACCAGTAGACCTTTCATTTGGGGAGGGCCGAGACATTGCACCTCTTAACTGTATTTGGTGGATGCCTCAGCAGTGCTTTCAATCTGGGAAAGGCAAGTTCACAACAGTCATGAATGTATGGTGACACAGCCTTCGTTGTAAAGGCCTATAGCAAGTGTGTGTCACTAATGTTAGCACTGTTAATTTCAACATTGCGCAATTCATAAGTTTTGGAAAGTGTCCTCAAGTTGCTCTGCATACCCAAAAACTCGAACTCCTTCATATGCCTTTTACGTTCCTTTGTATGCCCGGCCAATAGTGCCCTTTAACTTTTGGTCCCCCATTTTTGAAACTCCCTATTTTGCTTATTCAAGGATCTCTGGTAGAATTCCAATGTTACTACAAGCTTATGGCCTTCAGGTATAAATCTGCTTTATGGCACATAATTTAAACTCTGAAACATACAGTGCTTTGTGTGGCTGAGTGCCTTAAAATGTGGCTACAGTATCATGTTGACGAACAAGCCAAATCACTAGTTATGTATCTTCAATAAGGGAGCTCATGGAATGCAAAAGATCGCTACAATTTATGAAGAAGCCATACTCTCTAATGTTTAGTTTTACTTAATTTTACTTCAAAAACAGTGCCGGATATTGCCACAGACAGAAAAGCGATTGACCTGTTTCTCTCTTGTACACCTCTGTTTTTGTGGTTTTTCTACTATTAGTCCTGAATTGACAGCGTAGTAGTGTTGGCACTGTGAGTGGCTAGTCTGTACGAAATAATTTATATTTCTGCTAATACATGAGTGCCCCAGCACATACTATTTCAGTGGGCGACACATGTGTACAGTGCAAACATCCTTGATTTCTGTCCTCCTGCTTTTTGCAAGTTTACTGTTACTAACAGAACTATAGATTTTATACATTTTTGCTAAATGTAGTGTCGTGCATCTGCTACTCTAAATGTCAGCTCAGTTCAAAAATGGAATTGGTTTGTACAGAAATCACCTGTTGCACATCCTGTCAACATACCAATCAGGGGATATCTGGGTGCCAAATTCAAGAGCTTTATTTTCTCAGCTACTGATCATTTTTCCGCCAAATAAACTCCTAGCTTTGTACCAATACTTCTGTTCGCCTGAAACTAGACAAGTTACCATTTCTGCATCTCAAGTTATCTAGAATGATCTACTTTTAATGCCGAAAAGTGCTGTCAGAACCCCAGATTAGACGTGTGAAGTAGAAAACAACTTTAGCCTGGTATTTAATAAAGAGATTCAACCTTTTAGTTTTTAGTACATTACCATATTGTTGTGCATATAACCTGCACTTGGAATTTCATGCAATTCCAGAGTGTGTTGCATGTTATTTATATCCAGGCACAGTCTCATTGCAGCAAAGCTGTACATAGAGGCAGACTTTGCTTATAAGTGCCTGATGTACAACTATAAAACTACCTTATGGTTCAGTGGAGAGCGTCCGTGAAACATGCAACACTAAAGTTTCTTTTTGATGTAAAGACAACACGAAGTAAACAATGAAAAAAGTTGTCAGGTGGACAAGTGCCATGTCTAATGTGGCGATTATGTCTATTTTATTTTATGGTGCCTTTACACCAGAAGTGAACCCGTATGAAGTGGTCCAACTTTCAGTACTTCTGAATATTGTTCGTGGGGCTTTCATATGTGCCACCTGTTGTGCCACTGACTTTTTAACTATTTGAATGTGGTTCTATGTGTGCGGTTACGTGAGTGAGTCATATGCACGAATTATGTTGCTTCTCTTTTGTTGTAATGGTGTAAATTATGTTGTGGTGCCTTATGGGTGATAATGCACTGTTGCACAAATGACTTAACTCTGCAAAAGCTGATGCTGCAGGATGTAGTCTTTGATGCACAATCTGGCCTAAAAGAATTAAAGAAAGGGGTGCTCTTGGCCCATAGAATTGTCTGCCAGTCACTTTGTCATTTCTTTAACTGTACCTTTAAGCGCAATATAGGCATTTGCTTTAGTAGAAATGACTGAGGGGTAGCACATTCGCTGTGACAGACTTGTTGATAGTTAGTACGACGAGTGTTGCCAAACCAAAGTGATGTCTGATTGTGCGATTCTCCTCAACGCCTATTTCATTGTCTCTGCTCATATGTGCGCTACATGGTCAGATGTTGTACAGTGTTGGCTGATGGGATGGCCACGTATTCCTAGGGTTGCCGACGAGATTCAGCAGGAGCTTGCGAGCTTCAACGCTGCCTCCTTGAAGCACACCGAGACCCAGGAGAAGGTCCTTCTTCCTTCCAAGGAAGGTTTGTGTCTGCCCTTCTGATTAATCAGTGTTGCACATTTTCTCCCATTTTTGTTTGTTTGTTTGGAGGTCCTACCTGGTCTAGTTTCCCATTGCCTAGTAAGTGCTAGTGCATGCTTTCTTGCATGTATGTTATGGTGTCAATGTTGAGTCATTATGGTTAACTCTTTGAGGGCAGATTTTCTTTTTATTGCAGATTCCAATTCTTCTTAGCGACTTACTTTGAAAAAAAATTTTGTATTTATATATGTACTCTTCATTTATGAATAACAATAAAAAAGAAAATAAACTTATAGGAGTTAAAAATTTGATGCATTGTTATGCACATAGTTCAAGGCTTCGAAAATGGGCACACGAGAATATTTCATAAGACTCAAATTTTCCTGCTCTTACACTAATATATAAATCCATAGCGTAATCGAACTGCGTAGGTGCACGCACTCAAGAAAATTGTGTGGTTGTGTGCCCACCAAAAAAGCAAAACGTGTGCCAAACTTCCGCTAATCTTCATCTTAACGCCAACCAGAAGCAATTAGTTTTCACGTGTGTCAAAAAAAAAAAAAAAAAAGCATTGGAAACGCATGCATGGCGGCATCCTTCCTATGTGCACCCCTGTGAGCACTAAACGAGTGAGAAACAAGCTGTCACCCTTTGACCGATTAGTAACGAGATAGCCATCAGTTTTGCAAGCTCAAGAAGCTGAAGCTGCCCGCGGAACAAAACCCAAACCACTGTCGGCGCTTGCGCCAATGCGCGAGAGGTAGTATATAGATACACTGGAGCAAACTAGCTCTAAAACAAACCATGCAACGAAAACCGAGTGGGAGGCACGTGAAAAAATTTCCTGTATTCCCACATAGTGGCAGCACGTGGCAGAAAAGAAAAAGTTAGGAAATTGGTGCGCTTTTTAAACGTACAGACGGCGCCGTAAATATACGGCAACGACCATTTTTAGACTTGTTTGTGGCACCGTATATTTAAGTCATTGACCCTCAAAGGGTTAAACTGCCCACTATCATTTGCGGTGTCCAAATTTCTTAGTGAAGTAAAAGTATTCAACCCAGGCCATCGGTATAGGAAATCTTTCTGGGGCTGTATTGTAACAATTTCATTTCCCCTTCTCGCCTTTGTCATAAAGCTTGCTTGAACACAGCTGTGCAGTCACATTATTGCTAGGATCTGTCACTCGGGATGACAGATGAAAATGGAAAATAAAATATTGTTGGAAGAAATAGGCCCTGGTATGGTTCTGCATGAATCTATATTGTTGCAAGCAGTGCGAGTATAATCAGTGGAAGCTTAAATCTGAGCAAGTCGAAAACAGCTGAAGTGCATTGTTGCATTACCAGGTTTGACTGCATTTGCAATGATGGCACAATTTGAGCTTCAAAGCATACGTGTAGGATTATGCAATGACTGGAAATCGGCTACAGCACAATTGCATGTCACACTCCCATGTAATTAAGCACAAAAGGCATTGTGATTAGGTTTTTTTTGTGACCTGCCATGGTAGCTTAGTGGCTATGGCATTGCACTGGCAAGCTTGAGGTTACAGGTTTGTTCTCGGCCGATACAACTGCATTTCTATAGGAGCAAAATGCAAAATGTTTGTGTACTTAAACTTAGGTGCATGTTAAATAACCCCAGGCAGTCAAAACTAATCCAGAGCCCCCTACTATGGCATGCCTCATAATCACGGATTTTGGCACATAACGCCACAGAATTGACTTATTTGTGTTCACATTTCAACTTGTGATTACCTTGCCCGGTGGTTTGAGCACTGTTCTGGCACCTAGAGTTGCAGATAGTTAACCTGTAGTCTTGAGTCAGTGGCCTCGCGGAAAGGCAGGTGAGTTTCCGTGACGGTAACGGGAGCAGGTAAGGCTGTCCATGAAATGTGGTCCGCGTGGCCTGTCATGCAGATGTGCAGCAGGAGAAGATCCACAACAGCCTGTTGGAAGGTGTGGAGCAGTTTGAGAAGACAAGCATGAAGCATGCACAAACGCAGGAGAAAGTGTGCCTCCCCAAGAAAGAAGGTTAGCGCCGGGTGCGCAAAGCTTCTTGCTGGTGCCACTCCTCAGAAATTCAGCACTTTCAGTTCCGTTAATCCCTTGGTGTTGGCAGTGAGCAATTCGTGATGGATTTGACTGGCAAAGCAGGTACTGCAAAGTAGATGCAGCAAGTTCTGATGGCCAAAATTCAGTAGGAGCATTGCTGGAAACGTTTTATGTAAAGGAAAATTTAGTCACTTGTATTATTTGTGAAGTCGTTTGCTAAATATTTGGTAATGAAGCGTGCTAATGTTCACTTCCATGTAACCTGAAAATCTATTATCTTGGTAGCACGCTTTATATAATAGAGGTGGGCGAATATAAACTTCGAATATGAAAATAAAATTGAATGTTGAATAGCCAAATGCAGATGCATGCATTTACACTAGGATTTCAGTAGGATTAGGTTCCACACCCATACTGAATACTGCAAAAAAGGTGGGTATAGTACAGCAACAAAGGATGTTTTAAATTTAAGATCACTAATTGTCATAAAAAATAACTGTATGAATAGCCTCGAAACTTTAGAGCATGATTGCAAACAAGCTTTCCAAGAAAGAATGGCTGCTGTATGACTGACTTTCCAACAATGCGAAATGTTTGCCAAGAAAACATAAGTTGTGGAGAAATAAAGAAATGCTCCCGAAGGACTTGTGTGCCATAAATGCATGTAAAAGGAGCAGTTTCAAGAAAAAGAAATCGAAGGTTGTAGCATAAAAGATGAAACTGATACATGACCAGACTGCCAGAAATGACAGACAAGAAAGATTGCAGGTTGTCATGTAGGCTTTCACGATGAAACTGAAGGCAAAGCTTGCATTACCCATGTTGTTTCTGCATTATTGAAATGTTTTGATAACTTCTGGTAATTTGCAATGCCCTGTTTAGCGGACAGGCAACAGTAACCAGACTTTAACATTCTTTTGTTGCAAAATATTTGGTTGTTTGATGTGAAATATTCGGAAATATCTGGTGTTGTAGTGGACTAAGTTAAGCATGATGAACTTCGAGCATCTGTGAGAGTGGCACTGCATTTTATTTATACTACTTGTTGTGAGGGCTGCTGCGAGGTTGGTAGCAATATGGAGTGGCACCAGTGAAGTGTTTGCTCTGTGTACATTTCTTCATCTCTTGGTGGTTGGGTCTTGGCATGGGCAACCTTGCCACTGTCTTCGTCTCTTTCCTTCATTATGACAATGTTCTGTTCTTGTGCTGTTGAGAACGCATGTATTGTTTATTATTGCTACTATAAAGCTTTGGTGCGCATGCACTGAAACAGTTGAACTATAAAACATAAACAGAGCACGAGGTCGCGGGATCGAATCCCGGCCACGGCGGCCGCATTTCGATGGGGGCGAAATGCGAAAACACCCGTGTACTTAGATTTAGGTGCACGTTAAAGAACCCCAGGTGGTCGAAATTTCCGGAGTCCTCCACTACGGCGTGCCTCATAATCAGAAAGTGGTTTTGGCACGTAAAACCCCATAATTTAATTTTTATTTTTTTTATAAAACATAAACACTTGCAGCATCCTGCAGTACGCCTTGCCAAAGGTTTGTGCACTGTTGTGTGTTAAGTACGTCAAAAGAAGCATTGCTGTGTATTGCGCAACCATTCTTAAAAACAATATATGTGCATTTTGATTGTTCGTGTTGAAAGTTCGTGTGTGAATCATAATTGCGAGTCTGCACCTTGCATATGGTTAGTTCGAATAAAGTGCAGTGTCTTGTCATCGCATGAACTGGAGCTAGGTACCTCCTGTTCGCACACTACTTTGCCATTAGAGTTCCTTGGTGGTGGTATGCCATTTTCACTCAGCCAGTGGTGATCTTTTTCTGCAGTGTCCCAAAATGGACAACAACAGGCAAGCATTATTAGGTGGCATCAAGGGCTTTGAGAAGTCCCGGTTAAAGCACACAATCACCAAGGTGAAACAGTTCAAGCCCACAGCACAAGGTTCGAGAGGCACGGCATGGCAGTGATAGCCCCTAGAAACATGGCTACTATCCCCCCCGACCCCAGACTAGTGTAGCAGCAGTTGCAGCAAGCATGTCAGTGGTGCTTGGCCGCCACTGCATGCATTGTGGCCCCCAGGCAGAGCTTTTGTCCTCTGGCTTCCCAAAATGTGAACAGTTGCCTAGTGTGAAAATTCTGCTTCATTGGGCGTTGTGCACATTCCCAAGTATGCCAGTGCTAGTCCTTATCCTCCTAATCCTTTAATCTGCTGGCTTCCCTTTGCTAAAACCTGGTAAACAAGGTGCTTTTGATTCAGCACTGCAAAATTGCACTCCTGATCTGCGTTGCAGTTGCCAAATTTTTTTTCATAACAAGTTTGTGTTGCGCTTTGGTTCATTTTAATTGCATTCTATTGTGTGCACTGTTTGATTTGGTGGCAGCGAGACTCTGAAGAGGTGCAGGAAGTTGGCGGATAGTTGAATGCTTCAGTGCATTGTAGCAGATTAGTAGTAATGACTGACAGCATTGGCTGTTTCATGTATTTGGTTCTTGGCAGGTTCGTTAATATCCATGCCAGCAAACTTCATGTGCACCAGTTCAGGGTCACCTCATGGGCTTTTAACTGTCGGGTCTCCTGTCCTAACTACTGTGTGGTGTCCACAAGCATGCCTCTTTTCCTTAATCCATCCAATTCTGTCTTAGTGGTGCATGCTTTCCTCACTCAGAGTAATTGACATGCAATCTTTCTTGCAGACATTGAGTCGGAGAAAGAGCACAAGCAGATGATTGAAGGCATTGAGACCTTTGACCCCTCGAAGCTGAAACATGCGGAGACCAGCGTTAAGAACCCACTGCCGACCAAGGAAGGTATGTCCAGTCTTTTTTTAGAACAGACATGTCGGTGCTGCACTTTGTTCCTATTAGAATTTAGTAATATTGTCAGCTCAATCCCTATGCTTCATGTCTTGTAAAAGAGTGCAATAAGTGTGTAGTATGAGGAGCTTACAATATCTCGAAAGATTCCAGTGCTCCTATGAAACCGTTTAAGCTATATATTTACACATATAATAGCATGCACAGTGCTTTTAGATATGAAGATAAGAAATTCAGCAGACACTTAAGACTGTTTACATGTGGGAATGCAAAAGCATCATTGTCGCTTTGATGAAATGTTTATTTTTGCACGTTCCTTGTCTGCACAGGCTCTCGTCCACATTTTAACAGAACATTAGTAAGGCCAAATGAAAATGGGCCAAGTGTCTCAATACACTCGCTTGCCCGCGAGGAGTTCATAACTAAAAGGACCACTCGGCGGCATTCAATTGGACATTAACGCTTTTTATTTTACTCATTTTATACTCGTGATGTGGCTCCACCTCCTGCCCATTGGCTGCGCTGTCACATGCCCAATGATGCATGCTCCAAGTCGCACGCACTAGGCACACATTTAGTCAGTCAACCAGAACTGTAGCCGCTGTGGCGTTGGGGAAGTGTGCTTGTCGCGCACCCCGAAGGCCCGAATTCTGTTCCCACCCAGACCGAAATTTACCTAATTTGGAAACTTCCCTGAAAAATTTCACATGAATGCTAGTATTTTTTTTAGGTTTTACTCTTTGCCATCGGCCATTTTTGGTACCATCATTTGGTCACACCGCCGACAACAATGTGTATTATTGCATAATGGGGCATATGCTTTCGCATTAATATACAATTACGGAAGCTAAAGACTTTGTGTAGCTTCGTCTTTTGGCTTAGACAATGGCCATTTGCTTGGCATGAGCGGTCTGGTACTGCAGTGCACATTTTTTTGGAATTGCGTGTGCCGGGGCATGAATTGGGTGTCTCAATATCGTCACACAAAAAAGGCTTCAACAAGAGAACTATATGCTGTTACTGAGAATGAGATGCACAAACATCAGCTAGCATGGCTGGGAAAGGCAATTATGCAATGGGCTCTTTCTCTGCCAGCATTCTGCTTTAGGTGGCAATGAATATTGCAGAACTAATTTGATTGGATAGCATGAAATATGCTGCTGACAGATATCATGGTTGTTGGCTTACTTAGCGAATGAGTGACATTTGCTCCATTCTAGAAGTTGCTGGTTTGTTGCATCTTTTAATGCAGTGAAACTTCACTTGACCGAACATTTCAGTTTGAACCTTATGGATCATACCACAGTACCATTATTACATTCAATGTAAGTAAACAAAGCTTAGTGAATTGCTGTAGCACTTTTCGTAGCCATTCTAAAGAGGCACGCTCTAACCAGGTAGCACAAACAGGCCTGCAATAATGTACGTTGAATCCATACCATGCCTGTGTGTGGTTGCGTGCCAGTTGTTGGCCTCGCAGTAATTCAAAGCACGATATTGAAGTGCCCCCTTTTAGGTTTGTGACAGCAGTTGGCTCACTGCTATATTTACAGAATGCTTCTGGTACAAAGTCGCACCTACACCTGCAGCAGTATCTATGGGATTCTTCTATTGAGCAATGATGTCTCCTGCTTGATTTCCAGCCAAGGCAGCCAAATTCTGATAAGGGATGACTGCAACAATGCTCTTGTTCTGATCAAACTTCTGAACCCTGCACCAATCTGCTCATAGGGACAGCATAGTGACGATCAGCATAATCATAGTGACAAATTGAATAAAAGTGGGATAAATTGATGCATCTTAAGGGTCGATAACGGGGGCAAAGCACCTTGCAAAGCTATAGCAAGTCCTGCTGATCTACAATTTGGCCAGAAAGTTACATTCGTAATTGCTGCCTTCGTACAGGCATTTTCTAGTTAATTTTAATTGAATCAGTGTTACAGCTTCAAGCAGTTTGAAGTTAATGTGAGCCTGCTGCAGTTACTGTCCCATAGGCCCTATTTAGTCATGTAACATACCTTGCATGCATATTCAAGATGTGCTAATTGCCCGAGGTTCTTTTTTTACCATAGCTGTGTACATGGTATCTTGGTTAAGTGAAGTTTTGCTGTAGCTCACCATTGCTTCTTTACTAACCTCAAGCCCTTGCAAAAACGTTACCTTTCATCCTACATCTGCTTCTGCTTGTTGCATAGAATTTGTGGCCAAGCTTTTTTAGCATGCACCTCACTTAAATTTTAAAGTGCATAGCTTTATTTTTTTAAAAATTTTTCATATCAGATTGAATGCACTTATGCTCGGGACTCCCCATTTGTGTGTGGTGGGATGGCTACGTAGCTTCACAAGAGGCTGTGAGGTGGTGTCACTTTCTTGTAGGCACCTTTCCAATGAAGAGCGATTTTAAATAAATTAATTCATCCATTCCGATTGGTGTACACACATGGGATATATCATCGCTGAGTAAAGAGGAGAAAAGCATTGCTTATTGCATCACTTTTGTTAGCCTTGCATCAGGTACAGAAGCATTGTATTGTGGCAGTTTGTGTTTTGATGACTGAAGCACATCCAAAAAAGTTTCAAGATAAAAAAAATTGATTGACCTGCTAAAAATTACTGCATTTGCTTGTCCGAAAGCATTGCATGCCACTGAATCGTGCTTTAAACAGCAAAGCACCATTGAAGACTTAACATGCCATCTTCATATAGCCTTGATTGGCGTTATGCATTTAATCCACAAGGTTGAATGCATAATTCAGTGGGGTCAGAAAGCTGTTTGCATGCTTACTTGGGTAATCAGCTTAGACAGTAATGTTTTCAACAAAATTACCAAAATGTGCTCTGTGCAGCATAGTTAGCTGTTCAACAGCTAAAATGAACTTGTCCTTTTTCTGTGCATTACATTTTGTATCGTTGAAACCGCTGGTGGCGAGGCTACGCACTCGGCCAGCAAAGTGCGTTCTGTGAGCGCACTCGGACCGGAGTGCACTCTTCTGCGAGTACTCTGCTTGCGACACTTAGATTAGGGAAAGTACACTTAAAACCGAGTAACTCTGTATGTGCACATGCCCGCTTGACAGGGGTATAACTTTTGGGCTTGAACATTTTGCTGTATTGTGGGGGGCTGTTTCAGACACCTCAGCTGTTTGCCAAAGTACCCTGTAGCAAAAACTTGCTAACTTTGTTTGTCTTTATTAAGTTAGCCACACCACTTCATCTTTTGAAGACTCACTAAGCCCTTGCTTCCTTGTAGCACCTAGGTACACCCAAAGTTGAGAATCCAGATATAAAAGTTTAGCTTCTGGTGTGCCCTTCATAAATGTCTGGTTCTACTGTGGGGAAGAGCAATATGTCCAGCCCTTTAACATTTATGTAGCATGTGCAGCCTGGTGTCTGGTTTGGTGTTCCTGTTGTAGTTAAATGAAACTGTTCTATGCGTATGCACTGCTGTTATTTTGACGGTACGTTTCTGCTGCTTTAAAATCTTCTTTTCATGTGTTTGCTGGAAAACTGGTTTGATATAATGCCGAGATTCTTTTCATTCAGTTTTAATTCTTTCTGCCGCTCACAACCAGCCATCCTTACAACATAGGCTGAGTGCCATTTGAACCGCCATAAAACTTGAGAAAGAAATTGGAATACAGTTGCATATAAACTAGATCTTTACACTTCCATTGTGCTGCACTGATGCTTTCTGGTTGCTTGAAAATGTCCACCCATTTTTAAAGCTACTTTGAGATGGGTGCTTAGTTGAATAAGCTGCTAGGTTTTGGTACCAAGTGTTAACACTGGGCTAGCTCATTTCTCAAATTGCACCACCATCTCGCTGCTGTAAGAGATGCTCCACAACATGATTAGAAATGCACACCCCATTGCAACAAAGTGGCCTTTCTTTTGCAATAGGCTACACGTAAAGAATTTTACTTTTTTGCAGTTTGTAAGGGCATTACTATAACAAAGATGAGGTCCTGTGTGGAGGCGCAAGTGGTGTGCAACAATTCTCTTTAACGTCACCATTGCTTTCAGAATGATCATTTCTGACAAGTGATGTTGGTGCTTCTGCATGCTCATTGTGGCCGACTTTTTTTTTTTTTTTTTTCAGTCATAGAGCAGGAGAAAGCTGCGTGAAGAGCTGCGCTAATGCCAACACAACCGATGCCAAGAGAAACAAAGATCCAGTCATCGTGTATCTCCTTGTCCCGTTTTTTTTCTTCTGCATCCTCCCGGGGGTCTTCCTCTTCACATCCTGGGCATGCATCCCTCTTGTAACTCGGTGTCCACATCAGCCGTTTCTTTAGTAGCATTATTTGTGGCAGCCTTTTATCAACAGAGGTGCTTGTCTGTGCGTGCATGGTTGTCGGTAGCAGAGGGTCACGAAAGCTTAAATCTGTGCAACCAGAAGGTGCTCTGTGGTTGGGGTCGCCTTGGCTGATGTCTGACTGTGCTGTTTTTACACATCGGCACCATGCAACAACAGATTGTGTGAAAGATTCCTGTTTAGGCTGCCTTACAATTTGCAAACAAGATTTTTTTTTTTGAGATGGTTGTGGCACCTTTCGTTATTGATGCATTTTGTACGTGGAAAGGCGGTTGGATGTTTATTTAATAAATAATTTCACTTTCGGAACAGTCTCAACTCCAATGTTTTTGCGAGAAGGTACTGCAGGAGCAGACTGGCAAAGCTGGCGGCATCAAAGGTGGGTGGAAGGCTGGCAGCTGCTGTTCACATTGCTTGGAAAGTTTCACCTGAATGGCAAAGCATTAACAGCAATAGCAACTTTTATTGTTTAAGGCAATTAGATTATTAGCCAAAGTATGGCTGGTAGCTTTATGGGCAATATAAATACTTCAAGCACTGGGCGACTACAACGATGGGGTAGGGAATGGCCGGACAATGAGTTAGTATGTGTTCATATATCCAGGACATGACCCTGAGAGTGTGGCTGTAGTTAGTGCAATTGCCAACGAAATAAAGGCCAGAGCATTTCGCCATAGTTTCATGCAATAATTGCTCGAGACTCCATGTGTCGTGAGTCTATTCCACTTGTACTGCCAAAATTTGAGTACTGGTCTGTCTGGGGTGTCTGCCAAGTTAAAATTTCGAAATTTTCAGCCCTTTCTAGGTTTCCCCGAGTGGCTTTGCAAAATTTGATGAGCGACAACTTTGTTTTATGTCCACACAGGCTGACGCCATGTCGGCGTTGCTGTCACACTCTTGTGAGCACGTGAAAAAAACCGCTCAATCCAGTTTTAATTAATAGTAAGGCGTAGTGTATTTTATTCGAAAAGAAAACTGAAGGCAGGGGTTAGTTAAATGCACAGCAAATAAAGCAACCGAAAAAAAAAATTGTAAAGCCCATTGCAGATTGAGTTGCGCATTCTCAAATACGAATAAAAAGGATATGCATACAAAAGCAAATGTTTTCGTGAGGTCCGAACTTTGTCGCATGTGAGATTCAACAGCCAAGTCAACCGCGACCGTCCTGACACTCAGCCCGCGCACAACGCCTCAGTGTTGCGTTTCACTGCTTTAAAGAGTGGTTTGGTTTAGATGAGACTACTGCATCTCTGCGTCAGCCAACATTTTTTTTTTTAGATCGATTTCAAAGAAGCGGCAGCATGCCTTCTTTCCCGTTCATTCCTCACTGCGTATGTCCGTTCTTTTCTCGTCGCCCTTCCGACACGCGTTCGCCCCATGGACCATTCGAAGCATACTCTTCGCCAATTGTACAGTCAACGTCGATTTTTCGGGCACCCTAGAGGTCGCGAATACGGCCGAAAATAAGGCAGTTAAAAAAAAATATGCATGATTTTTACTGTCCTTAAGGGCTAAAATCGCCACATGCACATCGGAAAAAAGCTCTCATACCTGCCAGTACGCTTATTAAGTACATCGGTGCTCGTGCTGTGACAGGAGATGCATGCATACATACATACATACATACATACATACTGTGCCCCGTCACAATTTCCCCCTTCCCACGCTTATGCTTCACCGCAATACTTGTGCGTATGCGTCAACGCGTAACATTACTTCACGAAGGCGAAGATGAGTTTCGGGAACTGGCATTATGCAGCGCGTCGTGCTTTCCGAGCTTCGAAGCCATTGGCGAGGATTACAAAGGCGGAGTCGGCGCCATTCTCAGTGCCTTTCCACTCTCTGAAGGATAACCAGCACCTTAATGAAGAACTGCATCTCCGCCGCGGGTCGGCCCGGCATTGAGCATCTTCGGGATTGGCCCACGTATGGGGATTTTGTTTCTACACATGGACGCGATCTTGGGGGAACCAGTCCTTAACAGCTTCGCTGTAAAATTGGTTACGTCTTTGTGTTTCTTAATTAATGACGACGACGAACGCGTTCGCGCGGTAGCGCCATAGAATAAAGAACAACTGGTAGCGCAGAGTGGCGTCAACGAGCCAGCTGTGGAAGAAGATGCTGGAGCCAATCCTGATGATAGTGGGGACACGACCCTGGGGGAACTAGCTCTTAAGAGGAAGCTTTGGCTCGAGTGCTCTAAATGCACGTAAAAGGATAATTCGTTTTTCTCGCCAACCACTGCAACAAATTTGACGAGGTTTGTTGTATTTAAAAGAAACTTGAAACCTAGTGACCGTTGGTTTCGAATTTTCGATTTAGGTCATCAAATTTTTGTTAAAAATTGTCGAAAATGGAAAATTTTCAGACAACGAAACTATCAAGTTAACAACTCTGTAACTCGGCAAGGAAAAATCATATCACAATCATGTGAATTGCATCGAAAGCGGACAAAATTGATATGTTACACATGAATCTAAAAAAAAAAAAGGATCAGTGAAATGGAAATACAGCTTTTGCAGAATATAAATATAAATTAACGTACCGAATTTGTCCGCTTTGAATGATCTAATAGATGCCGTTTACAGAACCGCGATATCTGTTCTTGATGCAGAGCTACTAATTTATAAACTTCGTACTCTATATTTTTAGAACTTGTGAATTCTTTAATATAGTTTAAACAAAAATCAGGCCCTAAATCGAAATTCCGCTTCCAACATTCACTAAAATTTAACGTTCTTTCTCAAATGCAACAAATTTCATTAAAATCGGACCAGGGGCTATCTCAGAAAAGCGTTTTACACGTATTAGAATAGGCCGCATCAGAGTTGGGGCCCGAGCGGAGGTTTTCTCCTACCAGCTTCTCTGTAAAATCACGGCGCCGAACAGCAAGAAGCTTGCTAGCGAACGTCGAAGCAGCTAGGCCTAGCATTGCCGCGGTAATGGTTACGGCTGCCAGCGTATGTGCGTGCGAGAGCGCCGCTTCGAGGCGGCGAGGTAATCAAAATGGCGGCGTTGGTGGCGTTGATTAATGCCATTTCGGACCTGGGGTCACGGCAAAAAGTCCGGAAAATCGGACGGTGAAGGGTTCTCGGGTCCGAAATTTCAGACGTGCTTATGCATTGACTCTATGAAGTACGTGGCCGTGCCTCGACACTGTCCGAATTATCGGGCGTGCTATAAAAGTCGGTCGTTGACTGTACACTGGCAACTCCTCCAGCCGACGACACGGCGTCAAAATAGATTTGTTACGATTCCTCTCTGTTAGTCGAGCCAGCATATTACTGCGACTTTCGTTCTTTTTCAATAAAATTGCAGCGTATTAATTTTTCCCTATAGAAGCACAAATTACCCGAGTTTTCCCGGAGTATATTCCAGACTATTCAAAATCCCTGAGAATTTCCGGTTTTCCCGGTTCGCAGACCGGGACCAAGTCGGGGCAATTTGCCATACTGAAACAATTGGCAATTAAGGGTGTGGGAAATTAAGAAATAGGAAGGGGCTTGGCCTTCGTTGCTATTTGTCCAGGAAGTGTCGGCGTTTATGGAAAGGGCCCGCGTCCCATTGAACTCCTATCGCGAGTTGCCGTGCTCTGAAAACTGGTGAAACACTTTCGGTAATGTCATTGTGAAAGTAACTGTCATCTAGGCAAAAGTCACTTGGCAACTGAGGCCGAAGCTATTGCAACATGTTGAACGATGTGCGAAAACTTGAGTGTGGCTGCCAGCGCGACCACCGCCACCGGGCTGTGCGTGGCAGTTTAGTGCCAAGTTGCAGCCGTACGCTGTCGCCCTGCCGTTTGTCAAAGCGGTCACGACAGTCGCGACGTATGCATGCTTCTACATTGGCATCTCGCGCCTTTAGTTGCTGGCGTTAATTGATCGGCGTATATTGCGATTGCACTGCGAATGCTCACTTTTGTCAAATTCACGGCTGCCGCGCCGTCTTTGCCAGCACTCGGTTAGCGAGAATGCGCAGTATAACAGTCTAGCTGCAATACTGGCGCGTAAGCCGCTGATATACATTGACAGGAGGTGGCATGAAACTGCTTTGGATGCGAGTTGAAGCGCCTTTTCCTCTTTTTTCGGGAAACGGTTTTTCTCGTGGACGTGGCTCCCGTCGTTGCTGATTCACGGCGCCATTTATCAGTACGCCATTCAGCGCATTTAGCGTCTTCTGCTGCTTTGTCGCTGCATTACACCGACACTGACAATCCCAGCCATAGAGTTCCCAGCGGTATGGCGGCTAGAGGGGCCCCCTCTAGCCTTGTGTTCCTGGAACACTACTCTAGCCACCATACTATGGTGTTCTAGAAGGGGGTAGTGGGCTCAGGAGCCGGAGCGCCCTATGCATTGCAGCGAGGCGGCGAGTGTGGACGGGACGCGGATTTCGGTGGCGGCGCTGTAGTCGCGTGGGCTGGCTCCCTCCGCTGCTTCGCCATAGAATAAAGTGCTTCGCGCGATTGTTCATGCGGGCTTGATTCGCGACGTTGACTGTTTTTTAACGCGATAGCGTTAAGGAGCTCGTGTCGCAGAAAAGCCGGTGGCGTCGGCGTCCGCGGCGTTGGCCGTGAGCGATAAATCACGGCAGGCACTTCATAAATAAAAAGCAACTTCCAAGATGGGCTGGGTGGGAATCGAACCAGGGTCTCCGGAGTGTGAGACGGAGGCGTTACCACGGAGCCACGAGTTCGATGCTTCAAAGCGGTACAAAAGCGCCTCTAGTGAACGCGGTGTTGCCTTAGAAACGAGCTGTTTCTAAGGCTCAGGCGTGCGTCGCTTGCTCAGGCGCACATTTCGTTGTCGCGCCGAACGCTGCGTTGCTCGACGCTCACCGCGTCCGATGCGGGCCGCGTAGTCGCTGCGCCGTAGCCCATTGTCTTACACCCCTTGGCGGGTCGACGGGAACGCTGTCGCGTTCCACTCTTGAAGGCGAAGCTTAAGCGTCCTCCAATTTTTGGTGTTTTAACCTACCGTTCGAGTCTGTTTCGCGCGCAGTCGGCCGAACACGTGAGCAGTAGGAAGGTCGAAACGTCAACGGCAGCGATCCTGCTTCGCTCCCGGCTGTGAAACAGGATATAAGTGGAAAAAAGGAAAGCAGCCGTCGTTCACCGCGCCGTAAGATGAATAAACACGGCGAATTTGGGAACGCAACTTGCACCGCCAAGACAACAAACTCGACGAAACATGTGCGGTTTGTGTGCGAAACACGCTAAAAGAGTAGGTGGATTTTTAAGCGATTCAACTGCAGATGGCCTAAGGGTGACGATATCTAGCACATTATCACTGCTGGATTATCTTGTCAGCCAGGGATTTAGGTATGTTATGACATACAGGTTAAGCCAGGATTCGCTGGAAAACTTTTTCGGCATAGTCAGGCAATCATGTGGGTCTAATGTCCACCCAACACCAACGCAGTTTCTAATTGTCGTTAGTTGCCTATCCTTTTATAACCTTGCGAAAATAGTACGCTCAGGCAATGCTGACCTTAATGGAGCTAGTGGAGAAATGAGTTCTCTCCTGAGTGCGCAAGATGCTCCAGCTCAATAAGCCAGGGCTGCTGCAATCGACCATCTCATTGAGGAAGGAAACCTAGCTTCAGCCGAGCGCATGCTTCGTAGTATTCCTGCTGAGCACAGAGAGTTGGTGGAGCAGAAGAGCGACGACCGTCTAATACATTACATGGCAGGATATGTTGCTCGAAAGTTTCTGAAGTGTTATGACTGCATGTCTTGCAAGGCCTTTCTTATGGAAACCCCCAATACGGAAAGCAGAAACTCTGAGTTCACTGTGACATGCGACAAGGGAGGGTTGTTATATCCTTCGCTGGAGCTTTTCAGGGCAGTGAAGAAGTTGGAGGACATGTTCACTGTGTTCTTCAGCCGAGAGAAACTCTGCAGTGACAGCATAGTGGGTGTAATGTTGCTAGTGAAGGAGAACTTCGGCTATGCCTTAGGCTGCAGCCAGCACTAAGATGCGCTCACAACAGAGTTGACCAAGTTCTCTGTGCTGACCAGGCTGCACTTCTATGTAAAACGGATCAACCAATCGCGACAGGAACGGCGTAAAAGAAATTGCACGCGAAGATAAGCCGTTCCTCATAGTGCCTCTCTCGTAGCAGCCATGCACTTTGAGAAAGGAGTAGCTGCCCATCTTTTGTACCAATAAAGAGTTGTTTGTGGCTACCACGAGTTCCCTTTATTTTGCTGTGTTACGAAATTTCGCTATCCCTGGTAACCACTACGACCGCATAATAGTGGCATCACCATAGGATTAATTCCCTAGCTTTCAGTGGATATATGCTTTCGTAAACAAAATCGCAGTTAAAGGAATAAAACCTCATCATATCTGGCCTCTGTTCCGAATGTGTTAGTACACGCGCCGCAATTGTTTGGCTCACTTGAAGTTGTGAATGCAATTGGGTCCTGACCTGTATAAAAAGTGTTAATGGCAAATGAATTAAGCAATTTACCCATTCACATATTTACCTCTTCTACGGTGTTGGCGAGTGTTTAGTTTAGAAATCAGTCGCATCGTTGTGCGGCCGTTAGTCTGCACTCGTTGGGTCGGCTTTATTTTCACGCAAGCTTGAAGAACGTCCGTCTTTCCACCTTTCTCTGTGCCTTGTCTTAATTTCAGATGAAGTTTTCAGAAAACATGCTACGGAGCTGCGCGCTTTCTTTTTTCGGCGTGACACGAAGCGCACACGGCTTTCTCTACGTTGAAAATAGTTTCGCGTTCCGTACAGCCCATGCTCTAGTGGCGCCATCTGGCGTCGTCGACGTGAGATGCCACACCCGCGGGCTCTCCCTGACCCCACTACCCCCTTCTAGTTCACTATAACCATACCAACGGTGCAAAAAGTTAATTCAGGAACTGGGCCTGGACTTTACCTGCGCTTTCTAAAACGAACTGGCGCCGTGCAGAGGGAGCCACGTTCGCACCACTGAGATGCCGGAACGGTCAAGTGCAAGCCTGGGCGAGGACTTATGGAGTCGCCATCTGTCGGAAGCGCCTCCCTTGCGTAGTATGAGGGATAACACGGCGCGCTCCTCATAGGTTTCGCTTACGGTGCTGAATAAAAACACCACGCGGCAGCCCTCCTGGACATTTCTGCAAGTACTCTCAAAACGGTAGAAGTTTTTTACTGTCAAAATAACAAGCTTGGGCAAACTGAAAGCATAGAATCGTTTACAGACGCTATCTCTTTACCGAATATGTACAGTGGAGTGCATATGTGCTCGCAGTGCATATTTACCGAATATGCACTGCGCGCGATCGTCGCGATGGAGTCTCCCGAACCGGCTTCTTGCGTGAAAGGTAGGCAGACAATAAGAGTAAACTATGTGAAATGTGTTTTTATAATGGGCTGTCTGTATAACCGAATGGGACATAACAGAATGAAGTCTCAACACAGCGATTGCAGGGGTTCGCAGCGACCGACTGCGCGTCTGCATGCATGTCCGCGCACAATGTTTTGCTTTCGCTGTGAGGCGTTTTCGCACCGTGCCGTGAGCTTTAGGCCTCAGCATAGGAGCATTTGACAGCACACTAGTAACCATTGTTGCGTGCACGCTATCAGAACTGTTCAAATATAATTTCGTTCTAGAGACTTCGACGCCCATGGCGACTGTGATGTGCGTTGCGACGATTTAATCTTTTTTTTCTTGTAAATTCTTGGACGTTTCAATATTATTTCTTATGTTGCGTCGCACTGTATGTTTATCAGTCTTCTCAGCGTGTGACTTCCCGTTGCTTATTTTTCGTAATCCAGTACATTAATTCATAACACAAACATGACCATGTGCCATGTCTTTTTTTAACGTGCTTCTTACCGCTCCCTTTCCATTCTAGTGAACTTGCCAAAATCTGGCATCAACAAGTTCCTAGACCAAATAAAGCCTCATGACATTAGCGGGGCCGCGGGCGCGGATTAACGACTCAGTGCGCGTTTTCTGCCACTTACCGAACATCGCAGTTCTAACGCCGTCGCAGAAATCTTCCTCGCGTCTGTGCTTGCTGCATGCCTGAGTTCTAGCCGATGGCTATTTGCCGGTTCTAAGTTTCGCGAGCCAAGCTTCACGCAGCTTCTTGTCCTGCAGCTACGTGTGAATAAGACTGACACCATACTCCGTTGTGTACGTCCGGCACTAAGCAGTAGCCTACCATGCTGCACGCCTCCAAAAGCAGCCACTACATATTACAGTATTTGCTGTCAAGCAGATGCTCAAGGCGGGAAAACCTCACCATTTAATCAGAACAGCAGCGCTGGTGGGACTTTAAACTTTCGTTTTCAGTTCGCTTCGGCGCTTCCGAAGCAGCCGACGCGTCCGCTGTGTCCACGTGATCCCTCATGCCACGTCACGGCGACGGTGGCGCCAGTTTTTACAGTGGTGGAGTTCGCCTCCAATACTCGCGGTCAACTTTCTGTGGCTATTACGGGAAAGATACGGGGGCGGAGCTTCTGCCCATATGTTACCGTGCCAATAGTCCGCCAGCGCTTGACAGTGGAAACGAGACGCTGAATCGGCGCAGCTTCCACGTGCGACGGCTTCGCGTTTGCCTTGACGCGGAAGGGAAAAACCGCAAACCATGTATAAACTGTCACATTGAGTGGTGTGTTTTGTCTTATTTAACTGTTGCCAATAAGCTGTTTATGTTTCCTCTTCCCCAGCGTAAACTAGCATGGATGAAAACGCGGGACTCCTTTCAAAAGTACTGATGCCTTTGACAAAATTGCTTATTGACGGTTGCAGATTTATTGTATCCTGTTCCTGCTATGTGCCATTCTTTATATATTCTGTTTACTGCAATGTAATTTGCTGTGCTTTTGTAGTTGTTATTGTTGTTGTCTTTTTGTTCTGCCCCTCCTGCTAGGACCCATTTAGGGCCTGCCATATGCTGTAAATACATAAAATATAAAATTATGAAGCGCTCTCACTTGTGCCCGCTTTGCCTCCGTAGCTTTCCCTTCATTGCCACATAAAGTTGTGTGCGAGTATAAGTGCATAGTGCAGGCGAATCGATAGCCCTTCGCTTGGCTTTGCGATCTATTTAAAGACAAGTTGAATTTCAACGATGGTTTGATTCATAATAAATATTTCTATGGTGCTTTACACGAACTGCATTCTCAATCTGCTAGCTGCGCAGGAATTAGCCGCTTCCGGCTGTCTTCTTCGATCGGGAAAAGGGGGTTGGTTGGCCTCGGCATCAAACCAATCAAGCTTTGAACGTAATCTCGCTCCGGTAATTTCCTATCGAACCCTGGCACATCAATAGGAAGGAAGCGCTCACAGCAATGAATCGTTGTCACCCAATTTACTTTCGCGTGTGACATTGCGCCCTAAAGGGTGTAAACATGGATCATTTGCGCAGTCGCGTAGTTCCCTTTCGTTGGAGTTGTTGCTCTTCCTTTTTCTAGATGTATTTTCTTTTGTGTTCCTGTACAAAGCTGCTTGATCAACACCATTGAAACTAGTCTTGATGGTCCTTAATCAAGTTTTTTTTATAAACGTCTTACTCCAAGATATCGCTCGTTCTTTCTACTCTCAAATTTCTCGCTTTTGAGTTATGAAGGTGCTGCCATCATGCGACATAAGTATAAAACATCACCTGCCGCTCATGGCCTCTGAGATCGGAGAGATTGATACTACGCATACTTACACCACCGTACATACTTGCCAAAACGAAAAGCGGGAGGTCACGGGTTGCAGGAAGTAGCGCCCAAATTGAGCGTCGACTTTCTCGGAGTAATTGGAGGCAATCTCAAAGGCAAAACTTCTGTCCGCTACAAGCGGCGAGAGCGACTACAGGAACCGAAAATACGTCATTGCCGCCACGTTTTGGACCGCTTACGGTTGAGTCTTGAGCCGGTATCGCTAGATGGCAGCGCTTGTACTGATGGTCTCCAAATCGGGACATTTGAACGTGTAATGATGGGATAAAAAGGACTTGCGAAGGCTAATAATGTTGGTGGCTAGTTGGTCGGTCGTTCCTCTTTGTAATGGCGCAACCGACTCTTGCGGATCTGCCATGAAATTGGGCCGTGGAAGGGGTAAAGTGACTGATTTGCATGTCGTGGCGTTCACCCACACTTCTGCATGTTTCGCCATGCTCGGAGGCAATACATATGGTTTCGTCTTGACGCTGATACAATCGCACGATACACTACATAAAATATATACCTTAAGCCACATGGAAATGCCATTTTAAAAAGAGACCCCTACCATCACATGTTCGCGCATTTAAAAATCAACCAACAACATCGGAGACATAGCTAGTATCAATCTCGGAGGCCGAAAACCAAAAGTGAGAGCCGCGGTGCTAGAATTGAAGTTTTATGCAGAAGATACCGCTGCAAGTCGCGGAGGGATGTATTTCTGTGCTGGCAGGCTAGTAAGCTGTGTTTTCATTTCGTTACCGCAGATAAGTGGTAACCTTAGATAACCTTGCTCAGGGTTCATCACGCTCAAGGATGGTCATCTTGCTACTTGTAACTGGGTTAATTGACGCATTATTGTTATTGGTGTAGTACAAGCCGGAACAATATGAAGTGACCTTCTTTTCTGTCCTCTTCTTACTTCATAGTGTTTAGCATCCTATTTCAGCAATATGATAGCCATCAGCGGCGAATCCTTATTGTTCAACAATACCTTTGGTGACACGTGATCTTGCGGTCTTCTTCATTCCAAGGACGTACGCACACACTCAGTCGCTCACATACACACGCGTACGTAACCCGTGAATGGGTACGGCGGCACCTCTCTGAAGCATTAATGCTACAAGTGAAAGAAAAAACGCAAGCAGGCAACAAGGCTCGTATTTACGCTTACTCGCCTCAGTATGGTCCTGACGTTCTTGCATTTAAAAGGAAGGGGCTCAGTGACAGAACACCATGTATGCGGAGGCATTGTGAGCTGGAACATATATTCTTTAAAGAGGAATCTTCTAACAGAAGCAACAGGAAGCGCTGTGTCATCGACGTGCACTTTCACGGAGACAGCGCCGGGGAAGCGGTTTAGGGTCGTGATTACGATTAATGGCTGTCCCAAGTTAGTAGGAAACCTCGACTACAGCCCCAGGAAGGATGGTCTTCGCTCTGGGCGACGGGTCCTACCCCCTGCGCCATATGGCTGCTGCGGCTTGCTGTGTTTAGCATGCCTATCGGGTAGCTAGGCTATTGAGCAGCCCATCTTATTTTCCGCACATCACTTAATGACCTCACCTTTGCTGGCCGCAGTCAAGGAAGGCGAACTTGTAGTCGTGCGAGCTCTTATCGAGACGAATTTAGTAAACGCGAATATTTCTTTAGAAAATAATATATATTCCTTGGGGTTGTAAGAAGAAATGAAGATAGCCGCACTGCTAAATATTATAAAGCGTGCTGAGAATTACGGGACGATCGAGCCTTTTCTTCTCTCCTGAGGCGCACAAGGACGAGATGCTTTTGCGGGAAATTGTCACAGATGACGGCTTGTGGGAAGGCGCGCTTTCGAGGTACTTTCAGGAGCACTTGCGCGTACAGCAGTTTGACGGCCCTTACCTGTAGTCCATAGTTCAATGGAAGTAACTGAATTCTTTGCGAGTATAGAGAAGGAGAGTTGGACGTTTTTCTTAATTTTATATTATCTGTTGACGTGTTTACCTCCTCTTACTCGATACAAAAACCCGATCTCCTCAGAGCTGTCAAAGGTTCATGCTTCGCAGTGTTGTACTCGCGCGCGCGCGCGCACGCACGCACGCACGCACGCACGCACGCACGCACGCACGCACGCGCACACACACACACACACACACACACACACACACACACACACACACACACACACACACACACACACACACACACACACACACACACACACACACACACACACACACACACACATGGCTGAGGAAATCACGCTGGCCCCGGTTGTAAAATGAAGAAGAAGAGTACAGTACGACGTACGTTGAATAAGCACAGTATATTTGACTGACGTTTCGGCTGGTGGACCAGCCTTGGTCAAAGTAACATGTACATGCATTTGGGCTTCCTTATAAACCCGCGATACATCAGATAAAGTTGTGCGCAACAACAACAACAACAACAACAACAACAACAACAACAACAACAACAACAACAACAACAACAACAACAACAACAACAAACAATGTAAATATAGCGAACCACTGGCGATAGCGATACCACACACGTGGCGCACAGTGCAGAAATGAATCGTTCATTTACTCAATATTTCAATTTAAACCACTTGAAATCAACAATAAAAAAGTAATACAAGAAAAAGAAACATGGAGATAATAAGGCACCGCGCGATAGTACATTCAGGGTGTAGGTGAAGCGCACTGCTCAGTAGTTGTCATAGCGAGCAGGATGAATGACCACGGTTTTTATTGGCATACGTACGGTCGTATACAGTGTCGTGTGCAGACTATGAACATTATGTGACACAGAATTGACGCAACAGCGAAAAAGAGACAATAATAATAGAGGGTTCTTGAAAGAAAGCTGCGTCTCATGGCGGACATAAGGCGTCACGGCTATAGGATGCTTAGTAGGCTCGCTGGTAAGTGTGCCTGTGCTTTCGTTAATGCGAGATGACACGGTGTTAAACTTATAGATTAGGTAAGACTCACGGACTTCGTGATCGTGATGGGAAGGAAAGCCTGATTTAAAAATAGTGGCCCTGAGTTTTTCGAAAGAATGCCCTGGTAAGCGAATATGTCTTGATAATGGTAGGCTAGGAAGAGTATTGGCATGCGATCTATGGTTATTAAAGCGTATTCGAAACGAGGTTTCTGTTTGGCCAATATACTGTTTTGTGCAAACTGTGCACTCCAGCATGTATACAACATTTGAGGTATCGCAATTAAAAGATCCGCGAAGTTTTAGGGTAAAGTCCGAGGACGTGCTAATCACTCTCTCTGTGGTTTGCATGTGCACACACACCTTGCAACGCGCTTTGTTGCATGGGGCGCAGCCGGACGTCTTGTTGTGCTCATTTAATTTTGAGGATGTTAACATATCGCGGAGGTTCTTACACCGTCGGTACACGACGAGAGGTGGTTCGGGAAAAATATCGAGAAGATGTTCGCTTTGGGAAAGGATATTGGCGTGGCGTTTCAATATAGAAAATACTTTTGGCGCTGATGCCGGAAATGTTAGTACAAGATTGGTGCTGTTACGTTTTTCGGGTGACCGGTTTTCGCTAAGAATATCGGCTCTGCTTAATAGATCTACTCGGCATATGGCGTCGTCAATTTCCTTTCTTTCTTTCTTTCTTTCTTTCTTTCTTTCTTTCTTTCTTTCTTTCTTTCTTTCTTTCTTTCTTTCTTTCTTTCTTTCTTAAGTGGGACAGAGGTAGGGGGCCTTCTAGCTTATCACGCCTGCCTAGCTGACGAAGCTTCTTTAGTTTTGATGTGACGCTCGTGTCGAGATACGGACATGACTTTAGCCTCTTTATCAGTGTCCATAGACGCGCGCAAGAAATTAAAGAAGAAAGCCTGAAGCGGGAGTAGAACGGGCGCATGCAGAAACAAGCAAGAAAACGGAGAAATAAGAGGGTGATCCGACGCCTTAGCTACGAATAGCGGACAGGATTAACGAGGGCCTTTAGAAGACTTCCATAGGGGATTTGCGTACTGCTTGAGATGGGCGTCAGTGAAAAATCGCCCTGAGATTCGTATGTGTCAGTGTTCAGGATAGGAAGCGGTAATTGCTTAATTAAACTCCTTCCGGTCCTCTACCGTCGAAGCGATGCCCTTGAAGGCGTCACCTGAAGCACTCATAATGTCCGTCATTTACCACGTTTTAACTTTTTTATATCTTGTCAATCGTGATTAATTAGGGTGTATTCTGGTGCGCTACCGATGAACGCTTTCAATAAACCTCGATAATCGGAGGGAATTAGAGGGTGCCAAAATTAAACATAAGAATTGTAACCTTGCTGACAGCTGCAAAATAGGGGAAAGAAAGAAAAGGCGAATCATCTTACGTGTTTCGATTCAATGCAAAACGTAAACGCGTGCGAGAGTGCGAAGGCGGGCCATAGTTAGTCGAGCAACATTCTGAAAAACGAAAAAGAAAACGCCGTTGTTGTTTCGTCTTTATGTCACCCTGTTGCTTGCGCCGTGGTATCAGAACGTTTTCATAAAAGAGAGAGAGAGAGAGAGAGAGAGAGAGAGAGAGAGAGAGAGAGAGAGAGAGAGAGAGAGAGAGAGAGAGAGAGAGAGAGAGAATTGTGCGAGCAACGTAGAACAGAGAACGTTGTTTGCACGACATCGTAATAACCACGAGAACAAAAACGCAGATATCGATGAAACACACACGTCCGTTGTCGTGTACATCCGGGCTACCATGTCTTCATGCTTTTGTTTTACTTGGCGTAGTTATTACGACGTGCGAGCGAAGTCACGACTATATACAGGCCGAATGACGTTAAAATATGTTACGGCACGCATTTTCAGAAATCCTTTGCAACAGCTCTGTCATGTTCAACACAAGAGAAAACTGGGTTGTCGGTCCTGGATGCGCAAGCGGGATCAGAAAATGGTGCTGCAGGTTGCAGAAAATGCAGAAAACGGTGCTGCGACAACTTGCCAAAGAATGTTTGGGAGTGCGAAGACAAGTAGTAAAGGATGGCAGGTAAGCTAGTTCAATCGAATGAAACTCTCAGGGCTGCTTTCTTTCTGTAAACGCCGACAGAGAGAAAAGCCAGACACGGGAAGGAACGGTAGCATGCTTACCGAGCTTGATTTGTAGTTATATGTCAAGTTGACGATATTAATATACGCACAATAGTCGACAATAATAGCGTTTCATAAAGTTATGTTTCTTTGACAAAGGGATAAACGGTAGTCAGTCAGAGAAACAGAATTTGGGAGCCACGGGAAAGGAAGCGCGGTCAAGATTGGCGGACGATTAGATTAGCTGGAGTGATGAGATGAGATGAAATTGGCAGCCATATAAGGTGCATTCGTTCCACGCAGAGCCGGGGTAATTTGTAAATGCACGCAAAAGTCCCCTCTGCGTTGGCAGTAGGCAACTCGCCCTACCCTATTTTGTTGAAACCGGTCTTCGCAAAGCACATGTTGAAAGCTTTGAAGTTGATTGATCCCGTTAGGCTTGAACGACCTCCTTTAAGTTGATTCTCGAGTGCATGTGCTTGAAAAGACGCAAGAAAGCACCCGAATTTGCTCGACCAGGGCAAGCCACCATCGTACGGACAGACACAAATTATATTTGACCTAATGTACTTCTGGGTGGAGCCGGCAGCACCGTAATTGGCCACCAGTCACACTGACGTTCGTATCTGATATGCCGGCTGACGTAAGCAGAGAGATTTCGGAAAGAGACGACATGTTCCCCAGTTATCCCGGACTGCGCGACAGCCATCTACTGTTTGATTTATCTGAATGTAATTGGGCAAATTCTGGTAACTATTACAGCGGTGGCCTTTCCACGAACAATAATTTGTTAAACGAATAAGTGAGGTTAACATTACGGATATCGTCTTTCACCGCTCTATTTCGCTTTGATGACGAGACTCTTTATTCCGCGTCGTGCTTTTTATTATCCGCCTGCAGTACTACGCCGCTGATCTCTGAACTGATCTTACTTTTTTTTTCAGCTTTAATCGACTGTCTTTCAGCAACCCCCAAATGTCCCCTCATAGTTCGGTATGTTTCTTTTAAATGGTATCTCTATCCTGTGTCACCTCAAACAGAATTTTACGGGAAGACACTTAGTTTATTGTTCTCAATCAACCCATATATGGTTTCCGGGTTGGGCCTGTTGCCAGATCCTGAAGCAGAATTGTGAAGTTGCCAGGCTGTGGCTATTAACGCGCCGATAAGGTACCTATCTCGATCCGGGCAATAGAAATGGTGAAAGGAACGGACGTTCTTTCTTCCTTTCTGTGTGCAAGAAATAGCGATTCACAATGACCTTATTCTATTGAAGCGATCGATAGTCTCTTGGAATGCATTTGATCGGAAAGGTGAAAGAATTGCCCGAGAGAATTCTCAGGAATCGCCACTGAGTACACTATAGTAAATGGTCTGTGCCCTGGCGAACATTCTCTCACGATGAATTTCATTAGAAGCGTCTGATGACCTTAGGAAGACACTAGGAGAAAGCACTTAAAGAATACTATAAACGTGGTTTCAATTGATCTGGTTTGGATCGGGCTTCAGAGGTAGTAACGTTGCTGGATGCGTCAAATCCCTTAAACACGACAGACAAAAACTAGAACAATAGTTTGAAGTTTGTATTTGAAGCAAATTATAGATAAATAATTAGTAACGTAAATGTCGATTGACGTTGAGGTAAGTTCGAATAGGAATGCTAACATTTTCAGCTGGGCAATAGTCAAGAGGCGTCCGTACGTACGTCTTGCTGTTATTGTGGTTTTACACTAAACATTGCGCAGTTCTCAAATCTGTGTGCTGAGACACCTTGATCTGTTTCTTCATACGAGATATATATCCTTACAGGATCAGGAGATGACAACCTGAGCGCTCAAATATATAGGTGAAGCGAGTATTGCACTGACTTCACATTGGGTGTTCTATAGTTCTACACTTACTATCACAACTATACTGACTATAAGAAGGCGGAGGTGCGCGTAAAGTGGAAGAAAGGGACAATATATGTGAGACGGCGCAATATTGGAACTTTTTGGCATGAGATTAAAATGTCGGTGGCACGGACTATTGCGAAAACTCTCATGGAAAAGGAAAAAGAGGATATCGCGTAAAGTTCTCGGTTTTTGTCTCGGAACTTATCACGCAAGCTACATGGCACGAAAATGTGCACACAGTTTCCAATCACTGCCTTTTTCACAGCTCGTCATTCCTGCATCTTCTCTAAAGGCTGGAAGCGCTTAAGGCACGAAAAGAAGAAGTAGAAGAAGTGAGTAAGGAAGGAAGGCTTGCTTGGTGGTTTCTGTCTTCTTATTTTTCTTCTTCTTCTTTTGCATGTCTGAGCAACCATAGGAAAGACTGGATTGCATTCCTAATCTCGGCTTCTGCGATCTGACGGCTGCGGACTGTTTCGGCAGGTCGAGTCTCGAAAGTTCTCGACTTTTATATTGTCTCCGAGCTCCTGGTATCCGAAAGGAATAAGCGTTCGATTTCCAAAGGCGTGATTAATGTTCGTGGACGAACGCGGAGAAAGGCGGCCATTCATCTACCCGTTCTTACGCTGCCGCCAATGGATGTGACAGTTCTTTCCGAGGAAAGCGGCTTTTATTCCGCGCTAAATGAGGCAACGCTGATCCTTCGCGCGCGAATTTTTTCGTGCTTGTGTTTTGCTCGCACGCTGTCTTCTCTCGAGCACGACCGAACGGAAAAGTGCGAAGCGACGCTATAAGCCTTAATCGTTTTTGTTATCGTCTGAGAGTGATTAGGGACGCAACGGTAGTTTGATAAAGCCCGCTACGACGAGGCGATCGTTTTGCGAATTTACGGCGTTCGCCTCATCGCGTGCACGTCTTCCGTCTTTCGGGGCGTTGCATGGTATATATAACTTGGAAAACTGTTCAATTCAATGCCCGCTTCACGAAGTGCCGGACCTTGTAACTACAACGCGGACAGTTTGTTGCTGGTTACGTTGTTATAACTGCACGCAACATGGCCCGAAATACGTGAGGCTAAACATTTTACTCTATTGAAGAAAGGATCTGGTGTAGTGCGCGGCGGATATATCGCTGCGGTAAATCCCGCATGATTCGTGCGGCAGGCCAGTACAATACGTAGTATTGTTTTTTTATTACACGTTCAAATTTCTGGCACTTCTTTTTATGCTCATGGCATTCACTACTTAATAAGCGTGAGTTTTTATGAAGAGGAGTTCGAACTGGGGGGGGGGGGGGCGTCATTCACTCGTCATGAACGGCCTCATCGTCCAGAACGCTCAACTACCTCGAAAATGCGCACACTTTATGTGTGCGCGTGCGTTGCTTTCGATTACGAGACGCTCCGTTGAGGGGAAATCGTTAGCCATTGGTGGTCCTTGGTACGATGACTGCGACAGAAGCGGTCGGCTTTACGCAAATCGAGCATGACTGCGGCTAGTTTGACTGCAGCGTGTAAAGTCACTCGGCGGATCGGAGTTCCTGTAGGCGCCATTGCCCTCTGGGAGGACGGTTTGAACTCTATAGCGTGTCTGATACCGCAATTAAGCGGTACTTTAAACTAGAAAAGAGACATAGTGAGAAAAGGAGCTAAAAGGAGAGATTAAACGACGTTATACCTCGTATTGCTCAGTCCCTATACGAAGCCCGCTACTGGCATGCTGCATGTGCGCGATCCGTGGTCATACTTTGCACTCCGTACACGCAAGTTGAGTGCGAACCTCCGTTATCCACCCCTATAGCGACGGGTAACCCTGAAAGCGTATCCATTTGCTCTAAATACCCCCCTCCCCCCTCTTCTCTATCTGTGTGGGCGTCCAATACAAACAAACTGTGCGAGATTTGTAAATGTAGGACCTAAAAAGTGGGGGTCGCTCGCACCGGAGCCGGAACAGTTTACCTGGCATTACAATCCTTACCGGTGACGTTTATCGATGCTCAGAGTCGACAAAAGCATTCGCAGAGAACCGAGACGTCAAGGTTTGACCTCAGGAATAATTTTAACTCGAGATACAGTATTCTTAACACCCTTTGTCGTAACAAAATTGAAACGGAAGAATAGGACAACGCCCGTGGCCTTTCTCTTCGTCCTGCAACCGCCATGGCGTAAGACACAGGGTTCCTTCCATGTTACCCTATATATGACAAACACGGTGCCTTCTCGTTTATGTCCTCTTATGTTTATTACGTAGAGGCGTCGACACTCAAACGACTTCGCGGTCTGTTCTCATGCCTTGCAGTCCTCATTGTTCTTGACCTCGCACTGTTCGTCGTGCATTTATTTATGAGCGCCGCACGTAGGCAGTCGACTCTTTTCATCGCCCATTCCAAGCAGCTGTCGCGGAGGGAATGATCCTTGCGCTTGCTGCCATATTTTTTCCGGAGGCGCACCATTACGCTCTCCTAGCTTTCTGCTTCATTTCGGCTGGCGTGTTCCGCAGGCGTGCATTTTACATCCCGGGGATCCAATTTGGATTTTCTCTGTTGCCTTATTATTCTATTCCTTGTATTTCCATGATAAAGAGATGAATACGCAGGAAATTGGGTCGAATGGGATGACCTTGCTGGCCGTGCGCTCTTTGAATTCCTTGAGAATTTTGTTCTTTTTTTTTCATGGCGCTCTTTGCTTTTCTGTAATGCCTAACTGAGCTCACAATTGAAGCAGCGAGAAACAATGCATGCTAGAAGAACGCGTCCAGTTGGTTACGTGTAGATGTATGCATTGTCCGGGCAAAGGGTCGCCGCTGGAAAAGAACTGGAAGGTGCCAGGTTGAAGCGGGACACTCGGAGGTACGGCCCGTTTCGTGTCGTTCTGTAAAGGTATTACAGCGACGATTGGTATATAGGTCGCCGTAAGTGTGCATCAGACTTTTGGGGCATCATTCGTGGGCGTCATAACCATTTTTATCATCGTCATCATCAAGTTGCCTTGGCAGAAGTGGTCGCCACAGAAGAACACTGTATGGTCGCGGAAACGACGGCGATTGACGATGACCGCGCGACGAAGACAAGTGTGAAGATGACACGACAGTTCACGTCTCGCGGACAGAAGAGTTGACAAATCAAGCCATCCTTATGCTCATTAAAGAACTTTTTTTTCTCTCTCTCTCTCTCATCTTCATCCCCGTGTACAGTGTTGTCGTAGTGCCACGTCGTCAGTATAGCCGTCGTCGTTGCAGCATCCGTTGTCGTTGTCTTTTCTCTCGGGTCACTCATAACTGATTTTGATGGCGTACTTGCATCGCTTCTGTTCCAAGTGCTCGCGCAATACGCTAAAAAATAAAGTAATTATGCGAACTTTCAGATGCATCTTTGTGGTCACTTTAATATAGTCCCCATTTGACTCGATACACTGATTCCATCTCTTATGTTGCTGCAAGCACATGTGGAAATTATTTTCTGTGAAACAGCTTGCGCAGCGATTTTCTTTGCTTTTGAATTGTCGTCCCCTAAATGCCATCATCGGAGCACTAGCTTACATGTCAGAAAAAGAGAAAAAAAAAAAAGTCGCAGGGGACTAAATCTGGTGAGTAGGGAGGGCGTTCCAGCACAGTGATGAGACTGCGTGCCACAAACTCACGCCGTATCAATGCAGAGTGCGCAGGGGCATCATCGTATGTGCATAATACACCACCGCTTTTTTCAAAATATTTGTTAGCACGCGGCGCACGTGATCTTTCAGGCGCTTCAGGACCTCTAGGCAAGAAGCTGCATTGATAGTTTGACCTTCAGGTGCAATTCGCGGGGCAAAATTCGATGACAGTCAAAAAAGCACGGTCAACATGGCTGATATTTTTCCTTGTTCTACCGCGACATATTTTTTTGGGGCCTTCGCTCGTCTTTCTTTTTCCATTCCTTGCTTTGCGACTTTAGCTCGATGTCGCATTCGTAAATTTAATTTTCGTCGCCGGTGACGACGTTTTGAAAGAATTCCTCGCTGTCATCTGAAGTTTTCCAATCAACGGAACGTTCTTTCCATCGCAACTTTTGCTGAAAGGTCAGCAGTTTCGGAACAAGCTTGGCGCAAGCATTTTTTTTACAGCGAAAGCTGTACATGTCTAACACAACAGATGTATGCAAAGTGTGTGGCACCAGAGCCACGCTACAACACGTGCTATGGGAATGCCAGGAACTAATACAAGACAGTGCGAGCGCAGCCTCCATCGACAGCCTCCACGCGCGATGGCAGGCCGCGCTGCTCAGCTCAAACCTAGAAGACCAACTCTGGGCAGTCCAGAGGGCCAAGGAAGCCGCCGAGAGGCAAGAACTCTTGGCCGTAACCTCGGCGGGTGCCCCAGCCCACTAACTCGCCGGACGCGAATCGTTCTGATTCGAAATAATGTTTTCTCACTCACTCACTCACTCACTCACTCACTCACTCACTCACTCACTCACTCACTCACTCACTCACTCACTCACTCACTCACTCACTCACTCACTCACTCACTCACTCACTCACTCACTCACTCACTCACTCACTCACTCACTCACTCACTCACTCACTCACTCACTCACTGTCCCAGACAACATATGTATTGTTGATGTTGAAAGACAGGAGTTATAAAAGGATCCAGCGTTAATTCCTGATTCACTTTGAAATACACTCTCATCAACACAAAATCTTGTTTATGCACAATGATAACAGTACAAGAGAAGTGACGGAAGCATTTCAGATAACGAGAAAAGGTAGTGACTGTGTTATAGTCAGCCTTCCGTATCCTTGTCTTCTAAAGAAATGAGCCGTTCAACTGGGGTCAACAACGGTGTTCATCTCACCCCCGACCACGAGGCAATGTTTTGGAAATGAGAAGTGCTTTACTGACATCGAGCATGCGCGCACGTTTGATGTAAGGCTTCAAAAAGCGAACGGGTTTTTCCAATAAACGCAGTTGTAAGCCAGCGCCGTGTGTGTACCATCCTCTATTCTGTTGTCTGGTGTCGTTAGCGCCGTTTTTAAACATTGCGTAGTACCTTCTGGAAGGCACGCGTGTACCAGCGACTACCTTGGAACCATCGTTGAGCCATGTATAGAAGCTGACGCACTTTACTTGGTGATAGATTCCGACGATCACCAACTGCCTTCGCCGCTTTCGTTGTGTTTTGAATGTAGTACACTCTTACACTCTAAAAAAAGTTTGCAACGTTTGGGGTGTATATCTGCCACGCAACGATAATCGTCATCTGCATTGATGCGTTTCCTTTCTTTAACGCTGCGAGCCCGGTACTTTCCAGTAACGAACGGCATGCGCGTTATCAGCAAGACATAGCATTCCCGACAGGAAAGTAGCGGGCTCGGCGTTTTCAAGAAAGGAAACGCATCGAGGCAGATGACGATTATCGTTGTGTGGCAGAGATACACTCCAAAGGGTGCAAACTTTTTTTCAGAGATGTAGAAGAACGTACACCCTTTGGTGTGTATATTTTCCACACAACAATAATAGTCATCCACCTTGCTAGCGTTTTCTTTCTTGAAAACGCTGCACTCGCTGCTTTCTGCCGAGAATGCTCTATCATACTAACAACGCGCACACTCTAAAAACAGTTGCACCCTTTGGGGTGTATATTTGCCACACAACGATAATTGTCATCTGTCTTGCCCACATTTCCTTTCTTTAACGCGGCGAGTCACGAATGGCATGCGCGTTATCAGCATGACAGAGCATCCTCGGCAGGAAAGTAACGAGCGCAGCGTTTTCAAGAAAGGAAAGGCGGGCAAGGCAGATGACGATTATCGCTGTGGGACGAGCCCCAAGGGGTGTAAACTTCTTTAAGAGTGTTTTTTCAATAAAGAGTTGTTCGTGATTCACAGTTCTTGCTACTGTGTTCTTCGCCGTCACTACGACGTGACCACAAAGGTTATATGAAAGCGCCCACGCAGTGATTTACATAACTGTTACACAGCCGACCAAGTATGCGCACCTCCGGTCTGTACAATAAAGAAACAACTTCCCAAATAAAACATTAACCGACGTCAGCTCACAGGCATCTCTAAAGCACATCGATTTGTTACTGGAATAGTGGATTATGTTTTGATTTACTCTATTTGCTTTGATTTAGCCACTCAGTATGTGTCACTGGGTGTGTTTCCGTTCATGGTAAAATACTCCAGAATGAGTACGTACTCAGTGTGACTCAAAAGGTACAGATTCCCTAGATGTTGCTTGATGCGTGTCTTACTTTTGTGCGTACGCCTGTCACTTCCATTCATCTCTCATCAAGCATCATACATGGCTGCATATACATATCACAGTGTGCATATACCTGATTTGGAGTTAGAATTTCGGCATAGCTTGTGAACGATGCAGTGCATCAACATAACAATTGCATGATAATGAAGTTGTGACCTCTGTGGCGGTGAAACCTAATCATTCCATGAGATTACAAGTTGAATAAAATGAACGTGAACAAAATTGAACGCATCGCCGTTGTAAAACGTTGATTTAACCACTTTACTAAAAGTTTCACCTCTCATAAGTTTAAACACGTACGTTGGATCTGCATTTCTTTTTATCACGAATGAGAAACACCTCGGCTAATACTCTATTATGGCGGTGCCAGAGCTAGCGAAGAAGAAAATAAAAAGAAGAAATTGCAATTTTACCATTTGAAGTGAATTTTTTTTCCGAATTCAATAACTGTGTGTACAACCAGAGAAAAATACGAAAGGACTCTGGTAGAACCGTTCAATCTTTGGCCCGCCCCCAACAGTTGGTACGACCCATGTATTGTATACGCATCACCATTAATTTCATTACCACTATCATTATCATCATACCATCATCGTCGTCGTCGTCGTCGTCGTTATTATCCTGTCGTGACGCTCGTGAGCTCAGACCATGGCACAGGCAGCCTCGCCGCACGCGAGGCAAAGACGACGGTGCGCTCCACGCCGGCATCGTGTTCAGTCGAACAACGACCGTTGCGACGAGGGACAGAATGCACTGCCACCGTATCGACGTAGCCCGCAATAGTCCTTGGCAAGACCAACTGGACCTTGAAAGGAAGTGCGACGCGGCGGACGCCGGGCAGAAATGCTGGCTCAGCGCCGACTTGACAGCCTGGAACCAAGTGATGCACACACTGGCATTCGAGCTCGTCGAGACCAGGCCGGGCAGGCTGCGCCTGAGTTCGATACCGCGCGGCAAAGCGGGAGGCGACACGACGGCCGTCGCCCGACAGGCGTCCTTTCTGGTTTCTCGGCTCCTCGCGCGCCACCGTTGCATCGACGAGTTCGGCGTGACCTGCGCCGTGCCTTGCGGCCGCCCCTTGGAGGAGACGCCCTTCCCGATCCGCTTGCGTCCTCCGTCGGCGCAAGGCGCGAAGCGAAGCATCCGCTGGCTGGAGATCGAGGAGCGCCCCACGGCCGCCCTCGTCGTGCAAGACATCGACGCCATCACCGACCTCGTGACGGTGCGGATCAGCGCGCGCGCGGTCCGAGCCGAGTTCGCCGCCGAAGTCGAGAAATTGCTGCGCCGCAACGCGGGCTCCATCAAGTCGGTGGACATCTCCGACATGAACCGGCTGCCGCGCAACATCATCAGGGCGCTCGAGTGCCTCGTCAAGTGCGAGTCGTTGAGCCTCAGTTCGCTCATGGATTTCGTCAGGGGCCTGCCGGACGTGGAGGCAGTGGCGCAGCTCGTGCGGACTTCCACGGCTCTGAAGGAACTCACTGTTGACCCCGTCATGGAGGCACAGATTTCGGCGATGGCCAAAGCTCTGGAGTGCAGTGCTACGCTGACGAAACTCACTCTCTTCATACCGGACTCTGCCACACTGCCCAAAGGTCTATTTCCTGCGCTTGAAGTGAACACTGTCTTGAAGGAACTTTGGCTTACAGGGTACTGTTGTATTGACGAACAATGTGGCCAGGCTATGGCATCGGCACTGCGAAATAACGCTTGTCTTCGGGACATCCACATTGAGGACGTTCAGATGGACTACTCTAGCATGGCGGAGTGGCCAGATGCTCTATCGAAGAATAGCGCGCTGGAATGCTTTCAGTTGTCAAGTGAGCAACTGCCCCTGAGCGGAATTTTGGCCCTGTGTAGGACTCTACCGACAAACAAGGTCTTAAAGAAGCTCGTATTTGCTGGATTTCGAGCTTCACAGGAAGAAAGGTATGCGCCTTGTTATTTCGATTATATTTGTTGTAATGTGCCCGGTAGCGTTACAAATTGCATTGCCACGAGGCTTTGTTACTCATTTAACTTTTTTGTTATGGTCGTCTACCAGTGAGCTTGTCGACGTTAGAAGTGACGCGCTCTCTAGGATACAGAGGCTGGCGAGGCGAAATGTTTGTTGCCATCATTTCTGATATCATGGTCGGTCAGTCGGTCAGCTAACCCAGAGAGAGGGAGAGAGAGAGAGAGAGAGAGAGAGAGAGAGAGAGAGACGGACGGACGGGCAGTCAGTTTCAGTTCCGGTCCAGTTAGTCAACCAGTTGAGATCACGGCATAAGATGTATATGTGTACTATTTAGGTGTGGACACACCGCAACGAATGCCGTCGGGAACGCGTCCAGATTCTAATGACCGTTTTCACTGCCCTAAAGCAGAACGATTATCGCAGCGCCATCAGGTGAAAAATCGGCGCAAGCTATCGGCGGCGATATCAGAATGAAAAAAAAAATGTTCTTGTCGCCATGGCAACTGGCAGACAGTTCGCTCGCTTATCGCGCGCAGGACTTGCGCGAATGTTTCTGCCTTGTCAGTGGCGTGCAGGGTGCCAATGAATGGTTACTGGCGGTATACGTTTTAATAGCGCGCCGAAAGTGTCTCTTTTATAGCTACTAAACGAGTTATTTCTGTGTTTTCGCTCGAAACTGTGCCCAGACGATAAAGGCATGACAAAAATAAAGAAAAAAAGGAAAAGAAAAAGAGGAAAACGAAGGAAGAAACGTCATTTTATTCATTGCACAAAACAAGAACGTGCAGAAAACGACGCCAGAACAGCGGGCATTTCCCATAGACATGGAGGGAGGAAAGCGTAGGAGAGGCCTCGGCCAGAACGGATGTGTTGGAGAAAGTGTGGCGGAAGTCGCGTGCTGTTTTTCGCAAAGGCGCACTGGGACTGGTAGTCCAAACATCAACGTCGCCATAACAACCGCGCTCCTGAAGCTCTCGCTTCTGCTCTATGCCTCTGGAATGTGAGATAAGTTTTTCCGGTTCATGTATTTCCAGCAGCACGTTCTTTTCGCGACACAAGCTATCTCTGGAGCGTGGTGTGGTTTGCAATTTGTGTTTTGGGTCTGTGAGTGCGAGTGTCAGTCAGCAACACAAGCAACACGTACACTGAAGTATTCACAGTGCGAGTCTCCGTCGTCTACTTCAATGCGCCACAGAAAAGCACATGAACGCTATGCTTCACTAAAACTGTTACAGAAGCTTCGTCGCTTTGTTCTGACGCGCGTCTGCAGTGCACAGTTCCGCCGGTTCACAGCAATACAAGATAGGTGTTCTGTGGTGCAAGTTAAAAGGTCGCGCCTAGCTGCTATGGCGAGCTGATAGGAGCCGCAAAGGGAGATGGCACACCAACATGGCTGCGTTTCCGGCTTCAGAAACGTGACGTCAGAGCCTCTCCTATTTCGTTTCTTTCCTCCATGCCCGTAAAAAAGTATTGCCACCTCACGTGACAGACTCATGATCGGAGAGTCATCTCGTGGCACTGTTACGATTTAGCGGACATTTCCAGGCCTTTTTTCAAGGCGCTCTGTCAACTAACCGGCCAGATGAAATCACGCAGCAGGACACGCTAAACGCGTACTGTTGGCGCGCACTGCTGCGCAATCTCAAGATTGCAGATGTTCTTACCGAGGCAAGCACTTTTGCTACCTAAAGAGTACATCTTGCACCGTGGTTCAGACACAGACAGCAAAACCACTCGGTCAGCCAGTCACGGCTATTAGTCAAGCAGTCGGTCAGTCGGTCGGTCAGTCGGTCGGTCGGTCGGTCACTCAGTCAGGTGGTGTAAGCTGTCGCAGATATTCGTAGGAACTCCCCTCCGCGATAAGTTCTGGGGTTTGTAATATTGCGCAACCCTCTTTCTCTCTGTCAGGGAACTCTTGGCAGAGCAGTTGGCCCAGAGCAAGTGCTACGGCCGGGTACAGCTGCCATGGGTTGACCTTGACCTGGTGGGCCTCGGAGTGGCCCTCAGCTCTCCTTTGGAATGCCCCGAGGAACTGCACCTGCCGGACATCTGCCAACTGTCCGAAGCAAGTCTCAGGCCTCTGTGCGAAGCCTTGGCGTCAAGCAAGCGCATTCGCTCATTTAGCTTCGCCGTGCAGGGTCACACCGAGGGCAGAGGAGCTGCGCTCTGCGAAATGCTGAAAGCCAACCGGTCCATCAAACGCCTGCTTCTTAACATGGCGGACGACAGAGACGCGACCTTCTCCCGAGACGTCTTTCACGCCCTGGCTGCCAACAGGTCCATCACGCATCTGGTCTTCCGCCTGGACAAAGTCGAGAGCCTCGAGACGGCCACCGCGTTCTCTTACATGTTGGCCCACAACAGCACAGCCACGAGCGTTTCGGTCTGGTTCGCGGCCGATCTTCACGCTCAATTCATCCAGCAGGTGTCCAGTGGTATGTCGCGCAACAAGGTAATCGTGAACCTCAAGCTCGTGACCGACCTGGTGACCTGCGACACCACGAGCTTCCCCGTTTTCGAATCGCTGCGGAGGAACAAATCCGCGCTGAACCGCGCCACGGAATTCGTCCTGACGCACCGAGCCGACAGGCAGTTGGCCGAGGACTTCGAGCACTTCTTGGGCCGGCCGTGCCTTTTCGCTCACCTGGTGGAGGTCACGGGAAAAACGGAACCCGAAGCGCTGGTAGATGTGACCTCGGCCCAGCACTTCCTGGAGGACAACTATCTGGTTCTCACGGGAATCGTCAAGCATTCTGTGGTGTGTCGGCCAGCCGAAACCACGCAGCTCGACGCACTTAACACCCACTGTTGGCGAGCAGTGGTGCGTCATCTCAGGATTGCAGACGTTCTCACTGAGGCAAGCTATGCCAGTTAAGGATCGAACGTCTAATTTCGTTAGAACTATGGCGTATCGCGTTGAATCAGGTGGTGGTCGTGCGTTTTATTCTGATGCAGAACACCGCTGTAGTAAATTAACCGGATCTGGAAATGCGTTAGCGCGAAAAACTATATCGCGCTAACTCTACTACAATGCGAGCCATTTCGAACTTTTTATTAAATTCAACGAAATTACTTATTAATTCTCAAATCTGTTTATTGGACCGCCAACGTGCGGTAAAGCTTAGAAACCAACTGCATTGGTGTAAGTTGGTCATAATTGCCTGCCTCGTATAGACGCTCTCCGACACTGCGCGTGGTCACAGTAGGTGGCGATGGTAGGTAATGCGGAAGATCGCCAGGGATCCGCCGCAGTGGCACATTAGTTGCACACATTCAGTATACGTGTGCTTAATGGCACGTGCATTTATGTACGTGCGATATCGTGTGTCGACGGTAAAGACGGTCGCACAGGCAACTAACTAGTATAATGACTTTCTGAGGTTCCGTCGATTTGCTGTTTCGTATTATTTTGCCACTCGAACTAAGAGTTTAGCCGGTGTTAGCGCGGCGTTATAATTACCGCGTGCTTTTTTTTACATTGATACGAGGAGGTTGTACTATATTTAGTACCTTACACGTATAGATTATCTAAGAGATTCAAGTTTTGTCGATATTATATTACGATTCCTTATTTTTTGCCATATCATCTACGAATTAAATAGGTATCAGCGTCGTTTTATAATTAACGAGTTCATTACTACATTACGATGAGGAGATTGTTCTATAGCCGTTTATCTCATGTGATACACTCCTGGAAGCTTGAGAAAGATGGCCGCATCTAGCAGTGGTAATGTTGGAATATCATTGGTGTCGTTCTTCTCTAAAACCTGTAATAACTCATTGTTTCAACATACATGCACGTAAATTTTGTTTAGAACTGTTGCATAATCAAAGATAAATTTTCCGTGTTCATGGGACCTTTTAGCTTCGTGACATTAATATTTTATAGTAATTATTTTATTACGCAATTACATTTCTTTTGGTGAGAATATATTCACTATGGACAGCAATAAAGGCGAACAAGTTCAAATCTTTATTGGTGTTTAATGGTGTTTGGAGAATTGCTGCGTTTAATTCCTCCCCCCCCCCTCGCCCCACGACTGTGGGCCGAGCGTGAGCCCCAGCCTGCTCAGCATGCGGCAATGCGCACAATGTAATGTGCATTGCCCATTGCAACAACGCACTGCAATGTGCACTGCACACACTGCACAGCGCTCGACACCGTCTTTCTGTTCTCGAAAGTCACCACAGCCTAGTCTTCAGAGCTCTCCTGAACCTCCTGGTGTCAACCGGGCTGTCGTTCTAGGGGCCCGCCTTGCTATGTATCACTGCTCGCGAAACGGTGCTGCCAAAGGCCATTCCTCCGATTGTCTCCTTTTCGCTCCCCTTCTACTTTCCCTTATAGGCGCCGAGTTATGCCCCCTGCAGGGAACAAGAAATAGCGTATTTTAGAGCGCAGCTCTTTGGCATCCGTTCCTGGGTTTCGCGTCGTCGTCGTCGTCGGCGTCGTCGTCGGCCTCGTAACCAGCTCCGCCCCCCTTTCATCCCCCCAGCGCTAGCAGCGACCGACTGATACCGCTGGATGCCGCTGACGCCGCTAGAGAGTCAAGATAACGTGACTGCATAGAACACCGTCGCCGCCATGCAGAAAGAGGAGGAAAGGGTCCCCCCCCCCCCCCTGTTCTTGTGTGGCGGATAGCTGGGGTTGACTCACTATCGCCGTCAGCGGCATCAGTCAGTCGCTGCTATCTCTTCCCTCCTCCCTTTATCGTGTTGTCCGCTTGCTGCGCGCGCTTCTGCCCCCATCGTTTGCCGCTGGGTGTACACGCCGCCCCCCTCCGCTTCCGCTTACTGCTGGTTGCTCTCGACGGCGGCGATGAGCCTCCGCTTCGGCGGCGCGAACTGCAGGGTCTTCTCGGCGGCGGCGATGAGCTTCTGCTTCAGCCTCGCTTACTGCTGGTTGCTCTCGACGGCGGCGATGAGCCTCCGCTTCGGCGGCGCGAACGGCAGGGTCTTCTCGGCGGCGGCGCTTAGCCTCTGCTTCCCCCACGGCTGTGACAACCTCGCGAGGCACTTGTATAGATCTCGTCTTTGAGAATCAAGCATTGGTGTACCAAGTCGAACATATATCAGTCTATTTCTCCGACCACAAAGCTTTTCCTTCATGACTGTCAAGAACTGTTAGTGGAGTCTTTGTTAAAGGAATACGTGTGAAAAATAAAAAAAAAAATTATGTGATAGCGCATACATGTGTTGCTCGATTTCTTTGCCTCAATCTATCCAAAAGGTGAAACAGCTTATTTGCTGCGCTCACATTTCGCATTAGGAAGTAACGTAATCGTCGGTAATTTTTTTCCTTTATGCAACCATCTATCTATCTATCTATCTATCTATCTATCTATCTATCTATCTATCTATCTATCTATCTATCTATCTATCTATCTATCTATCTATCTATCTATCTATCTATCTATCTATCTATCTATCTATCTATCTATCTATCTATCTATCTATCTATCTATCTATCTATTCCTCCTTCCCTCCCTTCCTCTTGATAGATAGCCCATTGAAAAAAAGTTGCAGTCAGTATACTAGCGAAATGGCGATTGCTATTGCTACAGAGTTGCAAATGGAGTGCAGTGACTGCAACAATATATACTACGTCATGGTATCATTCGGCATTGCGGCTGGCAGCGAGATTGCCATTTAGTGTCTCTCCTGATGTGCCCACAAGGTTTTGTGATTCACTAATGGCATAGTGAAATGTAATGGGGATACAATAATAATCATAATCAACATAACATATAAAATATACCCCCTGCCTCATCTCCATCACCAATTAGACGTCCATCATAAGGAAGATTGATAATCGCATCAACGTCGCCAATCATCTGCAAAAGATGGATGCATTGCATTTTTTTGGGAGAGTCATGCGATGGTGGTTAAACAGCAGCAAGCTGCTGCGGTAGCACAGTGACTATTGTGTTGCCTTCGCCGAGCTCGAGGTCGGGGGTTGGCTTGACTTCGCGTATGTAGAAGAGGAGCATGCAATATCATGGATAATTTAGTCATTTTTTTGCAGACCTTTTTTTCGTCTCGACTGCCGACCAAGACTCGGGTGGCTTGGCGGCGCCGAGTAATGGTAGTTGCCGGGCAAGTCTGTAGTAGGCATGCCAACTTTTGAATATGTTTCTCTAAGGATAAAACGGCGTGGGCAAAGAAAATAGGAAAAAAGAAATAAATCTGAAGAACGTGTGTGCCTGTGTGACAAAGAAAGTGTTGGTGACTGAGAAGCCAGACGGACCTAATTTACGTTTAATGAACACACTAAAGAAGCGCAACAAATAGGGGTGAGATAAATAGAGAGAAATGGAAAGAAAGGTTTAATACATCAACAAGTCGAACAATGAAATCGACGAGGCTCGCAGGGTTAGCTTTCGATGGCGATGCACAGATTTACGGAGGGAAGTGTCCGAGCACGAATGCCTCGAAAGAAAGCAGGACAAGGGCGCTCAAGAGCAGGCAAACAGTCTCTGTAGAATTATCAACGCCCTTCTTCTGAGGGAGGAGGAGGGCTCTTTGATAAGGATATATATTTCCTAAGAAATTCCCGTACGCCAAGCTGCTGTTTATAAATGCAGACAGTTGACAAGCAAGACTTGCTGATGCTTAGCGCTCGTTTCCTTCTTATGTTACCTCTTCCTTACGTTTGTCCGTGTGTACGCGCGCTGCAGTTCGCCATGAATGGGCTATGAAATATGGTTCAACAAGTTCAGGCTACCAGCGCAAGCATAATACTGAGGCCAGGACCAGTAAGCCCAAGCCCCACGCCTGCAAGTTATCTAGCCGAAATTGCAGCATAGCCGTGTCCTGTAACGGGTAATGATGTCACTGGCTATAGAGCGCACCACTGAATCCGCGAATACCGTAAAATTTGATCAAGGAACGGTCGGATATCCTCGTAGGCGGTGTGTGTTAGTGCTTCGTGTATTTCATGGCACTTCTGTTTGAGCAGTGCTTTCGCCTCTCTACTTCCTTAGGGTTTTCAGTCGGAGGGAACGGAATTGTGTCCGTGTGGTACGAACACATTTATTGTCGTGATCGGTGGTAACGTGTTCGTATAGCTTTGTTCAAAATTCTGTGTCGCGTACCTGTGTGTCGTGTGCTAAACAGCTTCGCTGGTCATCTACCTTCACAGAGCTGAATACCTCATGATTTCTTTTTTTTTTTTTATTGCGTTCCTCTCGAGGAAAAGCAATCAATCTTCCTTCCTTGCTTTCTTTAGCGCCCAGTTCGCCTTTAACGCTTTCGTCAGCGTCGCGTGTCTCTCGCTTCCGAATCTATTCTCCCTTAACGTGAATGGTTTTAGTAGTTATTCTAGTTTAAATGACAAAAACCACCGGTCTGCCGATTCTTCTATTGCTTAGGGCTTCCATTAGTACTAAAAAAATGAAATGTAATATAAAACGTAAGTGTGTTAGTGCCGAGACTAGGAAACGAGCGCAAACGAATCCGTAATGACTCGAGGGAGCCAGAGGTAAAGCGTCGTAAGTCAATAAACGCACAATCGCATACTAAAAGAAATAATAATGAGACAGTGGCAGAGCTCGCAGAATGGTAGAATTCACTCGAACAGGGAGTACACGAGGCGAATTACTGACTAAACTTTCGCACACACGATTTCTCGGAAGGTTTTCGTTTTCTACGCTCTCTATTATCTTATTTTCTGAAGCTCAAATTTACGCGCAGATCTTAGTAGGCGAAGCGAGCCATTCCGCTGAAAAGCGCAGCAAAGTAGATTACGTCAGCACACGACGAAGAAAAGAAATTGCAGCGGAAACGACGGCTGACTAAGGGTGGAACAAGCGAGTATAGGCTAAGGAATTGGCCGTGTTCGTGTTTTGCGTCACTCGTGATGGATTGCATGGTCGTTCGTTGTCGCCGAGTAGAGTTGAAAAAAAAAATGTTTCCTTTTCACTTTATTTTCGCGGTGAACGCATGAGAGCGAACGATCATGCATCGCTCGAGTATCACGCGTTGCAAAGAATCTGACCAGAACAGGGGTGTGCTATTCTCTCACGCAGTCGAAGAGCGCCGCATTGTCCAATTTGCCATAGTGTCATCTCCGATTGAATCACAGGACGGCTACACCGCTTCTCTGATTGGCTCTCCTAGAACGCGTCATTCTAGGTCGTAGTCGTAATCAGCTCACAAGAGAAATCATTGAAGCAAAGGCTATCATTGGTCTGGGCCATGCATGTGTAAGCTCACCTTCATTATCATGATCAAGCAATGAACTGGCGTATCTCCGACTGCAGCCACAGGCTGTCTGAATATGTTGTCACACGGGTAATATCGGTTTTGTTGCTTGCTTTTTTTTGTAATCTCTTGATGTCACATGGTTTGCCGAGTGTATAAGTAGCCTTCGGTGTCACGAAATAAACCATCAGTTGGAAGTTAGCGCTGACTCTGTTTTCCGTTTCCTTTCATTACCCCTACCTCCTTCCTTTTTCGCGCTTTCTGAGCTGCGCTACAAGCCTAAAAAGTCATGACAGTGACACGTCGAGAAGTAAGCAATGGAAATCAGCGTCGCGTCTTGCGCTTTCAGCACGCGCTATTTGTTGACAGGCGCTGTAACATCGAAAGCTAAGCGCCTGATGACTATGATAGGCGATCTTTTAAGTTTTTAAATGCGCAAACATTTCTGTGCCAGCCCAATGAGGAAATCCGGTCCGTCCGCCTGCCCGTCCGTCCGTCCGTCCGTCCGTCCGTCACGTAAGACGATCGCTTTCAAGATATGGCCCGCGGCAGCGAGCGAATTCCCCTTCGTGCTGCCCCTCGCTTCAACAGGAACTAAGCGGCGAGAACACGGCGAACACGAAGCTATCAGCACTCGGCGCGCTCTGTCCTCATCGCAGATCGCTTTCAAGATAGCGGCCGCGCCATACGCCGCCGCCGTCGGAGTACTGTCGATCACAGTGGTTGATGGTTCTGACGCGGATGAGTAAAGCGCTAAAGAGTGATAACGGCTTATAATGATCGGAACGTCATCAGCGCACCTGGCGCCGGCATCTGCAATAGTTTGTGTCCTGGATTCACCTTGCGCCGCCGTCCGAAGCAGTTCGTGTCACCCCAGCGCGGTCGTTTAAGCTGGTCGGATCAAGTTTCGTAACATCGATAATGACACTGAGCTGCATGGAGATTAGCTAGTGGCAATATGCGTACGCATACTTAGACAGCTCCCAGAAGAGTTTCTGCGTGAATGTCTTTCTCGCGGTGACGAACAAGACGTCATATTTTCTTCATTGCTACAGCTCATTTCATTCTGCGAAACTGCAATGCTTTCTTTCCTCTTTTAGGTTCTCTCAAAAGCACAGCGTTCACTTCTCACTGTGGAGGTTGCAAAACTCGGCAGCTTTCATGGACCTTGGAATATTTTCCCGAAGAACATTTCTGGGCTGCAGATCCACTCCAATGAGCTAGCGACATTTTATGTCTAGAAGCTCTGAAGGGAGCAGAGCTCCGAATGGTCTTTAAGACAGCACTTAATTGCGCAAGAATAGCATTCACTTGACATGCTCTTTTAAGTGTTCGTCTCTCTTGCACCAATGGGATGCTTCTTAAAACCGTGCATCAAGTAGTTCCAGCAACAATTTTATTTCTGCACCAGGACATGTCCAGACTGTGCGACGCGATTCTCCCCCCCATCTCGACGTACCCCTCCCCGGGCGTCGCCCATAAACCGGCCATTCTATGAGATGACCCTGCACTGGACAAGAACAAATACGCTTGAGTTTTTGTGACCGGTGGCAACGAAGCACGGCGTGTTGACCATTGGTGAATGACGAAACCGGAGCTCCGACCGTTGCATTGCGCGAAAGTATGGCGTTTCCCGGCTTTTGTTACAGAGGGCACGCATGCCCGCTAGAGTGCTTGTGATAGCGGTCTACTTGAGTGTCTCAAAACTACACAATACTCCAGAAAGTGGACCGTAGTAAATAATGAAAAAAAAATACAGATCCAACGCACATGTTGGAAGCTATGCGAAGCGAAGCCTAAATAACGCGATTAACTCAACGCATGCAACCTGTCAGATTTAAAATTAAACTTATCTCGCGACCAGTGAGGGTAGGAGGGGGAGGAGGAGCCCTGTGCGTACGGCACGCATACGTAAGAACTTTGCCGGGAGCACACCTTTTCTGCACCCCCCCTCCTTCACCATCCACACATACGTATGCGCTTTACTATTGCTATAACTTCAAGGGCAATGCACAAGCAGCAGTGAACTTTGAACAGCAGAGACTGACAAAAAAAAAGACACTGTCTTTAGATCGCACCTACGTTTTCTGTGACGTTGCTGTTGCCGATTTCGCTTGCTTCAGGTGCTATACTGAATAACCTTGCTCAAAATAAGTACCCCACTGGTATACGGCGTCTTGCACTGCCTCAAGAAGGCCGAGAAAGTACCAAGTAATGACTTTTTTTGTATGAATTATTTATATCTTGTGTCACCCCATACATTAAGATTTCAAAACTTCTTTCGAAAGTAGAATCTTTTTTTTCGTAAAACATGACGCAAACATTCGTAACATCGTTGAACGAGCTCAAATTCGTAAACTTCGCGAAAATTTTTTTGTTTATTTTTATTTTATTTACACATACTGGAGCCTCGGTGAGGCCATTGCAGGAGTGGGCAGTGAGGGAGTGAAGAGAAAAAAGAAAGCGAGGGAGTTCGGGAGAGTTGGCTGGTATATGGCTTTGCAGCTAACGGTCGCGCGTTCAATCTGATGAGGACAGGTGCATACAGAGAAAAGTATGCGACAAGTATGAAATAATACTTAGGGGTGCTTCCTAAATTTGTTGTAAATTCTACTTTTTATCTATAATACCGAGTTCCTCCTCTTTTGTACAGGTTCTGTCTTTTGACAGTGCAGGCGTTCTTGAGAATTTATGAATCACGGATGCCACGTTCTCAAACAATATTAATTTGTCAGCCTGCGTTGTTATTCTTTTTTTAATTGTCAACTGGCCGCGCTTACACACTCCGCAATCTACATTCATGCGATAGTTACTCAATCCTTTGGACGTACGCGTCTGCGATGTAGTTACAGTTTCCGACAGATCTGTTGCCATTGATATTCAATCCGACGACATTTTCCCTAATGATGCAAAATTACTTCCACATTGTATTCTAGACGGTTTATTTCAAGATCATCTGCAGAGCTTTCAAATATCGTAACTGCAACAGACGCTTCGCAATGTGAATAAAAGTCAGGTGTACGTACATTTTTATCAAGATTGGACATTTTCTCTTCGGCGGCCCGATTTTATACCCATCCTTTTGGCCGAATACATAGCAGTGGTGCTGACTATACACAAATTAAATTCATCAATTACACCAGCCGTGATAGTCACTGGTTCGTTATCATTGCGCTCATCCCTTACGGCTTCCCGTGACTCTCGTGTAGTGAGGATGTTTCATTCATGGGTACCTGAATAGTTGAGAAGTTTGCGTTTGATTTGGTAGCCTGGCCATAAAGGACTAATTATAAATGAAATTGCCCATTCTCTAGCGAAGGCATCGATAAGTGGCCTGATTCTCCCTTATTGCCCTTTGACTGCTCATGCTACTGCTGCTAGACCTCGAAGGAGTGTCATTACGCAGGTAGCTTCAGGATCCGCAACAATTAACTCACTGGATTACTTACGTCTTCTATGCCCTTGGCTCAGATTCTTGCCCAGAAGTGTACATCACGAGGCTACGCTGCCTTATACCTACGTTAAACTTCTATCTACAAAGGTATGGTCTGGTCCCCTCAACATTATGCCCATTCTGTGGCGAAGCGGACACAATGGCCCATTTGTTGTGACCTTGTAGGCGTTTTCCTGTAATAACAAAAATATTACAGGAAAGCCCGCTTCGCAATATTGGCCTAGATTTATCTGTGCATGTGATCCCATCTTTGTTTATATCTTTTTTCTATCCCAACTTTTGCAGCCTCTGTTATTGGGTTCAATCACAGCAATGTTTGCTTGGAAATCCAAAATTACCTGCTTAAATATAATTGATTACCATGCTAGACTGATGGTCTCCCCTTACCACTATTTATTTATTTATTTATCTATTTATTTATTTATTTACCTATTATTAGTTTTCGTTATCTCAGTTCACGGCTTTTTATCTTAATTCACTCACAAAAATGTCAGCTTCTAAGCTCCGACATTCAACTTGTTAATTCCTTTGTTTTTATCCACCTAATATAACCACCTGATTCAAGGCCAGTCCCCCACTGTGGGTATGAACAACAACAACAACAACAACAACAACAACAACAACAACAACAACAACAACAACAACAACAACAACAACAACAACAACAACAACAACAACAACAACAACAACAACAACAACAACAACAACAACAACCTCATGCTTCACAGTGGGATGTGCCCATTCTGGATGATTGGCCCAAGGACGGGCCCATCCCCACTGCAGCCTTCACGCTGCGATGTTCGTGTCCGCCAAGGTATATCAGCCCTGTTCCAACAACGCGACCACTGCTGGGCAAGTATGGGTAATATTGTTTGCTCCATCAAGCGTGTTTACGGCCTGTCGCACTATGACATGCTGCCCTTCCCGGTACCAGGGTCGACCCAACTGCTTGATTACTAAATCATGGGTTACTCTTTTTGTATGTTTCCCACGCTAACAGCACATATGTTCTCTTTTTAGAGCGCAGCTCTTTGGCGTCCGTTCCTGGGTTTCGCGTCGTCGTCGGCGTTGTCGTCGGCCTCGTAACCAGCTCCGCCCCCCTTTCATCCCCCCAGCGCTAGCAGCGACCGACTGATACCGCTGGATGCCGCTGACGCCGCTAGAGAGTCAAGATAACGTGACTGCATAGAACACCGTCGCCGCCATGCAGAAAGAGGAGGAAAGGGTCCCCCCCCCCCCTGTTCTTGTGTGGCGGATAGGGTGCTCTTCAGTTGCCGACGCGCCGGTTATTTCACGTAGGCCCCGGCACGTCGACGAATACGTGACCACCTTCCCACGGCTAGACCTGGTTCTTAGCGCTGCGGAAGCGAGGGTATCATATTGTTTGTGTCGGCATCGGCGGCGTTGTCCCTGAAACCAACTCCGCAGCTGGGGTTGACTCACTATCGGCGTCAGCGGCATCAGTCAGTCGCTGCTATCTCTTCCCTCCTCCCTTTATCGTGTTGTCCGCTTGCTGCGCGCGCTTCTGCCCCCATCGTTTGCCGCTGGGTGTACACGCCCCCCCCCCTCCCCCCTCTTCCTGCGAGTCTCCGGTTGTCAAAGCGCCGGCTCGAACTTAATTCCTTTCTTCGCTCCTCCTCCAATGCAACCCCTGTGCGGTGGCAATCAGAGAGCCAGATCGGTGGCGGCGGATCTGTATATGTGCACCGCCCGAGCCGAAATTGCCGCTGCCGTTCGCCACTGCGAAATTATCTGCCAGTTCTTTCTGAGCCATGAGCGAGACGACCGATGGAAGTCCTCCGTCTGCTGCTGCTGCTGCTGCTGCTGCTAAACGAGCTGCCAGAGCAGAGGCCCAGCGCCGTCGCCGTCAGAATCCAGAGGTGCGTGCCGCCGAAGCAGAAGCTTACCTAGTGGAGTCTTTGTTAAAGGAATACGTGTGAAAAATAAAAAAAAAATTCTGTGATAGCGCATACATGTGTTGCTCGATTTCTTTGCCTCAATCTATCGAAAAGGTGAAACAGCTTATTTGCTGCGCTCAAATTTCGCATTAGGAAGTAACGTAATCGTCGGTAATTTTTTTCTTTCAAGACTAATATGCATAATCTGAACTAGCGAGCGAACAAGGCAATCCTCTGTTCGGAGCTGATGTGACGACAAGGTCTCTTGTCTTCGTCAAGCTGGCGCTTCTTGAAACACCATCGCCATAAATTCAAACGTGAACAGTTCTGGTGCTACTACGCTACGTTGTCCTGTTTTCAGGCTCACTCGCATTTGTCACCTCTTCACAATCCACGTTAAAAAACTTACGCCTTTGACTACTCCATGCTTATAAACCTAGCTACAGAGCAATTACACGTCGCACTTCCATGTAGTTATGCGTAACAGGCATCCCGATCAGTCATTTCCTCTTCGCGTTTAAGTTCGTGCTGATGGCTCTTGCCTGACGATCACAGCTCGCCTTGTCAAAAAGCTGGCTCTAGAGTCCGGACTGAAACTCCCCTCCTTCGCCGCCCACTGTTGATAAGTTCAGGTCTCAATGTTTCTGTGACCGTTCTTATTTTTTTCTAGTTTGGATCTTCTTCCTAAGCGGACAGCATTCCTTCATCTGTATACTGCCGGCAGTAAACCGGGATCGTTCCGAAGGTGGTGAAAGTATTTTGCTACAGGTGGTCACGGGTGTGATCTTTGTCTGACAAACACCATTAAAAAAGAAAGGTACTGAAGTCAAGGGAAACTTTTCTTTTCTATAGTGCAAAGTCTAGCGTCAGGAAAAGGTGCGTTGGTAATCAATGCGCATGAGAGAAACCCTGCCTGGCATGAATTGCGCAGCATCGCCCCACTATGAATCGTATACATGACAAAGGAGGAACGTGGAGACGAGAAAGATCCTTTATTGAACGTGGCACCACTTCCGTTTTACAAACCACGGTTTCAACGCCTTCTTTATTTGCAAGTTACATAATAGCAAGTTTGAGCGTCACGGCTGCAACTTTACGAAAGGGCTACGCTACAATGTATTTATTTGTTGCTTCCGCAAGTGCAACGAAAAGTCAGTATGTAACAGATTTAGGAAATACCGTTACATGTTTCTGCATTTAAATGAAAATTTCAGGCACTCCCACTCTGAAAGCTATACACCCTCTTAGTGGGAATGCGCACGGATGATGCGCTGCCCATCGATGCTCGTGCTTGCGTAATCATGGTTTTGGGGATAGTGGGGATTCGGCTTCTTTTTTTCCCCTTTCCAACAGATTTCACGAGCAACGAGATTGATTTACGCCATCCTATTCATACTTTGGCGTCAGCTGAATGGATGCTATGATGGATGAATTCTATAAGCATTCCCTTTGAAACGGTGTGGCTGGTTGCGCCACCAAGCTCTTTTTCGTATTTTGCCTGATCTCTTACCTATCTTCTTATTATTACTTTATTTTACAGATAAAAATTCTCCGCATCAAAGTTCCTGAACCATTATCGGGAACATTGTTTTCGTGCGCCTTTGTCGTTTGCGGCCTCCCTACTTTTCTGCCACTAAGCCTCCGATTGCCTCTTACTAATCTCTGTTGCGGGCAGGTTTACTTTCCCCCTGTTATCCCTGGAACCAAACACTTCAAGGAGGCCAGCACAGCATAAACCGACAGCTGGGTAGATAGCTTGACAGCCTAATAATATTTCTATCGTTCCCCTAGATTTACCGCAGCAAGCACATGCTTCTTCTTCCTTGGTCTACTTCGCTTTATAAGTATGTGTTTTAAGGAATCCTGATATCGGTTCGAAAAACAAAGAACTTCCCTTTGAGTTATCATACATTGTTTTTCTTTCCTTGATTTCGTTTTCTACCTGTTACTTCTTACCGGTTTCTTTTCCGTTGCCACCACCCAGTAGATTGTCCCAGCTTCCCTGGCTTTGAGTTTAACGTTCTTTGTTGACATGTTACTTGCGAATACGTCGCATACTTACTGGTAAGCTTCAGTGTTCTTGTCCTCCACTTTGAGTCAGTATTTTTCCTGTACAACTATTTACGGCAGGACTCACCTCACGATGGCTGTCGATAGTAATGTGACCAGCAATCGAGCAATGTAGCGAAAGACCATATTCCTAAAGTCACATTTATTTTATGCGAGTAGGGGTAATTACGAGTCTCGTTGCTTCGGCTGTATTCCACATACTCCGATATCAGCCCACTTTGCATCGGCACTCGCTTGCCAATGTCGCCCATCAGTATGTAGGCATGCCGACGACTGTAAGACACCGACGTAGTGACGATTAAATGACAAAGAAGGAATGATATGGACCGAACGACAAAGGCGTATAACGACGACACCATGACGACACTGAGGTGTCGATTGTTATACTATAACGATGGAATGACCACGACAACGTGACGACGATATGAGGACAATGAGATGACGATGACTGCACGAAGATGACGTGGCGCGGTGATTTGACGATAAACGAATGAAGGCGCGGTAATGACGACGATGGCACGACCAAGACCGTAGGACAGCAACGGTATGACAAAGGACACATAATAGCGTGTATATGACGATGGCGCAATGAAGACAATGAACTCAACATGCAATCGGGAATGCAGCCATTAGAAAGTCTCGCCTGTCGCACGACAGGAAAAGAAATATACCGTGGCATGCGCTTGTGCACGTGCATAGATATCGGTATAATTGAGTTCCTGCCCGGGCAAACACCTTGCCAGGAATCTGCGGAATCTGCTGGTGCTTCCTTTTGCCGCTGGTCTTAGCGAGATAACTCCTACTTTTTCCATTGGAGTGGCCGCGTTCACAGCTTGGTGGCCCATTCTGAGCGTTCGTCGTGGGTTACCTTCCATCAGTGTGCTTAACTAATATCAATACATCACTCACAGATCAACCCACGCATTCCTTTTGTTCCTTTAGCTCTCTGCTTCTCGTCTTCTGTTACTTCTGTTAGCGCTGTTCCTCTACATGCAAAGTAGATTACTGTTAGAGGTAAGTCAATGCTGAGGGAAAATGAGAGAAAAAAAGAAAAAAGAAAGAAAGATAGATAGATAGATAGATAGATAGATAGATAGATAGATAGATAGATAGATAGATAGATAGATAGATAGATAGATAGATAGATAGATAGATAGCGCAGAGAGAGAGATAGAGATAGAGAGAGATGTTTAATGTTATAGACCAGGCATGTTACAGGAACACAGGAAAAGATTGCACGCACAGCCGACACTAACCCGTTCATACTCAGAACAGACACAATGTCTCACTGTTCTCAAGTAAAGACTGAAAGTGTTTTTGTTGAAAAGAAAGAATAATAATGTGTTTCTCTTATCACTGGCTAGGTTGTTTTCAGCAGCGCCACCGATCAGGAAGTAGTCGCCGCGGTGTTAATCTATTTACACCGCGGTGTTAATCGCCGCGGTGTAAATTATTATACACTTTATTGCTAATGTCGGCAGGAAGATTTGTAGCGGCCCTTGTTAACAAGTGGGAAGACATAACACGTGAATAGTGAAGTGGATGATTGTTACAGTTCTACGCCTACATTGTAGTTTTGCAGTTTAATGGCAGGTTTATGGGGGCATGATTTGATACTTAATAAAAAAAAGTTTAGCACAAAAATGGTCTTTATGCTTACGCTGAATGCTACGTCAGTGCCCGGATTTTGGTGTTTAAAGTTGCTGCTCTCTGTTTAAACCATCGTGACACCATGCACCGTTTGCACATTGTAGCCAAACCGAACGTGCGTCTGTTTGAACTTGTATAGGGCAACCGTCGGCGAGAAATTCACAGCCACGACATCGGAAGCCCAGCCTCGTCCGCGACATTGTTCTCACTCGCGTCTGCGGCCGCAGAACAAATGGGGCCTCTCTGCCTCGCGGCCAATGCGAATTCACAAAAGCCGCGCTGTGAGCGAGGTTCGCCCTCGAAACGCTGCACAGTTCAGCTATGTAGTGTAATTACTCGCCTCGACACTTTCAGCGAGAAACTCCTTGGTGGTATGCAGATACGAACAAAGCGCCCGTGGTCTGTTAATCCTCATTCGGAGCGTGCGGCCGCACCCCAGCGAGTGTACATACATTACCCGAACCGTTTATCTCGTTCTGAAAATGCGGCCCCTGTCCTTGGTGAACTGCTGTGTCTCCTCGAGGAAGACGATACATTGTTTCGAAATGAAAGCAGAGCCGCGGTTGTGAGGCGCGCTTACGGGCGAGGTGTTCACCGCAGCGGTGTAAAGAGCCACGAATCTGAAGGCGCCTCTTCCCAAAGGCGCCCTGCGTTAAGACTTTCTACGGATCGCTGGCCTGTGCCTGGTGTGCACATTTAGCTGGTTTACTTTGGAAGTAGGCTACCACCGAAAATTCAACGAAGCTGTGCCAGTCTTCTGCACAGACTAAGGCTGGGAGTAGCGTTTACGCGCGGATACGTGCACCTCATGCGACGCACCGAGTCTCCACACTGTGAGGTGTGCAATGTGACTGAGACTATAGGTCATGTGCTTTGTGACTGCCCTAAGTACGTGGAAGAGCGTGAAAGGTTGGACAACGACCTTACGCGTCTCGACAGCGCACCGTTGTCGGAGGATGTTATTTTAGGCCCTTGGCCAGATGCTTAATCGAGTTTGAAGGCCATCCAGGCATTACTGAACTTTTTAAAAATTACTGGCCTGGATTGCAGACTTTGAGCATGCCAAATTGCTTGCCATATCTTCTACATCTTCCTTCTATCGTCATCGTCACCCATCATGCACCTCTTTCTTCCCTCTTTCTTTCCCTCTTCCCCTTTCCCCAATGCCGAGTAGCTGGCTAGAGGAATATACCTCAGGCCGACCTCTCAGCATTTCGTATCATTAAACTTCTCTCTCTCTCTCTCTTGTATAGACCCTTTTCCTGGCGGTCCCGTTGGTAGCGCCATGTTTGAGCACGTGGTGACGCGTCCATCGCTTGCCTCAGCTGCCTCCGTGTGTATACAATGCGTGCGCATGACGCCAGTGCGGCGCAGCAAACCTTCGTTTCAACGGAGATCGTAGTCGGTGACTGTGTGGACGACACGAAGTTTTGGCCACAGCTTTAGAGGACATACAAGTGCTTTCAGAGCTCATTACGCTTTGTCCAAACGGCGCAAGGAGCGTATATGTACAGTGCTTGTACTGAAGTGGGGCTAGAAATGTATTCTAAGCTGTCCAGAATTTTCGCTTACGAGTTAAATCAGGATCAACGTGTTTCACTCTTCGTTCTTTATTTGGCAAACATTTCGAAGCAGTGGTTTATCATGTTCACGACTCAGTAAAGTTTCTCGGTGCGGTCACTATTTGATTGTTTATTTTCAGCCTAATCGCTCGTGGTTGTGCTCAGTTGCGATAAATTTGTTCATGCTGCGCACAAGGCTTGTCATAATGTAATGTAATGTAACATAACGTTAAGTGTTCTGTACATTGTGATAACTTGCAGGAAAGACGTATCATCGCTAGTCACTCGCTTATTCTATGGGGCATCGCGAAACGTTCAGCTTCGAACATTCGTGTGTTGTCGAAGTAGTCGTCGTCACCCATGCTTCGGCGCATTGATTCAAGTGTGCGCCCATTCACTTATTCTTGATACGTTGGTGACAGAGTGGGCGTCAATTTGCGTGCGAGTAGGGGGTGTATGTGCGTACATAACATGCGATTAACTTACTATACTCGTAAGTGGCGCTACTTCCTTTTGCAACGAGTGGTACTCACCCTTAAAGGGATAGTGAATAAAAAATTTGTCGCCGAGATTTCTGTCTCCAGTGATAGCTGTCGCACCGAGAGCGACCAAAACAACACTCTTTCTGAGGAGAAGTGAGCGAAAAGTAATTATTTTAGTAAATATTTCTCAAATCACAGCACCTACCGGCCTCCTCCGAAAGCTCTGGCAAAACCGGATATCACGTCACGCTTACCCACCTCGAGGCCCATTGCGAGCGATCGTCCACACTGAGCGCGCGAAGGGGCGAGTTGACGTTTGCAGCAACGCGCTTTCTTTGTTCGACCGTCCTATTCGTACCGCTTCCTCGTGTGAGCTGTTCGAAAACCTCGTCTTTGATCTCGTGGATTTGTGGTTTGATGTGTGGAGCAGCCGTGTCAACGCCGCAAAATGCCGAGGGTCTGCTGTGCGCATGTGAAAACGGCAGGCATCGGTAGTCTTTTTCTCGCGTACTTGTTCACGCTGTAGTTTTGCGCACAGGTGCCGTTTGACCGTAATTTGTCGTTTGTACGACGTTCTGAGCCAAATGTATGGCCAATTCTGCCAGAATAAATCGAAATCCGCATCGTCTGAAGCGATGGCTGACGAAAAAAAATTCGCCGACATGAGACTGGTGGCGCCATCTCGTGTGCACCAAGGGAAGGAGTGCTCGGCTGCGATGAAACAACGGGACGCTGAAACCGGTGCGCATGTACTCGTTCACTCCGTGAATAACAAGACGTTCCTTGCTTACAGAGGCGCATTTCAGTCACTGCACATGCCTGGCTCCAATCCTCACCCGTTGCTTCATCGCATCTATTCTCAAAACAGCTACTTGCGCGCATCAAGCACCTGCCGCGCGAGAGTCGGCAGCCGACTGTTATGCTCACGCCGCCGGCCACACCTGCTCCGATGGCGTAGGTACAGGGAGATCTACACGCGTCAATATCTTCAACGATTTCTACGTTTTTTTTGTACAGTGTGTACTCACGGCACCTGTATTGTGCATTGATGGCTTTCATGTTTTACGCGCTAGCAGCTACCCATCCAAGCGGGCGGAGCAAGCCGCTTTGCGCAGAACGCAGAGTAAATTCCTTACGTCGCCAGACATTGCATAGCCTGAGGCATAAGCGTCCTCGCTCTGTTGAAGCCAAACATGGCAAAGCGTTTGCGTGAGTGAATCACGCTGGGCGCACCGCCTCGGATGCAACACTGTCAATGAGGCGTGCGCCTCTCGTCTCGCTAACTCATTCGTGACAGGTGCGAGCTTGCGATCCGAGCCGCAGGAACCGCGTTTAAATCTGGTTTCCACCTATGATGCCGCCCATGATATCTCGAGGCGAACGCGTGTACACGGAATGCACAGTGTAAACACCACTTTGCTGGTTCAGACTCTCTCGGCACCGCGGAGGGGGACTGCTGCGGCGGGTCGTCGTCAATTTCGCTTGACGACGCGGACGGATCGTAGGCATACGCCTTTATCGTTCGTGGTCGTTCAGTAGGCCGCTCATCCAAGTCGGAGTCATAAGTTCCGCTCATGCTATCGCTCTCACTAGAACTTTGCATTTTGCACTGCGCAGCGCGAGGAAAACAAAACTGCGCAGCCGGCCAGCTCGCTCCGCGGCTGCTGAGGGTAGGTGTGACGTCAGATCCGCCGGCTTGTTGGCGGGAGCGCTTTGCGAGTGACGCGGTGGCCGCTCATAGAGAGTCAAAAATAAAGCCATCCGCTCAAAAGTAACCCGAATAATGACTATATACTATAGCAATCGTGTCTTAGGAATGCAGTTGTGGGGTTTTCTCTATATTCTTCGATTTTTATTCTGTATCCCTTTAAGAGGAAGCTTTAGCTCGGGCCCAACTCCGACGCGGCCTATTCAAATACATGTAAAACGTAAAAACGTTTTTATGAGATAACCCCTGGACCGATTTTGATGAAATTTGTGGCATTTGAAAGAGAAAGTTAAATTCTAGTGACTGTTGGAAGCGGAATTTCGATTTAGGGCTTGAATTTTCTTAAAACGATTTTCAAATATTTGACCGTTTGAAAAAAATAGAAGCACGAAGTTTATAAATTCATAGCTCTGCATCAAGAACCGATATCGCGGTTCTGTAAACGGCATCCATTAGATCATTCAAAGCGGACAAATTCAATATGTCACTTTGCATCTTACGTGAATTTGTTACGTTGGTTACAACGGTTTTGCAAAAGTTGTATTTCTCTATGATTAAATTTTTTATATTCATGTGTAACATATCAATTTTGTCCGCTTTAGATGTACTATTAGATGCAATTCACAGAATTGTATTATCATTTTTAGTGGTTAAGTTATAGTGTTGTAAACTTGATAGTTTCGTTTTTTGAAAATTTCCGATTTTTGCCAATTTTTAATAAAAAATTGACGATCTGACTCAATTCGAAACCAACAGTCATTAGATTGTAAGTTTGTCTTTTAAATGCAACAAACCTCGTCAAATTTGGTGCAGTGGTTGCCGAGAAAAACGAATTCTCCTTTTACATGTATTTAGATAGGAGCACTTGAGCTAAAGCTTCCTCTTAATTTCCGACGTTGCGTGGTTGAAGTCGTTGCTTTGGAGTTTAGCAATACAGCTCTGGCGGATGATTTTTTTTTATCCTCCAGGAAAGCCGTGCCTAGGGAAGTTCAATTGAATTAATAATTTCACGCGCCCACCGTAAGATGAGATAGCCAGCCAGCTAGCCATATATATATATATATATATAATTGAACTTTCGCTGATTAGCATTCTACCATTTCGTCTTACTCCTCCGCCAGCTCTACCCCGCCGTGGTGGCTTAGTGGCTATGGTGTTGGGCTGCTAAGCACGAGGTCGCGGGATCGAATCCCGGCCACGGCAGCCGCATTACGATGGGGGCAAAATGCGAAAACACCCGTATACTTAGATTTAGGCGCACGTTAAGGAAACCCAAAGGGTGCAAATTTCCGGAGTCCCCCACTATGGCGTGCCTCATGATCAGATCGTGGTTTAGGCATGTAAAAACCCATAATTTAATTTTATTTTCCGCCAGCTCTGCAGTCTGCCATGATATCTGTATCTTTCGCATGTTGATCTGCCATATTATGGTTTTAATTCTTAAGCTTCCCTGATATATTGTGTTCGTCCTGCATGCTTGAAGGCTGAAGGGGTTACCACTTCGGAATTTCGGTGCGGCTGACACCGCTCCAAAATTCCGTGAAACCCCATGTGACGACCTACGACTACCGATCGCAATGCGATTAGTAGCGAAGATTGTTAGACATGTTTATTTAGAACCTGTAGTGGCCCTTCTGAGACTTGCGTCGCTTAGGGTATATGCACACATACTATTCTCAGGTTGCGTCCCACGTTGCTCTGGCACTTGCTTGCCAAATGTCGGCCATGAGCATGGCAGCATGACGAGGACTGTATAACGAATACGCAGTGACGACGATAGAATAGTAATGATACAGGAACGACGAAAGTGGTACGAAGACGGCGGCGTGACGACGACTTTATCACGAAGTGTCAATGAAGACATCACAACGACGACATTACGACAATGGTATGACGACGACCGTGCGATCACGATAACGTTAAGACGACGGCGTGACGAGAGCCAGATGACGAGGTTAGAATGACGGTGATGGAACGACAGTATGATAACGAATGCATGATGACGACGCAGTTACGGCAACGGCATGGCAGCGGTATGAAGACAATGGGACGACGACGAAGGTAAGACGACGGTGGCGTGACAATGTCGGCATGACGAGAATCGGATCTCGAAGTTGAAGCGACGAGAATGGAACGACCCCGACGCAATGACGGCGATGTTATGACGACGAATGCATGACGACTGTATGACAATGACGGAGTGACGACGATGGCATGACGACTTTAAGACAATGCTGGGATGACGACGGCATGACAAGAGTCGGGCGACGCAAGGTAAATGACGACAATGCAACGACCACGACGGCATTACAAATATAAGTAGGCACTCGGTGGCCCAAGCTATTAGACAACTTGGTTCTCTGGGTCGGCGCGAAAAGCGTGACCACGGCGGTGCGACGAGTGTCACATGACGAAGCTGGAATGATGGCGACAGAATTACCACACGACGGCATCGCGCCCACCATGAGCACATACCTTGTGGCCCAAGCTGGTAGACAACTTGGGTTATTGCGTAAGAGGATGGATGGATGGATGGATGGATTGACGGACGGATGGATCGATAGATGGGTTCAAAATTTCTGACTCACATTAAAAGCGCCATGTTGTGACCAGTTCAAGGCGGGAAAATCGCGATCCCCCCAAAGGAGGTCACTGGAAATCAAGCGCATGTCCTCCATAAGTAAAGAATTACAATTATTGTTAAACCTTAATCTAACGAAGTTCAATGTGACAAAGTGATCGATATAAGGCTTCTTTTTGCTTTTTATAACTTGACGGTAATAAAACGCCATGTAATTTTAGCGCTAACATAACAAAGTGTGCTCATCCGGGGTTTAATAAGACCGACACAATCTAACTGTACTACTTGGCCACTGCCGCCCACATTACAGTGAAGTTCATTACATCGCGTTCTAATTATTGAGTTTTAACTAAAACTGACTCGGCAGCCCAGTTGAGTAGCGTTACTATGCTCTGACGGTCGCACCGTCCATAAGGTTGCGCGATTAAAAAAAGAAAACAAACATACGGAGGTTTTGAAGAACAACAAAGTTTTCCTGAACATCGCCTACATTGTATTACTGTTTTATTTCGTCAGAGCACGCTCATCTCGAAATTGCGTTCGCATCTCCAAAACGAATCCATCACTGTGACGTGCAAGCACGAAGGCCTACATCAAGGGAGAGCGGTCAGGGCTTCTTCGATTCTTGGTCCTCGTAGATGCACTTCAGGCCTGAAGCGTAGTAAAGCAGCAGCAGGTTGAGGTTCTTGACCCGTTCTTCGGCGGCGGCCAGCGCCTTCGCACTCGCGGCATCGTGGTGCGTCTTGGTCCGAGCCTGCAGCCTCTCGCGCTCCAGTTTTTCCCTCTCGTACACGGCTTTCACGCGTTGGTACTGCGGGGAAGCGAGTTTATCGGGAGAAATTAGGCCCCACGGAACCTCCCGACTAGCCCTTTCAGGCACCAATTCCGTGGATTCAGAAGATTTAGATTAAAAATTAAATTATGGGGTTTTACGTGCCCAAACCACTTTCTGATTATGAGGCACGCCGTAGTGGAGTGTTCCAGGAATTTCGACCACCTGAGGTTCTTTAACGTGCACCTAAATCTAAGTACACGGGTGTTTTCGCATTTCGCCCGCTTCGAAATGCGGCCGCCGTGGCCGGGATTTGATCCCGCGACCTCGTGCTCAGCAGCCCAACACCATAGCCACTGAGCAACCACGGCGGGTTCAGAAGCTTTAAGTCCACCGCATTTCTCGCCATCTTCTGAATCACGAAAGAAAGAGCGTACAGCTGCTGTAAAGATGTACTTTTTTTTATTCTTCAGAGAGTTTCATGATGTTTCCAGAATGTGGACTCCGTCTGAGAACTCCCTGAGGAAACGTTGGATATTAGAAAATGATCCATTTCACGCGTAGCATACTCTAACGTGAAAAGCACGCACCTATCCAGCCGCTTGAATTGTATGCTTGAAGTATAGTGAAACACAATGAAAGAAGCGAACCCTCCACAGGACGCCATGCGAGTACTGACACCGGCAGCAAACACGCAGCCGCTTACCTTCGAAATGGTTTCCTAAAACAATTTAGACATTCAAGGATGTTTCAAGATGTACGAAACAGGCTTTCAGTGCTACTGCTTTTTATTCCATATTGTGGCGAGTACAATTTTGCGCAAGGCGTCTGAAGGCGCTAATGTATACGGGACAGGAGAAATTGTTTTGCTCCGGTTCGACTGAATTGATTCCAATGACGTTTGCTGCGCCGAGAGGAAAACGTTAGGTTAGGTTAGTTTATGACTGTTGGAGATAAAAAGAAGAGTCGTCTGAGGAAGTTGACATTGCTACACGCGTGTGGTATTTGATTGTTCGAACGAGGCGCGTGGGCGCCATCACTCTTTTCTCGAGTGATGGCGCCCACACTTCTCGTTCAAACAATCAAATACCACACGCGTGTAGCAATAATGATTCACGTCGGAAATTTTGCGCATAACAGAAAAATACACAAGAAAGATCTTCATATTGGACGACCACAACCTACTGGGAGGTGAATCAAGGAGGCACAACCAATTGAAGAAGAACGTCAAACTGTACCGACTGCCGGAAGGACAATTTAGAATTCGGCTATCAGCAAAGCACAAGCGCTGATTTCGGAAGCGTGGGTTAATATACTGAGAAAAAAAAAATGCGCACGCGCATCTTTTAGTATACTTTTAGTAAAGTTCTTCACTGAGCCATTAAACTTGGTAAAAAGAATTCCCAAAAGTTCGAAAAAAAAATTCAAGCGCCAGGTTGGCACTTTCCAACATATTAAACATCATAGTATACGGTGAACTGCATTAATTAAGGACGTCCAAAGCAGACAAAGTTGATGCGCTATATCTGCGCTTTTTTTTAGCATCATTCATAGAGGATTTTGCGGTTGTGGTTCCTTTGCGCTCGCTGGCCTTGTTCGCTGCCAAGCTGCCGCTGCGAACGCGTTTCACCATCGACGAAGCTGAGTACTGAATAGACGTGGTCTAATGTCGACGACTGTCGGCAAGTTAAATAAGCAAAAGCGGCAAAATAAGGCTAACAAGCGGGCCGAATATTTTATACAATGATAGACACAAATATAAGTGCATTATTGCAACGAAATTTGACTGAGAACAAAGCAGTAAGCCAACATTTCTTATTTTAATGTGTAGAACAAAAAACGCAAATCACGGTAAACCTGTCATAAACATACGGTATTGTTGTAACACTAATTTGCCGAATAGTCATGTAACAAAACTCACGGTGACACTATAAGAATTCCACGCACTACAAACTGATATGCCACACTCGTTCATTAAGAGATGATTACAGAGTTGCGTTATTTTGGCGTGTAGCCACGAAGTTGGGGATTTTGTAGGACTCACCAATTCTAGGTAAACAACGTGAACACTTAGATCGGATTTAGCTCTAGTCCAGCACTTCTTTTGCCAAGACATGGGAAAAACAGAAATGCTTCTTATTTGACGACCACAACCAATTGGAAGGAGACTGAAGGAGACACAACCAATTGAAGAACGTCGAACTGTACCGACTGCCGGAAGGACAATTTAGAACTCGGCTATCAGTTTTTTTCAACAGTATCGCCGAACTTTGGTAAAGAGGTTATCAACTTAATATTTCCCCGAGTGCGCGCCATAACGTGCATGTCTCAGAGATATGGAAATGTCCTGAGCGACAAAATATGACCGATTAACAGCATACGTAAAGTCGTCACGCTGTTCAGGCACGTGTTACAAAATGCCAGTTACGGCTATATCCTCAGAGTTGCGTATAATGCAAACAACCAATGTGTCGTTATATTTCAAATTTGTGATAAAGAAATACAAGTAAGAATGGTTAAAAAAGTTCAACGGGCACTTAGTTATCCTTACGTGGATGAATGCGAAAGCAATGCGACCACCGCGCAATTATTATACATTGTGCCACAACGCAAGGTCGTGGGTTCGATTCTCACCAAAGGTCGTGGGTTCGAATGCTATCATTTTCTTAATTAACTGTGTCTTAATTAACTGTGTCTTAATTAACTTCGCCTTAAAGACCAATGGTCGTGGCTTGGACTGCCACAAGAGGTCGTGGGTTCGGGTACCCTAATTAACTATATCTTAATTAAATGTGCCTTATTTAACACAAAAGGTCGTGGAGTCGACTCTCACCAAAGGTCGAGGGTTCCTATATAGCCTTTTTGTATCATCCTGTGGTCAACGCCGCCAACGCCGTATTCGCCCGCGTCATGAGCCATTTAATGCTTTCGCCTTAAAGAAAAGGAACTCGCCCGTCCGAGTGAATCCAAACCGCCGACGCGATTCGCAAATGGGCGAAAATAGTGAACGGCTGACAACGCACCACCTTGCGCACTCGCTCGATGCGCTGCTCGGGCGGCAGGTCCTTGTGTATGTGCTTCGCCTCCTCGACAGCAACGGCGTACATGCGCAGCCCGTACTGCTTGCCGTTGAGGTAGTTGAGCGCGCCGTTGAGGGCGTTCGTCGTGTCCGACATCTCGATCTTCCGGAAGAACTCGCGGTCCGTCTCGACGAGAGGCGCGGGCGGCGCCTTCATCTGGGCCAGGGGGGGGGGGGGTGGCGAGAAGAGAACCAGAAAGCGCGCCTTCGCGCATAGCGTTCACCGCGAGCGCTTCACGGTAAACATTGCGGTCACATAAGCTGCAGTTGCCGGGGAGCGTGAGAAGCAGTCAGGGATCTTTGAATGCTATCGCGTTCCGCTCTTAAAGGCGAAGCTGAAATTACTTTCGCGGCAACGGTGGTATTTTTTCTTAGGCCTGGTAACATCAAAATAGACGGATGACGACAAACCGTATGCAGTACTTTGTTCTCAAGAAAAAGAAAAACGAAATCTGATTTTGCTATTTACGATTTGCTGTCGCGACGAAGAGCAAGTAACGAGAGTGAATTGTGTTTGAAGCTAGAGCACCCCTGCTAAGGCTACTCCGTCGTTCTTATGATAATTAAAGATGATTATCGCTCTCTTGCCCTCTGGTCCATGCGCTCGAAATGTACTCTTCTTCCACGGGTAGTACGCATTTCAATTATGTAGTACACTTGCAAACCTACTTGTGACGGCTTTCTCTGTTCCTATGGCCCTCAATGGCCGCGCCTTCTGCGGTAACCTGGCTTGGTTTAGAAATCAAGTCCCCTGATTCTCTTTTGTTTCTTCACTTTCTGTGCTTAAACACGAAGAGGAAAACGCACCTCATTCGCTGCCACATGAAAGAGTCTTGACGCCATAGACGCCTTTGTCTTCGGGCTCACGGTACTTTCAGATTTGCCGCCTCTTCGTCCCAGCTTTAAGGAAATGAAAAACATATTGTGCTAAAGAAAAAAAACCATGAACAAAAGGAAACAACACAGCAAAATGCGTAGCTTGCCAGCACTGAGACGTGGCGCAGCAGAACAGAAAGGCGCTCAAGCAGCAGCTCATCGTCGTACCTTCAAATTTATTGACGCCTTCATAAAAAAAGAAAGAAAGAAAATGTTTGGAGCAAGGAAGGGCACGATGGAGGGACTGCTAAATGAAGTCAATAAAGGGTGTGGAACCACAGATCTAACTAGCCTTAATGTAACCTAGCACTGTATAAAGAAAAGAAGTAATCCAGCCTTAGCTACACATGGCTTACACAGTATTCATATGTAGTAGAGAACCTGTTCTAACCTAACACAACTAAACATGCGATGTAAACAGAAATAAAGGAGTTTAGCTTGACGTATAAGAGGGAGGCGCAAGAGCATTCTTAGGTGGCCCTACAACCTAACGTAACCTAACGTAACCTAACGTAACCTAACGTAACACTACACAGAAATAGATGTTTTACAGTGAAGTACACATCTGAGTACCCGGATGAAGACAGGAAACGCAGCGCTCATGGCGGAACACACACATGTACACACATGCACACGCACAGCTCGGTTCAACCAAAAATGCGCAGAGCTTTCATTGTCACGTGCAACTGTTTTCCACGTTCCGTCTTAAGGGGTGAAGCGGACGCATAATCCTCATAAAGCTATGCTCTGCATCTTAAAAAAGTCGCACACCTAATATATGTTTCTCAACTTTTGTTCTGTTGCTAAGCGCATTGCACCGAATTATAAAAGTAATTTCAAATTATAAACGTCGTGAAGACTCAGTAAATGAACGCTGCTGTTTACAGTCACCAGAAAGTGACTGTAGCCCATGAAACTGTGATGAGTACTATCTGTCTTGCGGAGCCCACCTACCACAGTTTAATTAGTGGACAAGAACAGTCGAGAAACGATAACGAATATTTGGTAGACTTACCTCCTTTTCTTCTTTGTCTAGATAGAAACGGAGCGATGTAACTATTTATATTCAATTTAAAGAACGGAGACAGTAATTAGTTGGACGTTATATCGTTTCCTTTGAATAACTTATGGAAAAAGGTGCTTGCAGAGCGGAGCTGCACCAAAGGAAAGAACATTAACCGACGCCAAGACAGACACAAAAAGTCGTCCTTACCGCTCTCAACGGCATCCTCGTCCGGCCAAATTTTTCTGAAGAATAAAGAAAGTAAATGTACGCAGTCCCAACAACAACGTTGGAATATATGCGAGGCATAGTTGTCTCGAAGCGGTGAATTAAACTTCACAGAACTGCTCATTATCTGCAAAGCGCTTTTTCACCATAGAACATATCACCTATTACACTGTCGCCGGGGGTGGGCATACTTTACCACGGCACTGTTTTCGGGACCTGCCCGCATTGTTGGGCGACACACCAACCGTACAGACGCGCCGGACACCGGAAAAAAAAGGCACAGAAAGCTTAGCTTCGAATAAAGCAATTGTGCATTTGAAGAATTATGCTTGTTGCAGTGAGGATGCTTATAGATACCGTTCGATGTTTCACTGCGTAATTCCGTAGAGAAAAGAGCTGGCCACCGGCACATCTGTAGAGGTAGTATACAGATGGGACTGCATATAAGCCTCGTTGTTATACGAGTAATGTCCTGTGTGTTAAATATTCGACGGTCCGCTATGGAAGCTTCGTTTCAAGAGATTCATGCACATGCGCGTGTACATAATTAAGCATGCTTTGCTGCTAGAGCGCTGCCGCTCTGAGTGGCGATTTCGATTGCCCTTGAGATGGGCAATAAGCTAGCAATCCTATACAGCAGCACAGAAAAAAAGTAATGTCCCCTTAAGCAACGCGTTTATTCGGAGTTACCTACAGCGCAGTTTCATAAACGGCGTTAGGCGGGCAGGTGGACTGTCAAACGGTGATCTACAGTACGAACAGCAGGCGAAACGATTACTTTCACGTTAAGCATATCATCCTGTCCAAATGCATGGGAAACGGAGACGTCGTATTGCTCGTCATCCGCAACATGAAGTTTGATGAAGTTTGCTGGCTCTGTAAGGATAAACGTCTAACTCGACTGAATGTTGGAAGTAGATGTCAATTTAGGCCATGAAAATGGTATGACTATTCTGTAAACTGCACCAGGTGAGGCATTTAAAGGGGACAAAGTTGACATGATCTACACATTTGTGTAATATACCAACGATTTGTCAGTAGAAAATTTTCAATAAAACGTTGTAAGCTTTACCATTCCCTCGTAAGCTTTAAACTAATATGTCAAATTTGGTTACTAGAGATTATCTAGCAGATGCAGTTTACAGCATGATTTTAGTTCACAATTACAGATTAGTAAAATTTGTGCTTCATGTTTTTAAACCTTCCTATCTTTGGAATTTTTTTCAAAAGGATTTGAGGGATCATTAAAAATTTTACTTCCCGTCGTCTGTATATTTCAGCCTTATCTCTTAAATGAAACAAATTTGATTCAAATCGGTTCAGTGGTTGTTTAACCACTATTTTGCAAGTATTTGAAGAGGGAAATTGAAGTTGGTTCCCGAGCTAAAGCTTCCTCTTAAGACCGAAGTCTAAAAGAAATGTGTAGATGACTTTGCCTAAAGTTAGAAAAAGCGTGTGCATATGCAAAAAGAAAAACAGTGTACATACAAAAACAAAAGCAGAACACCAAAACATCTGCCACGCTATGTAGGGCCAGCATCACGTTAAAGCATACTTCTTAATGTAAGTCGATTATTGTCCATCAGCCTGTAACGCGGGAAAGTTACTGGGAATTATTGAGAACTTTGCCAAAAATGCGCAAAAAAAAAGAAAGAAATGTGAAACGGAGAAGGAACAACGCTGCGTTCTGATTTAGTTTTTGTATTCTCCTAGAAGGCGCTGGTGGACTTCTTGCAACAGTCCAGTAGCTTACGTGATGGTGATGATCACGTGATACACTGCTAATGTTATACTAGGGATGTTCGAATATCTACATTGCATAGTCAAAGCGAACGCAATCATTCGAGAAAAACGACCTTTGATTATCGGATCCGACATCAAATATTTTCCTACTTCTTAGCAAAAGGACTTCTAAAGGCTCTGTGGAGTCAATTTTCGTATTTAGTCAAAACAAAAAGAAGCCTTATTTGCATAATTTAATACGTACGGTAACGCCGTTCACTGCAGGACGTCCCGCAATGTGTGAAGTTTGTAAATGAGAAGCAATCAAAAGGTCGAAAGGTGATCGTATTTGTTGCACAATGAAAGCGGATCTTATAATAAAGGAAGAGAAAAAGAGAACATGTTATTTGATGTGCGAAGAGTGTTGCGTTGGTTGAATAAGCTAAGTGTGGTGCCACGGTACCGCACCTCGTTTGAAATGGCTACAAGCACAGTGACACTGGCTAAATAAATTGCTTTGCCTGAATCGAGACAACAGATCCACACGCCGTCTAAAGGCTAGGCGTCCTTATTGAATGGCTGGAAACTGATGAACAGAAGTTATCTACTCCAAACGTTCGCTCACAAACTGTTGCCTCTACGCAAGAACCACGACTCTCTAGCAGCAGTACATTTTGGGTCAGTGGCAGCCTATATCGATCTTTATCCGTGGAGATTCGAACACATGTTTTCGTCAGTTTCGAACAGTAATTTCTCGTGTCACGTACGCGTAGAATAGCATATACCAACTGATTCGTATTCAATATCTCGAATATTTGCACATAGTTAACAAAACACTTCTGGCACCGTGGGCGATATGTCTCGTCCTTGTTACTTTGTGGATGCATGTTTTTGTACTGTTACAATCTTTAAGTCAAAAAAGCACCATCGCGCCCAGAAAGAAGTTTAAATGAAAAAAAAAATGGGCCATATGAGCTGGCGTCCTCAAATCCTAAGTACTTGATCACGTGACCTCAGTCACGTGACCACCGCCACACACACATGTTCGTTCATGCAGCAAAAAAAAAAAGAAAACTGGAAAAACAACAAGCTGTGCATATAATAAAAAAGCGTTAAAACAACGCAATAGCTTTGCTACTCGGGAATTTAGGCGCTAAGGTGTCACGTGGTGCCATCGCATGATATGCACGTACTGCTTGCATAAAGTTTTCTGCTGCGCCAGTGGGTGGCACTTGTTGTGCACGATCATGTTGCATTCCTTGCAGCGGCATCCGTAACCCAGCCAGATCTGGAACAGAGCAACAGTAACCGAGACTGGAGGCACTGCGTCACATTCAAGTTCTCAACGGCAGCTCTCGCGATTAACAGCGCATTTTTGTATACTGAAAAAAGAAATACATGTACATGCTCAACAAGGTGACGTTTTTAAAGATCACATTTTCATATTTTGGCAGGTAATCGACAGTTTTCAAAATTTTATTTTATTTATCAGTATAGCACGCGTTTCATCTAGACACAGTGAATGCTTTGGATGACAAGGCTCAGGACACAATCTGCCTGACGCTTATGCCCTGTCACCCGAATACATTGCTGGCTTCAGACCTAACGAAAAAATAACCATAACGTTCAAACACATGTGACTCTTGCAGTAGGTAGTGGTAGGAAAGAGAACTGCTTTACTTGCATCAGGGGCCTTTTCTCAGCGTGCAGTTCTTACCCGGTTGTCACAGTACTTGCAGACAACGATCTTCTTGAGGGCGACGTCCTCGAACACATGGGTCAAGTTTTTCGAGGCTTGAGTCTTCATGGTGGATGACCTGCGCAGAGCAAACAAGATTGCTTTAGTGAAGCTCGCAGTGCAGCATATTAACGGTCATTTTTTATTCAAATTAATATGAAACCCGTGTGAAACTAATGAAAAATCGCTCATTCGATTTGAAAGAAATTTGCAGCATTTGAGAGAGCAAGTTAAATTCCAATGAGCGTAGGAAGCACAACTGTGATTTCGTGCCTCAAGTTAAAAAGAATTGCCGAAGATTGGTAAGCTTTAGAGAAGTTACAAAATATACAAATTCGTAACTCTGCTCTGAAAATAGGTATTGCAGTTGTGTAAATGGCGTGTGTTAGAGCACCTAAAGCGAATGCATTCAATATACGATTTCGCTATATGAGATGTAAGACAGGCCGAAGAAAGGTTGAAATTATCGCCTTTGAGAGCACGTTCGGAAGGTTAATAAGAATTATCGGGACCGTCATCTTGCTGTTGATTGTCAGGAGTTCGGCTTCGCGCTTTTGCTCAAGGAATACGTGATTTCGGCGAGCATAATGGCGAAGTTTTTAAGAGGAATAATAGGAGCAGATACCATCAGAAGGAATGGCGAAACGTGTGTAAGCGCGGGGTCTGTTGATTTGATTAGATAAAGAGAAGACCTTATCAAAGGGACCTGCGTGACGTCCCTAGCAGAAGCTAGAGGTGTACGTGTATACGCACTTCCAGGCAATAAACCATGCTGTCAATATTTTCCTTGTCCCTGTGTGCCTGGGCTAAAATGCTTTCCGAGTACGCTTACCAACACACGACTGTGTCTTTATCAAAGGGGCAGTTACGCGATTGTAAACTGAGTATCGCAATTGGCAACTCTCAAAATTTTCAAGTTTGCGGCAACTTTTGTCGCAGTCGAGGGCAGGAAGTCATCGGATTTCTTTTCTTTTTAAATGCAACAAATTTCATCTAAATTGCTCCAGAGGTTGACAAATACGAAAGTTCCTGCTGCTTACAAATAATTCAACGGGCAGGCTTCTATTTTGGAACTAAACAACAACTTCCTCTTAAAACTAACATCGTGCAGTGCGAGAAAGATATATAAATAAAAATTTATTAGTGGTTCGGTTTTTAAAAGGCCCTCAGTCCAAAGAGACCCATGGATCAATTTTCAGTGCTGAGTTAAAGGTTTTACGTAATTACTATTGTTAGAGTTTGCGTTCTGGCTCTTTGAGCCCTGCTTGGTCCGCTTACTTCTGCATACCTCAGAATTTTTTCGAAGATGTTGAAGACAGTGATTTAACCTTCAACATGGGGAAGTAGGAACGCAATGACGCCGGGATAGCGCGATACAGGGGAGTATACACACACGCTTACCAGCTGGATTCGAGTCCCATCAGGTCGTGCTCTTCCTCCACCTCCTGCTGGGGACCGCCCTTGAATTTGTACTCTCCTTTGAAGACGAAGTGAAGAGTAATGTCGCCGTAACACAGCCGCGGGTCAAATCCGTTGAGCGTGGAGTACTTGATAAGGTCCCTGTTGAGAATAGTGTTTTTTTTTAAATTTTGGATGTAGAAAGCACGGGAAGGTAGGCTTCGTTACGACAATGACAAAAACAACACCAACGCCAGTAGCAACAACCAAGTCGACGACGCAGTAACTACTGGAGCCCCTGCGGGATGACTAACTCTTCTACATATATATATACGCTATGAAGGCGAAAAAAGCGCGCATAATGTATGTACAACACGTTGTAAGATGCACCATGCAAAGGCATCTCGGTTGTGAAGGTCTCCACTGTGAAATGTTACCGATGAGAAATGTTTCCGATGAGAAATGTATATTACACCTCCGCTGAACTCGCTATAAAAGGAACTTTTATGTAGTTCATAAGTGCTGTTAAGGGGTATGTGCACCGATTTCTTTTTTTTTTATTTTAACGTTAAAATATTCGAGCATCTTAGGCACATCTTTCCACAACAACTTTCCACGAAACCTTGTCATAGTAGTCCACCGTACACGTTTCATCGCAATGAAATAGCAAAACACGAGGACAAAGTTATGTTGTTTCTTAAATGTGATCAATTTTCTTCAGCAAGCACTTTGGTTTTTCAGCTATGTGTAAACGCATGCGTGCGATCAAGAGCTCTCCTTATCTGTTAGAATGCCTCGGAGATAATTTTAAGTATCATCATCGTATTACCGTAAGACGTGGCGGAGTGCTTGCTTCAGCAACATGCTTCATAGCCAAGCAAATAATCTGACAAGATTTAAAAGTAGTCATCGCAAAGCTAGTTGATAAAAGCTTAGACAATCCAAGCACAGTAGCATGAAATGAGACAGCGCTGAGGAAGAAATGCTGAGCAGACACTATTCACAACTAGCCTTATTGTAAAGCACAACCAAACAAGCATACACATAAAAACACATCTATATTTACGTCATATCCGCTCACTCCTAACTCGCTCATCAAGCAACACGACTGCAAATTAATCCTAGAAAGAAAAAAAAAGAAAAAGTTTCCCCAACGAACAGTACAAAAAGACACTGCGCATCGCATTGTCTGCAACTGACACACGGTATCGTGAGCATAAGATGTACTAGCCAGGAACAGAAATAAGATTACATTATAATAATTAGCGCATTTCAGATGGAGCAGCCTCCGCAGGAAATATTAAATACGTGTGGATGCGTCACGAGAAGCTCGCAAGAACAGATATTTTTTATACCGAAACTGAAAGTAAAAGCTCCGTCGTTGACGCTCGCTGGAAGGGACACGTGATCCTGACTTTTCGGAACTAAAATGCATCGATGTAAACTCCTCAGTAGGACCTCGAAGTGCCTTATCATAGCTAGCGCGGCTGCTAGGCATGAGCGCTACGATTGACTGGGGCCTGCTGCTGCCAGCGGCGGGCTAAAAAGTCCAGAAGGAAACGCGTGCTGGGACTTACGTCATATCTGCTCGCCACTAAGTGCACGCGTCCTCTGTTTAGACACTGCTTGAAGACTGTAAATAACAAAATTTGACTACCACCAGTCCTGCTGCAGCTCTGCCAAGACAGCTTCAATAATACACTATAGGTGGGCGATCACCAAAATTTTCTAAGTTCGAATAAAATGCGAATTGTCATTATCGAATGTAGAATCGAATATAGAATAGTAAAATGCAGTCACATACAGTTAAAGTAGGAATATTTGTTTCGGTTTAATTAGGTTACACGTCTCACACGTTTGTACTAACTAGTGCAGAAAATACGGCGAACTACATGAGACAAAAGGTCAGTTTTACACTCAGCACCTCTAGCTGTCACCTCTAGTGCTGGAGCCTTTGTCAGGCAAGAATATTGCCTTTTGCTGCAGCACCTGAGACAGCTGTATGTCTCAAACAACAAATAAATGAAATGAAATGAAAAAAAAAAATATGCACGAATGTCTTGTCAACACGTATACAGTTTGGTAGCAATGAAGCTTTCTATGATTTAATGCCAGGTGTACGACTAGCTTTCCAAAAACATCAAATAAATGGTTCCCGGAAAAAAGATTAGAAGTTATAAAAAAGAAAAAAAAAATGCTGCCGAAAGACTTCTGTGCGCAAACACATGTAAATGGGCCAGTTGAAAGGAAAACATCACTGGTTGTAGCGCAAAGGATAAAAGTGCGACATAACTAGACACACAGAAACGCGAACGAGAGACTATAAACAAGGTTCACGGTTGTCAAGTAGGCTTCCGCCGCGAAGCCAAAATAAAAGCGTTCATTTCCCGTTCTGTATCTGCACTTCTTCGAAAACTTGTCTCGTTTTCTTTTACTTCTGATCATTCGTGATATTTTGCTTAGCAGACAGATAGCAGTAGGAAGATTGACATTTGGTTGTTGTGAAATGTTTGGTTAGTTTCGAGTATTCGCAAATACCGAATAGTTCCTTTTCGAATGAAAATACGAATGATCGGTGTGTAATATTATATTCGTATTGAAAACTTTGAATATTCGCCCTCCCCTGGCATATACTCATCTGGCGCTCTGTTCCGTTGTTCTCTTTTGCGTACTGTGTATAGTTTCTTGGCACCTTAAAAATAGGCATAATGAGTCATCTATAAGCACTTTAGCCAAAATGAAACTTCATTGCAGTTGAGTAGAACTTGTTGCTGGGCGAGTTGGTTGGGATCTGAAGAATACATTGTTGCGCCAAAAAAGGAAAATAAAGACTTGAGAAGGAAGAGTACGAAAAGACAGATTGAGCGCTGATAAGCGCTCAAGTCTTTATTTTCCTTTTTTGGCGCAACAATGTATTCTTCAGTTCATTGCAGTTGTTCTTTAATGACATACAATCAGTTTTTGTAGCTTTTTGGCAATTATAGGTGTGAGGTAATCGACTTTTGTGCGCATGTACGCTTACGCATGATTTTGCCGAACTGCTGCCGACAATATAATTATAGTTGTGAGTATTGCCCGTCCCTTTTTATTCGCAAGACGTCATCTGAGTATGAGACAGTGAAGAGAAGCAAAAATGACGGTCGGCCATCGCCCTCCTAAAGGCAACGCGCTTGTTGAGACATGGACGAACACTAAATGACGCGAACACGGGGGCAACTCAAACACAAGCACAACACGAACAGCTGCAACCCTGAACTCGAGTTGCGGTTCAGTGCACGTGTTTGCGTGACTTAAGGCTAAACCCCATTAGCGCGATTTTGTGCGCGACAGCGACGAGCGACGGGTTCGCGCGACGGATCAGGCCGTCGCTTGAACAGATCGCTCGGTCTTGTCGCGCGATCGCTCGGTTTTGCAAATCTAGAATTCGTCGCTCGTCGCCCGGAAGTGCTATGAGCGACTAGCCAATAGCGCAAAGCCGGAACTGGATGTACATAACTCCAGTACTTCCGATTGTCGCACGGAACGAGCAAACGATTGAATTTTTATAGGTGCAAGGATAAGAACCTACTGCAAGACTTTCAGAAATATTTTATGCTGCTTTTTACAGTACAATACATCAACTTAAGTTTCGGCGCCTATATTGCTGCCCTCATATCGGCAACACTGGGGAGACGTCGCTCGAAGTCATCGCTCGCATGGGGTGCAACTTGTAGGCGACGAGCGAACGCGACAGCCATCTCCATCGCGTCGCCTGTCGCTGTCGCGTGCAAGATCGCTTGCATGGGGTTTATACTTTAGTGTTCGTCCCTGTCAAACGCGCTGCCTTCAGAGCAATGATGGCAAGAGCAATGGGACTGGCGACGTGTGTGTTCGCTCACTTCGGCAGTTGTTGGAATTCGGGGCAGAGCAGCTTGATCACAGGACCAAAGAATCCCTGCGTGGTCTTCTGACATTCGTCCAGGACATACGTGAGCGGGATACTGTTCTGAAAAAAGTTGGCGCACGCATATATCAGGCACTTCATCATCATCATCATCATCATCATCATCATCATCATCATCATCATCATCATCATCATCATCATCATCATCATCATCATCATCATCATCATCATCGTCGTCGTCGTCGTCGTCGTCGTCGTCGTCGTCGTCGTAATCATCACAGTCATCCTCATCATCACTATCACCACCATCACAACCAACGTCTCGGTCACCAGCCAATATTTTTTGTCCACTGCAGGACGAAGGCCTCTCCTTGCGATCTCCAGTTACCCCAGTCCTGTGGCAACCGATTTTAACTTGCACCTGCATGTTTCCCAATTTCATCACCCCACCTAATTTTCTGCCGTCCTCGACTGCGCTTCCCTCCCGTTGGCGCCCATTCTGTAAGCCTAATGGCCCACCGGTCGTTTGCACTACGCATTACATGGCCTCCCCACCTCCATATTTTTTTCTTTTAATTTCAACTAGGATATCGGCCATTGCCGTTTGCTCTCTGATCCACACCACTCTTTTCCTGTCTCCTAACGTTACGCAAAGCATATTCTATGCATAAAGCCGTATGCCGGAGTGTGGCGAGACACGTACTGCATTCGCAAGTTAAAGAATCATGCTGGCTGTCGAGGTCCACTCGGCAACAGTGAAAGAAGTATTTTCAATATCGATGAATATAGCCGCAATGTACTTACATAAGCCAACATGGTGTCAGAAGGTCTCTTCTTCATACCATGCAGGCTGATGATCTGACCTTTGCTGAATATGCCGACATTGATGAACTTCAAGTTGTTCTTTATTTCCATCGTGAATTTTTCCAGGAAGACGGGGTCCTTGCGGAGAACAAAACTGTCAATTTTGAGCATTCCTTTGAAAGCACGTGTCCAAAGGAAACAAGCGATATGCATGTAGCAGTATTATTCAGCAGTTGTACACGGACTGCCTACGTAGAGCTGTAAACTATTTCGCGCATATGCCATGGCAACACGCTGTTTTCTTCTTCTAAAAGAGTCATCTTATGATAGTCTTTTTCTGTGTCCACAAACTATATTTTGCCAATGTTGGCGGCTAAGTGTCACTAAGCTAAAGTTAGAAGCTTTGCTTGTAGAGGAAGTGAATATGGAGACGAATTCACAAAGCCCTCAGTTCATAAATGCTGTTTTCCCATTAGCCGGAGGTCTTACGCTATAATGTGCTACATCATGAGTGGTTGACATCAACTATTACGAATAGTTCTTAAGTAATAACTTTTTTAATGAATACGAGCCTTCATCTTTCCTGTATGTAGTTGAGGCTGTGCTCCATGGACTGGTGAACGATGTGCAAACGTTTTGTAAAATGTTTTTTTAAAAAGTGTTCCAAGTTTCCTTTGTAGTTCTGAACGCGAGGAAGATTGTTGCGGATAAAGTTTTTTTCACTTTGGTTAAAGGTAACAAGAAACCTGGGGCCGTATTTTGTGACGTCCTTTCTAATTCGCAAATATTTTGGTCCTACTTCATCCGGTTGTACGAAACCGCGGCAACACTATCGCTGAGATATGCCTCTCGGTGGGACGCCACCTCCTTACTGGCACAGGAGTACATGGTGGAGAGTTCGTCAATGCCGCGTTGAAGAATTGTACCAGCGAGGCTTCCACCGAGGGGCTCCACCGCCTCAATCACTGATGTTTAAAGAAAGCGTTTGCCCCTTTCTCTCTCATTGGGACCTATGATAAAAACTTAACGGAATCAGACGAAAGAAATTCTTACCAAATACAGCTATTGCCCCCCCCCCCTTTCATTTTGTCATATGATTTTTAATTTGTTGGTGTAATTCAAAGGCCTGAAGGCATCCCAGATGGGGGTGGTATGATTAACAAATACAGTAACAAAGGGCACATTTATTGTATAATATTACCTAATAATTCATGAAAACAAGCAATATATTGCATGAAAGGGATTATTCCGGGAAGGCGATACCAGTCCTTCGAAGCCCGTGAGATGTATGATTACTTGCAAGGCCTTTGTGTAACGTGTGTTGATAACCACATTATTACTATTATCGTTACGCGAAGAATAGAGGGTGGGAAAATTTGATCATAGTGGATAAATGGGATAATAGCCATTTTATGGCGACAGAAAGCTCTCCATCTGAGACAGCACGTCAGGAGTACCACATTTTTTTTTCTTTTTCTTCTTTTTTGTGACATCGTCATCACTGGGTTCTAACAGAAGCTTCGTAGCTTTCGCCACTTGCAGTATACCGCTCACCCTTGTCGACAGAACAAACTGAGTGCGCTCAATGGGCTGGTTCCTAGATTTCGCTCGCGTCTGAATGTCCTCGCTGTCGCCAATTTTCTTCGTCTTTTGGCCACCTGCAACGGCGGGGGGTGGGGGGGGGGAGGGGAATGTTAGACCGAGACCCACGGAGAGAGTTATGGGCAGAAACGTAGAAAACGTCCCCTTAACTCTCCGTGGCCCAACGATTCTAGCAGGAATCGCTGCTTTACAAGAAATGTTTGACACGGAGTAAACCAAACTGAAAAACAAATGTCAGAAATATCAGAGTGTCACAGTTTGCAATTACGCATTTTGTCGACTTCGAACGTCGTTCTCCCTGATAATTCGTGAATGCGCATGTGTCGCATGATTCTGCTATAGTTGGGCATGTATGCCATACCGTTGCAGCCTCTCGGTATTTCGTAAAACTTGTACCTTAATAATTTACGGCAACACCTCACATTGTTATGATTGAGAAGTTCAAAGAGTCATACGCTAGTTACAATACGTTTAGTTGTTGGCAGTCTGTGAGATAAGCCTTTAGTACGCCAAAAACTACACTCGGAATAATTGCTCCATTTTTGCCTGTCTTTTGCCATTCAATTGCACGAATAACAAAATTTTCGTTTCAGTTTTAACGTTGGGACCAGGAATGGGTAACGGATCTCGTATGGAACGCGATCCATATGTTTGATAGTCTCGTGTGATCATATGCGATCACAGGTTCACTCTGATAAACATCTACAATCTTGAGGTAGATAGCGGGAACGAAAAAGACCAAAAAATTAGACACAAATGGTCTTCGTACCTAATATTTTTTTTTCAGTCGTCTGTTCTCTATTCATCATATCTACTGTGAAAAGTTACCGACGCTCGACAAATTTGGGTTTAATACTGCTTTACTCCGTCGCATGCGTTTCGAAATGTCTACTTAGTCCCGTGAAAGACACGGGATGGTTGGCAGGGACGAAAGCCAAGAATGGTGCAAGGAAGCATTAAGCTAATACCATAATAAAAGGGATTATCTTACGCCATCGCTAATAAAATACACGTGAAACACTGGACTAACTTTGCCGACTATGGACACACTAACATTGCATGTAGTTTACAATATTGCGATATAACTGTGTGTATTAATTGCAGCATCAATGAGTAGGCACCATTTGGTGCTTATATATTAAAATTTACAGCTTATTTTTAATTTCGTTAGACTAAAAAGTATTCGCCTGACAGTCACTAAAATTGGGTATTTCATTTCAATAGCAGCAAAATTTAAAGTCAAATCGCTCTCCCTAATAAGAATTTCTTGTGTCTTTTGCAAATGTGAACTTGAAGAGAAATATCAGAGTTGAAACAAGGCTTAGGTTGCCTTGAAAAAAAAAGAGAGAAAAAAAAATGATCGGACCGAGCAGAGTAGCCAGTGTTGTCTTCGTGGTGACGAAGGTGCTCTTGGTTTTGGTTTCCTCTGTCGCGGTTGCTCCCGGGGCTGGCCCTGTTTGATCACCAGTCTAGAAAAAAACAACAACAACAACAACAACAACAAAAAACCCAAGTGAAGCAGAAGTGGTTTCGTAGTTTATTTTAAGGCTAGCAAAAGACCTTGACGCTTTTCACACACGAAAGAATGTCTGTGAACTGTGCCCAAGTCGTGGTTTCAGCGACTACGTTACCCATTTCATTACTAAGCATTGAAACAAGCGCGGAGTGTTTTTAAATTAAAACTCGAAACGCCTTACTGTGCTTCCTTATCATAGCGAGAGGTGCCGTTGCGCAGCGAGACAAAAAGAAGGCAGGTTAGATGAGTAGTGGGTGTCTTGTCTTGTCTTGTTACTTTGTTTCTAACATGTCCGCCTATTTTTTGTTACGAAGCAGCGCATCTAAGGGCCCTGCGTTCCACCAATATACCCCGTCGGCGCCCTGTTATCCCTCTGTCTGCAAAAGTTATCAATAAGTACCCGTGGATCCGCATATAATTTTTCTTCGGAATTTCATTGGCCATCGTTGAATTGTTCCTATACTCAACTATTATTCGGGTATCCGAATGCACTAAAAGATGCGGTATGGCAATTACACAATTAGGTTAAGCGCAATCGCAATTCAAGAAATTGTAGGGGGCTCTGTTAGTCTTGCACGCGGATATTGATTAGGCTGACCCTATGCCGTCACGTTCGAACGACCTCTGTGTTAAAGGGCAACCTGGTGTCAACACTGATGTATAAGCATACGCAGAAGAGAGGTTCTGGAAAGACATGTTATGCTTCAGTTTAGGGTCGAAACCGTACAGCGTCAGACTGCGACAGAGAAAATAAACTTTAACTGAGTAACGGAAGGAGGCGCCAAGAAAGCACAATCACAAGAGACAAGCGCGTGCAGACACCTTCGTAGTGATAGCCGTGTTCTGCACATGCGCTCTTTGTTTCATGTGTACCCGGCATATTTAGTGGCCCATGCCAGTGAATAAACAGTGTGAGTTCAGTCTTGCTCTTCGCACACTTCCTTGTGATCGCGTGCTACTTTCCGTTACAAGTATGCTAAAGACACTAGGACAAAAAAAAAAAAAAATTCGCCTAACTGTGTCTGTGCGCTTATGTTCAGGTATTCCCCCTTTTCTTGGTGTTGTTTCAAGGCATGGCATGACCATCTTCATTTGTGTTGACTGCAGGAGATCAGCTGTGCTTAGAGGCTCCTAATTTACGAGCTATTGGCAAGATTCCCCCCCCCCCCCCCCCCCCTATGTGTGCTTGTAGCTTCCCGCAAAAAAAAGAACCAATAACAAAAGAAACAAAAAAGAAGTTTGCACCTATCACTTAACGTCGCACCTTAGTCACGCATCCTTCTTCCTTTTCGGGACATGGGAATCTGGTTCTTGACCACATCCACGTTACGGCTTCACGAAGTGTTCGAATTGGCTTTTCTCTTACCACGCAAGCGTAAACACTCCCGGAAGCATCAATTACCGGCGACTTGAAGCTTAGAACACTGTAGAAAGCTGCATTACGTCTACTCGGTTATTACGTCATCATGCGCAGCCGATAGCACAGAGAAATTTGGAAACTGCTCCCGTGCTAGACTGCAGTCGGATCTTGCATCGAATACTTGTACTTCAGTATTGATCATTGATATGCTGGTAAAGAAAGTTAAAATTATGGTGTTTTTACGTGCCAAAACCACGATCTGATAATGAGGGACGCCGTAGCGAGGGACTTCGGAAATTCGGACCCCCTGGGTTTCGTTAACTTGCCTTTAAATCTAAGCATAGGGGTGTTACCGCATTTAGTCCTCATCGAAATGCATCCGCTGTGGCTAGGATTCGATCTCGCAACCTCGTTCTTAGCAGCCCAAACCCATAACCACTAAACAACCACGGCGGGTGATAAAGAAAATGATCTTCGTAGGTGATTTTCTGATAGGTCACTGGGAACTAATACTAAAGTGTTAATGCAATCTGTCGTACCCGGTAGCGCACGACATTGAGCAACACTGAACAGGGATACAAAAGAAGACTCTTGGGCAGAATTTGTAGGCTGTCAGGCATGGTGTTTTTTTTTTTCATCACCTGGTTAGCATGCCAGTCGTCTATACTTTGCTCTCTCTTTTGGCGGCGCTTATTTGTACTTGGCTGACTGGCTCGTTGGGGCTTACGGTTATCGGACAAAGATAAAATGAACACCTTTTGAAATTGATTTGCGAACATACCTTGTGAGCTTGGGGCTGCTGTTCCAGTGCGGCTTGCTTGTGCCATTTGAATTCCGACTTTCTTTCCACTTTCATCGTGACCCTGCGTTCGTAAAGTGAACGTTATGTTACATTATTATTATTATTATTATTATTATTATTATTATTATTATTATTATTATTATTATTATTATTATTATTATTATTATTATTATTATTATTATTATTATTATTATTACAATACTAATGATGATCATGGTATAGGAGAACTTTCTGCTTGGATAACAGATTTCTTGTGTAACCGCTCGCAATTTGTGGTTTACAAAAAAAAGAAACGCTTTCTAACACAGTCACAGTAACATTCGGAGTCCCTCAAGGGTCATGTTCTCGGACTATTGCTTTTCTTAAAAATTAAAATTAAATTATGGGGCTTTACGTGCCAAAACCACTCTCTGATTATGAGGCACGCCGTAGTGGAGGACTCCGGAAATTTTGAACAGCTGGGTTTCTTTCACGTGCACCTAAATCTAAGCACACGGGTGTTTTCGCATTGCTTTTCTTACTCTACATTAACGATATCACAGCTAACATCAATTGCAATGTAAAACTATTCGCGGACGACTGCATCATATACAGAGAAATTAATCATTACAACTATCATATTAAATTAAATGATTCTCCAGCTGACATAGCTAATTGATGCTCTAAATGACAAATGGAAATAAACAAACAAAAGTTCGCGATAATGACTGTAACCAGGAAAACGGTATCATCAATCTTTACGTACGCAATTAACGACACTCCCCTTAATGAAGTTGAAGAACACACATATCTAGGCGTTACATTAACTTCTGAGCTCAAATGGGACAAGGATATCAGTGATATAATCTCAAAGGCGTTGCGCAAACTATATTTCTTAGAAAGAAGCCTGGCACTAGCAACCAAGTCAACGAAGCTGCTAGCCTACACATAATTTGTAAGGCCTGTTATCGAATACGCTAGCACAGACTGGTTTCTGCATACACTGACTAACATAACCAAACTAGAATCAATCAAAGGAAAGCTGTGAGGTTCATCCATAACAAATATAAACGCACAGACTCGCCAACAAACTTTTTAACCCAGTCCGGTTTGCGAACGCTATCGACAAGAGCGAAACACGCTCGCTTAAAATTCTTGTTTCAACTAATAAAAAATTACTATAGGATAGATACCGCCGAATACATTTCATTTTGCGACGCTCGACCTACACGTAATAAGCATGCGCACACATTGACAGAATACGTGTGTAAAAATGACACGCTGAAGTATTCTTTCTTCCCGCTAGCAATAGCAGAATGGAACCAACTTGATGCTACTAACACAAACATTGAATCGTTATCTGAATTTATCTTACAAATAGAAAAATAAACTGTGTGTGTATAAGAGTACCTATGCATGCAGGGACACCGGCATAGATTGCTTTATTCGTTAGGAAATTTTAATAAACCTTCTCATTTACGACAGCTTATTCGTTTGCCATAATGGTTCTCAAACGCTCGAAGTTTAATTTTAGTTACTTCTGTTTTATTACTTGCCCCTAGTGATACATGTGCTGTCGTCATTCTCCTTGGCCATTTCTTACAATGCTTCTTGTATTTTTTTATTCACCTTTCTTTTTTTACTATTCAGCTTGATCTTAACATGGTATTACTTGCATAGTATGTATAACTTGCACTGCTTATGTCGTTTTTTTTTCTATGACCTATACTTTGTTTTCCTTGCACTGTACAGATGAATCATTGTACTGCCCAACTGCCACGATATCGAAGGAGAGCAGCAGTATTGAATAAATAAATAAATAATAAATAAATAAATAAATAAATAAATAAATAAATAAATAAATAAATAAATACCAAATCGCGAGAAAACGCGCATGCCTCTATTTATTTCTTACTTTTCACCGTGTTTGGCCAAGAGTTTGTAGGCTTGCTTAATGTCAGTGACATCCGTGCCTTTGATCGACACCACGAGATCTCCCTAAAAGAAAGATGGAAGGGGCATTTCAGAAAACTATTTCACCCTTGTAAAGCTATCTCTCATAAAGGTTATCAGATATTACTTGAGAGTTGCCAGGATCATAGGCATATAAAAATCGAGGGCGTATCAAGCACGAGCGCCGATAAGTAAGCTTTGCTCAGAGCCACATGTTAAAGTTAAGTTAACAACAACAACAACAACAACAACAACAACAACAACAACAACAACAACAACAACAACAACAACAACAACAACAACAACAACAACAACAACAACAACAACAACAACAACAACAACAACAACAACAACAACAACAACAGGAGCCGCATAAGCAATCTACAACAACCGAGTACATCTAAAAACGCGACAGCGTTCCCGTCGACCCGCCAAGGGGTGGAAGACAATGGGCTACGGCGCAGCGACTACGCGCCGCGCATCGGACGCGGTGAGCGCCGAGCAACGCAGCGTTCGGCGCGACAACGAAATGTGCGCCTGAGCAAGCGACGCACGCCTTAGAAACAGCTCGTTTCTAAAGCAACGCCGCGTTCACTAGAGGCGCTTTTGTACTGCTTTGAAGCATCGAACTCGTGGCTCAGTGGTAACGTCTCCGTCTCACACTCCGGAGACCCTGGTTCGATTCCCACCCAGCCCATCTTGGAAGTTGCTTTTTATTTATGAAGTGCCTGCCGTGATTTATCGCTCACGGCCAACGCCGCGGACGCCGACACCGACGCCGACGACACCGGCTTTTCTGCGACACGAGCTCCTTAACGCTATCGCGTTAAAATACTGCTACATTGTTACCTCGACAAGTCCACCAGCTGCAAAGGGAGAGTTCGGCGCTATGGTGTCCACGACGACACACTCCCGAAACCTTCCTTCTATTAATTTCTGTCAAAGGAAGAAACAAAACACGTGTTTGTTACGTGTGCTTGATTTACTCCAATTAATTTTATTCGCGTTGTTTACTTATTTCATTTCAATCATGACAGTCTGAAGTAGGAAGACATTACTCCTACTAAGTCTCGCAGCGGTCGCTGTTCCCCTGAGCTTACCTCCTTAAGTTCGACTCCAGTGGCGTGGCCTCTTTCCTTGTTTATCTCGAGTTCGATGGGTATCCAAGACGTGCCGACAATGTTGTCCACGTTGATCCATTGCGAGTCCTCTGGGTACGAAATCAGCTGATTTTCAAGAGCAGGCACGTGGTTCATCTTTTATTTCAGTGAAGAAACCGAGGGTGGCGAGAAAAAAAAAAGCATTGTTAACCGCCGCTTGATTAGCCTCGTAACCATAATAATTCCACAAAGAGAGAAAAATTGCCCAAATGTAAAGCACTGAAATAAAACATTTTTTCCCTATCCTTCATAGAGCTATAATACTGCTGGTGTGAGCACAATTTCGCAAACAGCAGGGAGTGCAAAGGAGTACTGACAGAAAAAAAAGTCTTGTTTTTGGATAGCGTGTTGATTGGATAGCGGTGGACCAAGTAATTGCACTATGGAGCCCCTAATACTCGAAAACACAACGAATAATTACGTTACCTTCTATAACACATGTTCAAAACGCGCACTAAGTACCAGGTGCTGCCATATTTCGCTTAAAGTGTTTGAAAAAAAAAAGATTGCGCTCTTACCGCTGCACTATTCTTGCTAAAATTTTGCAGACATATGGCATCTTGGAGTCCAAGTCGTTCAGTGTAACACTTGCCCCAGTGAACTGTCTGGTTTTTTTTTAAAGTGCAAATTTGCCTTCGCTTACGGGGATGCGAGCTGTTGCCGCGTACGGCGCAAGCGTAAACTTGTGTCGCCGCCTGCCGGCAGCTACAGAAAGCAGCCGGTCAAGGGGGGTTGCCACGTGTTGCCCGCTCCTGGGCGACACGCGAGATAAACCGGACAGGCGAACGGAGACGCCGCCTTTCATGTTCCCGCTCTGACGCTCGCCGCGATGTCATGAGGTGTTGACGGCGTTATTTATGCAGTTCATTTTTTAATTGATCAGAACAACCTAAGAGCGTACTGAGCAAGTTGCAAGAACATTTAACGCGCTACAAAGCCCACAATGAAAAAAAAAATCATAAAGAAATTAAAATCCACGACAAAATAACGACGCACCGGCGCGATACGCCGTGATTGGCGCGAAATTAAAAAAAAAAAGATCTTCATTTTCTGTTTTAATAATCAACATATTATTGCGAAATTACCGAAAAGAAAGTTTTGGAACAACATCTTTTACACTGATTTAGTGTTTCTTTTTAGTGTCTTTTAAACGGGTGTTTCCAAATGATAAACGAGAAGCGTGTAATCAGCTTGTGTAAACAAGTACGAATGATTGTGATCGCTTAGTTTCTTTTTCAAACAAACGCGAGTGAATTGACTATTTCTTTTTTCATTTTTTCACATAATAATTTTCCGTTAAGAAAGGTCCTCCTCACCAATGGAGACCATGCAGTACAGCTGGAAGGATCCCTCGCAGAGTACGAGCCTCGAGCACTCGACCACGGTGACCTCGAGCTTGCCGCTGTGACTGACCTTTTCCTGGAGCGGCGGCGCGATACGCAAGTCCGGCAGCAAGATGAACGGCTTGATGCGTATTTTGTAGCTCGGGATCGTGTGCTTGTTGCGCAGCGTTCGTTTGATCTGTGGAATCCGCAGTGGCAAAGGAAGAAGACTGTCATTCGCAATCTATTAGGGTGCACAACGCGAAGCTACACAACACAACACAACACAACAGAACGCTACTCTAGGCTACACTAAACTACACTACACAACACTAGGCTAGACTACACTACGTTACACTACACAACGCAACGCAATGTAACACTACACTACACTACTCAACGCAGCACAACACAACACGACACAGCACAACACAACACAACACAACACAACAGAAGGCTAAACTAGACTGCACTAAACTACACTGTGCTACACTACACAATACTACACTAAAGTGCAATACGCTACACTACACAACGCAACGCAATGTAACACTACACTACTCTACACACGCAAACTTGCGCTAGTACTGTTAACGAGGACAGGCGCCCTCGAATGGCGATCTTGCGACGTAACGATTAGCGAAGGCAGTCGGCCAATGGCTAACACAGCATTTACGAGTGAAAACTTCGTGAACTCGGCCCGTTTCTTACGAATGAGTTTGTGAACACGCACCGTTGAGGTGATGATGTTAGCGATTTGTGGGAAGCTCTGGCCCTGGAGTGAGGATTCCACAGAGATCACGATTTTTGGTTCCTGTCGGAGAGTCAGAATTAGAGTTGTAGGTCGACGCCATTTCCCGATGTTAATGCTAGAGCATCGCAGAAGCACGGTAATGATGATGCGGCATAGAACCACAGAATAATAGAAGGCGGGATGTGATGGCAGCCTACAGTAAAGAAATCAGCGACGAACCACAATATGCGAGTTGGTACCCCCCTCCTTAACATCTCCCGTGCACTTCTTAAGCATGCATCGCCTGAAGGCGATTATGTTGTTCGAGTATCCCGCATTATCCTTAAAAGAGTTGCGTTTAGATTGACATTAAAGCACTACACTTTGATTTCTAGACGCGTTTTCTTTACATTTCGAGCCATTACCATTATAACATTACCTCGTCTGTAAAACAAAAAATTTAACCGTTTCCTTTTTTGTAACGAATAAACTTGATTTGATTTGACCATAAATTCGATATAACCAAATTCGTAAACTTCTGCAGCTGTTTGCGCATTATCTCTGACAGCGGGAACAGAGTAAATGAAAAGTCCTTAAGGTGTACGTTACATCGGAAATATTTTCACGTTGCGGTCAGACGAGTGAACATTTTTGGATGATCTTTCGACTGAGAACGCCTCGCGTTGCGCGGAACAATTCACCTCGTAAAAGGCGAACGACCAGTGCGTGTAGGGCTTCCTGGAGAACTGCAGGCGGCTCTTGGCCGAGAAGTGGTTCACCTTGACCGACAGCGAAGCCACGCCACCGATGATGAGCTCGGCGTCCACGGCGAGGGTCACGCCGCCGGCGTAGTCCAGGCTGATGAAGATGTCCACTTCCTGCGAACGAAACGAAAGGGGTTTTTCGCTGAAGACGACGACTATTATCGCGTTGGCGTTACGTAACGCTGGCTGTCGGGAGAAGCTGTGGCAAAAAAAAAAAAAAATACCATACGACAATGATTGTAAAGGTAAAGATGCGTCCGCACTAGCGAAAAAAAAAAACGAAACAAAAAAAACCGCGCGCAGCATGTACCGCGAAATAATACGCGCGACCCGAAAGCAGCTGAGCGGAAAGATTTTCCTGCTGCGGAGGAAATGGGTCTCGGAAGTATATTTTGCGGTGTGCCACTCGCCGTCAATCGGGGAGAGCAGTGGTTACCGGCCGATTCATTCACATAGCCAAACACCGCGAGGAACAATACCCGCCTCCGCCGGGATCACAGATGGAACAGCCGCCGGGATCACAGATGAAAGCGAATCGATTAGTTGCCGCGGCGGCAAAGATGCCCGCAAGCGCAACCATGCCAGTGCTGCCGCGTTCTGCCGATGCCGCACCCGTTTTTCCCCGCTAGCGTGGACGCACCTTAAGCGATAGCCGAACGCTTCCGCAAGGCTGTTCGCCTTATTAAAGAATGGTGCGCTTCAAGGCGCACATTTGCAGCGAATGCATTCAGTGGGCGTTTGTTGTTCCTATGCGTGTTAGAGGCGTCAACCAGCAAATATGAAGCAGTAGTATGGGTGGCTATACACGTAAGTCGATCCGTCATGTGTTGTCTCTAGTGGCTTTAGCGCCGGCATGGAAGGAGACTGCCATTTTCATCTCCCGCCACCGTGCCTCTCTCTATTTAAATATTTGAACTTTCGATGACGAACGCTCCTCGCAACGCAGTTGCGCGAGATCACGCGCGCTTTTTTTACAGTGTCTCCTCTTAATCGGTCGGGAAAGTCTGACGACCAGCGACCACCGACCACCCCGAAAACGGGCGAAATGACCAAATAAGGCTGCTCACGTTAACTCTGAAAGCTGGATTTGATCGACGATGATTGAATTACCGTCGGTGGTGGCTCTCACGTCGGAACACAATTAGGCCCTTACATAAATGCTTTTAAGGTAGGTGCGGTTTAGACCGGCGCGCAAGTACTGTACACAAAAAGATGACGATAGCTTACAGCATGTGATAATTATCAGTAACAAACCCGCTGGCTAACTTAGCTTCTTACCTCGAGCGTTTTCCAAGTGTCGTGGAGAATGACGTCGTCGACGGATATCTTCGTGAACGTAATGAAATCACTGTTGAGGTCAAACTCGCGTAGCTGCAGAAATAAAAGTTCCGGAATTCCAACTGTAAGTTAACTGTACCAAGGAGTATTGGTATGGCTCTGTTTCTGTTACCAAAAAGGAAAGAGCGATGTGCTTAGGATATGCCGTCTTATAACAAACGTGAAAAAAAAAAGAAGGAACGGTAATGAGAAAAGCTGAGACTGAACTACTAAGGAAAAAAAGGTGTTCAGCTCGTGCAAATTAAAATTTTTCGATTAGGGCTCCTGGTGCTTTTTATGCATTCGTTCCGCAACAAATTTTACAGTTTCTCAAAGAGCGAAAAAAGAGAGAAAGAGAAAAGCACTTGACGCCATAGCACTTCGTTAGGTCGGGTGACGGAGTGTGGTAATTTCAAAGTTGAGTAAAGAGCCTTGACTACAACAACGACAGTACCGTGACCAGTTCGCTTGTTTTCATGAGTTACACACAGTTGTCTCCACAGAATTTGTTTTTGAGGACCACATACATTTGCATAGTACTCTGAATTTGCCTTAAGCAGTTGATATATGCGCGTAGTATTTTTAAAGCGCAAGCTGAGAAAGCGTTGCATCCCACCCTGACTTTCTTGTATGCACGCTTGCGTATATACGCGTGTATAATGCGCCTGAAATTAAGTGTTGTACGTTGTATAGAACACTTCAACATGCGTATCTGTACTCGACGTATTTTTTCGTTGAATCGTCAATAAACGAAGAAGTGTTCAAGAAAAAGTGTGAATGTTTCCTAGCGCACTACGGCACCGTTATGCGAAACACAATTTGCTTTTTACACCTAAAAAGAGTAACGCAAGTTAAACGAAAAAGTTGTCGTACACAGCACACTAATACCACTGTCTGCTTTCAAGCATAACGCCACCTTCAGTCGAACTCGCCGCGCCTCTTTCCAGTTCCCGACAATCAGCATGTATGATAGAGATACACATAAAGCGATATAGATGGCGACGGAAACGCCAAGGCTGCAAATAATGCACTCATTTGCTATGACTTGCAGAGCCCTTCTGAATATGTTTCTTTATATACAGTAAGATTTTTTTTGTCCAGAAGTAACTCCAGCTAGATGAGGTTGAGTAAATAGAGCTCCATTCAGAGCATGTGAGCGACCGATAACCATTCGTTTGATTGGCGAACTCACTTGGATTCTCTCGAATATCTTTCCGGCCGCGCCACGCTGAGCTTCCTGGAGACCTTTGCTGATGGCGCTCAGGAGCAACCTGGCAAAGAAAAAAAAGAATCACGATGCATGTTAACCAGAGAGTCACATGCGCGTAATAAGAATTAGAAGCGCGTAATGAGGATTATTTGCGCTACGGGAAATTGCGTGCACACTGGGCTCGTTATTCTGGCTAGATGTAGTGGTATATATTTAGTGATAGATCTACGGCGTCGGTTGTTCGCCTTAAGAAGTTACGCAGCAAACAACTGCTTCTACTGAGTTAGTTTTTTTTAACGTGGTGACGTGCTTGCATGATGTCAACTGCACGCTCGAAAGTACATTTCATCCTGGCCTCGTCTCAAATTTGGGCCCAATGCACGGAAAGCGAGATTACTGCCGTAACCATAACCCGTCCGTAGGGCTCTAGGTAGCACAAATACGCAGGTTTGGTGAAAGCACGGAGTCTGGCATATCCTTTTTGAGTTTCTTTCCTGCCTGTTCAGATAAATATCGAAGCATGTACAAGGTAATATACCTAAAGTACACATAGTTTGCCGCCACCAGGAAAGCTATCTTTCCATTATGCAACGAAATTCGCTGCTGTATCAAGTATGGAAGGTTTCAAGATTTTACGTGCACATCTTAATTGCATGCTGGCGATGCTGGCTTTGTGGCGGCTTATTGGCTACGGTGCTGTGCTGCTTAACACGATGTCGCGGGTTCGAGCCCCGCACGCGGCGACCGCATTTCGATCGAGGAGCGAAAAGCAAGAACGCTCACGCACCCTGCATTTCGAGTGCACGTTAAGGAAGCCGAGGTGTTCAAAAATAATTCGGTGTTTCCCCACTACGGAGTGCCTCGCAACCAGATCGTGGGTTTTGCACGACAGGCCTCTCAATTTAAATAATTTTTTTTCACGCCGAGACAGAATCAGGTGGACGCGGTTTAAGTGCGCACTCTACTTATTGCTCGTTGCTTATTCGCCTAATCTAGCTAAAACGATAAAGCTAAAATCGGTGACTTTCAGTGGCGCTGGAAGTCACCGATGTAAGTGTGCACTCTACTTATTGCTCGTTGCTTATTCGCCTAATCTAGCTAAAACGATAAAGCTAAAATCGGTGACTTTCAGTGGCGCCGGAAGTGATGGTTATTTTATTGTGGAGACCATTTTTTTTCTTTTATGAGACCAAAGAAAATGTCTGACGCTGGGAACCCCCCTGGTCGCCTTACCTGCGCAAGAAGATGCTGTCCTTCCACTCCCGGAACAAGAACTGCGCCAAGAGGTTGGCGACGATGAGAAAGCCCCGCTGCTTGCTCCAGTTTCCGGGCTGCACCAGCCTCAGCAGCTTCTGCGCCGTGGAGAGTGACACGTTGGCAAGAATATACGCAACACGAAGATGTTGTGATTTTGAAATCTAATTTGTCGAGCTAGACAGTTCCAGGCCCTTTATTTTCTTTTTGCGAAATGAAGTGTCGGAACACGGGGCACACTGTTCATCCGAGTGTCTAGAATGCGACGCGGGAGCCAGTATGGGCAGTATTGCGCAATTCTATGTTTATACTAAGGGAAACAAACATGTACACGTATTTCAAGTTGCAAAAGGCAGCCTAGTGGTAACGAGTAAATAATGACGGACAAAGATGAGCTTTGGGCAACGTAGTTCAGTAACATCAGCTGGGTGCACATTGTGGCATGAGCTCGTAACGTAGACATTTAAGTAGAATATAACCTCCGCTGAGCAGTTTCTGTCAAAAGTATAGCGTTCTATAATGTGCTAAACTATCTGTTAATAGGAATTCATGGGCGAGCTCACCTGAGGCAAGTGAATCGGAAGGAACTTGGCAAACGGCTTGGTACGTGGCCTAGGTGGAAGCTTCACCAACGTGTAGAAGCCTAATGTCTCCAAGGCTATCATGAAGGCGGCACCGATGAAAAATCCTGCAAAAACGCTAGCGTAGATCAAGAATTGCATGGCGTGGACTTGCCGCTTGGCGCAAGAGAACGACAAAACGTCAGGCAGGTTCGGCGGTCTCGTGCTTCTTCTCTGGCCTCTTGATTTCTCCAGGCTCGTGTGCGCGTTCCCCACGCGTGTTTCTTTGTCATCCCTTGCATGCGGCGAATATCTCGCTCTATGCTTACTGTCGTTACGTCCCGTTTGCTGCTGTCCTTCGTGGTCATGCAGTGTTTTCGTTCCCTCACTCTCATGATTTGTTTGTTTCCCCTTGATGTGTAGAGCAACCAAGAGTCGTTCACTTTCCTTTGGAAGCTGAATGTTGATGGTCATTCGTTCACAAATAGCACATGCCCACTAGAGAGATTGGCGGCAGATAAGGAAACGAAATAACCTGTGTAAGGAAGAAGAAGTGCGCCTTGCAGAGCTCCGGCAGCCGGATCGCCGATGCTACTGAAGTGGGGCTCGGGCTAGACGCCTTTCCTGGTGTGACTGGCTAAGCCTACGCTGTTGCGTCTTCTTGTCCGCGTCCATCGTGCCGTCCACAGCCGTGTCGGACTTCTTTGCCATAATTTGTGAAGGTTTGCTGGGTCTCCTGTCATCCTGGAATAGCGCAGCCGGACTCTCCCTGCCATCATGACCACCGCAAGCGCCACGAACTTACCACCACCTGCTCCCCAGTCCTCCGTATGCCCCGGCACACTCCGTCAGCGGGACCCTCCCAACTTCAGCGGCACTGATGACCACGACGTTGATGACTGGCTCTCATCATACGAACGCGTCAGTCTGAACAACAAATGGGATGACATCACGAAACTGACCACCGTCCCTTTTTACCCCACCGTAATTGCCCACTTGTGGTTTCGGAACCACGAAAGCGAAGTCCCAAGCTGGACGGTGTTCAAGACAAAGTTCAGCGAAGTCTTCGGCCGCCCTGCTGTTCAAAAGCTTCGTGCCGAATAGCGTCTGCAGTCGCGCTCTCAGCAGCCTGGTGAGACCTTTACCAGCTACATCGATGTCATCGATCTCTGTAAACGCGTCGATGCATCCATGACTGAGGGCAATAAAATCAAGCATATAATGAAGAATATCGACGAGGACGCATTTCAGATGCTCATTTCAAAGAGCCCCTCTACTGTTGCACAAGTTATTGAACTGTGCCAAAGCTATGACGAGCTCCGCCGTCAACGCATCCTCACTCGCCGTCCTGTTCCCCATCAGGAATCGTTGTCCGGCTTGACCTCCCCTATTCAAGATTCCACCCTCCTCTCGCAGATCAAGGTTTTCGTCCGGGAAGAAGTAGCTCTCCAGCTCTCCCTCATTTCCAACCCACCGGAGTCAAGTTCGTCCCTTAGTTCTACCCTACGACATGTTATAGAAGAGCAAGTGTCCGAGGTCCTTCCTCTGGAACGGGTGCCTCAACTCACCGCCCCGTTGACTTACACCGACGCCGTCGCACGACCACGACCGCCGACCTTCCGGGCTTCGCCTCCGATGCCTAGCCCTGTTTTTACCCCCGCGCCGCCACGACTTCCAGTCCATCGAGTAATTAATCCCTGGCGCACACGGGACAATCGGCCCATCTGCTATTCGTGCGGTATTCCCGGACACGTTGCACGCCTGTGCCGCCGCCGTCCACTTCATCCATGTGACGACCCACGCACAGCCGCGTACGACCATCCGTTGTCTAACTCCAGACCGCGATTTACCCCTTCCCCGCCCAAGCCTTCGCCCAGTTTCTGACCGCCGTTCTCCTTCTCCTCGTCGTCGCTCGCTCTCCCCGATGCGTCGACGTCCCTCTACCGTTGACACGGAAAAATAAGTGGCGCAGTTCCCGAGGCAAGAACTGCGTCATTGTCACAACGCTCAAGCCCTCTTCTTTCGCCGCCCAACGTTATTGATGTCGCTGTTGAAGGTGTCTCTGTGCTTGCCCTCATTGACACAGGTGCCGCCATATCTGTAATTGCCGAAAAACTATGCCGCTCAATACGAAAAGTCACGACGCCTTTCTTCGATCCTTTACTCCGCACGGCCACAGCACAGCACGTCCAGCCGGTGGCTGCGTGCACAGCTAGACTTGAAATTCAAGGAGTGCTCTACACAGTCGAGTTCGTCGTTCTGCCCCACTGTTCCCACAATATTATTTTAGGTTGTGTCTTTCTCTCCCGTCACCAAGCTGTTATTGATTGCTCCCGTGCAGAAGTCGCCTTCTCTTCGCTTGGCGATGCCATATCTGACGACGTTTCGCTTTCCTGCACCAAGTTGTCCCTCACTGACGACATCTATATACCTCCGCACGCATCCGTTCTGGCACCTGTATCCTGTTCCGTTGCCTCCGACTCTACCGTACTCTTCACGCCTTCCACTGCTTTCGTTCACCACCACCTCTCACCACTCCCAACTGCGCTACTTAGCCTTCAAGCTGGTGCTACTCACCTTCCTATACACAACCACTTCCCATTTCCGATTGCGTTGCTTCGCGGTGAATATCTCGGCACTGTGGAGCCTTACGACACCATTACCACATCGGAACTTCCTGTTGGATCGTCAGAGGTCAACACCCTCGACTGTAGTCCCGTACCTGCCACATCGCCTGAAGATGTTTTCAGCCATGTCATCGACAACGCCTTAAGCCCCACGCAACGCCATGACCTTCTCCGTCTCCTCGAGAAATTTCGCCCTGCTTTTGACAGCCATAGCACTTCTCTGGGCCGAGCGACGACTGTATGTCACCGTATTGACACCGGTTCTCATTCACCGCTACGGCAGCGACCCTACCGCGTCTCGTCGACAGAACGACGCGTCATTGATGAGCAAGTAGGTGACATGCTAAAGCGTGGTGTCATTGAACCGTCCGGCAGCCCATGACATCGCCAGTTGTTTTAGTTAAAAAGAAGGATGGCTCGATCCGCTTTTTCGTGGATTACCGTCGCCTAAACAAAATAACCAGAAAGGATGTTTATCCATTGCCGCGGATCGACGACGCTCTGGACAGCTTACAAGGTGCAGTGTTCTTTTCCTCCCACGATCTACGCTCTGGTTATTGGCAGCTGCCTATGGCTGCAGAAGATAAACCTAAAACTGCTTACATCACATCAGATGGCTTATACGAATTTCGTGTGATGCCATTCGGACTTTGCATCGCGCCCGCGACTTTTGAGCGGATGATGGACACTATTCTTCGAGGCCTCAAATGGAACACATGCTTGTGTCATTTGGATGATGTAGTAGTGTTCGCACGAGATTTTCCTACTCACCTTCATCGCTTGGAGCAGGTTTTACGCTGTCTCAGTGACGCTGGCCTCCAACTAAATCTGAAAAAATATCACTTTGGGGCACGCAAGCTGACAGTTCTCGAACATGTCGTGTCGAAGGACGGCGTTCTCCCTGATGCCGCTAAGCTTCATGCTGTTAAAGAATTCCCGAGGCCAACGTCTCTAAAAGACTTGCGCAGTTTCATTGGCCTCTGCTCGTACTTCCGCTGCTTTAATCGAAATTTCGCTTCGATTATGGCACCTCTGACAGAGCTTCTTCGGGGAGACGCCAATCTTTCCGCGTGGTCCCCGACTTGCGATGATGTCTTCGCGACGCTACGCCGCCTGCTCACAACACCACCGATACTGCGCCATTTCGATCCAACTGCTCCCACGGAAATCCATACGGATGCTAGCGGTGTTCGTCTTGGCGCTGTGCTCGCCCAGCGAAAGCGCGGATGCCAAGAATATGTTGTTGCTTACGCGAGCCGCACTCTGACGAAAGCTGAAGCGAACTATTCCGTCACGGAAAAAGAATGTCTCGCGATCATCTGGGCCATCACAAAATTTCGCCCATACCTGTACGGCCAGTCCTTCGATGTCGTTACCGATCACCACGCACTTTGCTGGTTGTCGTCTCTCAAGGATCCCTGCGGCCGCCTAGCCAGGTGGGCACTGAGGCTCCAAGAGTACGATATCCGGGTTGTCTACCGCTCAGGCAAGAAGCACGCCGATGCCGATGCTCTTTCGCGCTCGCCTGTCCACGCCGACATTGTCAATGTATCCGTCCTAGATGACCCACTTCTCCCATTCGCTTCTGTCGACATGACTTTGGAGCAGCGCAAGGACTCCTGGGATTTCATCTTTGATAGATTAAATTTCTAATTCACCTACACGCCCACCATGCCGAGCGTTACGCCGACAAGCTTCGCACTTCGCCATCCTCGACAGAATTGTCTATCGCCGTAACTAAAGTTCCGACGGCCGCAAATGGCTGCTTGTAATACCTCGGCAGCTCCGCACTGATGTATGCGCCGCTTTCCACGCCGACCCTCAGTGCGCACACGCTAGTCTCTTCAAGACCTACACCAGACTACGTCATAGGTTTTATTGGTGTGGTATGTACACATTTGTGCAAAAGTACATTCGCTCTTGGACAGAATGTCAACGCCGGAAGCCTGATCCTTGCCGCCCTTCTGGACCTATGCAACCTTTGCCGTGCCCTTCGCGACCCTTTGACAGGGTTAGGATAGACCTCTACGGGCCTCTGCCATACACAGCTGCTGGCAATCGCTGGGTCATTGTAGCTGTAGACCATCTCACGAGGTATGCAGAAACGGCCGCTCGGCCAGCCGCGACTGCTCGTGACGTTGCCTCCTTCCTCCTTCAACGCTTCGTTCTACGTCACCGCGCTGCCCGCGAACTCCTGAGCGACCGTGGCGGCGTCTTTCTCGCCGATGTCATTCAAGAACTTCTCGCTGAATGCCGCATTATTCATCGCTGTACCACCGCATATCACCCGCAAACAAACGGATTGACAGAGCGCTTTAACCGAACTCTTGGCGACATGCTTTCGATGTATGTCGCCTCCAACCACACCAACTGGGACCTCATCCTTCCCTATGTCACGTACGCCTACAATACGGCACCCCAGTCAACGACGGGCTTTTCTCCCTTATTTCTTCTATATGGCCGCGAGCCATCATTTCCCATTGACACTATTCTTCCTTACCGTCCCGACTTATTAGAGGGTACACCTGTTTCCGAAGCCGCCCGGTATGCAGAAGATTGTCGGCAACTAGCTCGCTCCCTTACAACGCAAGAACAAGCCCTACAGAAATTTCGTCATGACGACGGGCGACCCCACCACCAGTTTTCGCCTGACGCTCTCGTTTGGCTGTGGGTGCCTCCTACTTCGACACCAGGTGTCTCCTCCAAGTTTGTATCCCGATACCATGAGCCCTACCGGGTTCTACAGCAAACTTTTCTGGTGAACTACGTCATCGAATTTCTGACGCCCCCTACGGACCTGCGTCGCCGAGGCCGCGAAACTCAAGCCGTATCACGAGCCTTTCGTCCTCACGACGCCTTAGGCCTCCTGTGCGGCTCTGTCTTCAGCGAGGGGGAAGTTGTAAGGAAGAAGAAGTGCGCGTTGCAGAGCTCCGCAGCCCGATCGCCAATGCTACTGAAGTGGGGCTCGGGCTAGACGCTGTTCCTGGTGCGACTGGCTAAGCCTACGCTGTTGCGTCTTGTCCGCGTCCATCGTGCCGTCCACAGCCGTGTCGGACTTCTTTGCCATACCTGCAACAAATATTACAAGTTGGAAAAAGTTAGCTGCCCGAATCCTCCTCTTTGTTCATTTGAATCCTGCCTAGCGATTCGAGGTGGGCTACTTTAAAGCGAAGCAGGAGAGAGCAAGCCACATTCGATTAATGAAATCGACCTTCTACCATGCAGGGACCACAGTATGGTTCCATAACGAAAACCCATATGAACCTACGCTCTTATAAATTTTATAATTTAACGAAAAAAAGTAGAACGTAACTCGCCTCCCTCAGCGAAACTACTTCCAAACTACAGTTTTGAACCAACAACAAAACATGCACAGTGTAAAGACTCTAGAAGGCAGTACTTCATGGGACCATTTCTTCGGTACTACACGTAATCTATTGCTGGCACTCAGTAAGCTCAGCTGGGCGCCTCACGGATTAAGACGAGTTGTTTTTGTTACACTTGGCATTTTCTCTCAATGAAAATACGTCACAAAAAATTTTTTTATGGAACAGTGCCTTCCCTCTCAACAATGCGTCCTTGGTACACATCCCTGCTTCCCCTGGTACACACTCCGCGTCTAAGCTAAGGCAGAATATTGATACATACATATAATTCATGCAAGTTATAACTCAACATTCCCTAATTCACGCAGTTGCGAAAACGCGTTGTGCATTTCTGGGCTACGGAGCATATATTACGTCGAGAAGGTCAGTATACGCACATGACATTTATAGGGGATTTTTTTTTTCTGAGCAGGTAGCATCGGAAACAAGTTACTCTTCTTAGCATGGGTTCCTTGATGTATCTTGTACACGGGCAAGTCCTTATGCAGGGTTGGTACTCATGCGTTATCTTGTGCCCGGGTTTTGCAGTTGGGACAGGTATCGTCACCCATGACACACCTCCTAATCAGAGGTCGTGACGGAGAGGGGCAGCTATCCAAGCTACAATATTCCTCGGAGAAACATCACCCTTGTGAGGAGGGAACTGTTGGGAGGCTGGAGAAGGAAATGGGTTTCGAGTACACGAAAGGCGGAAGCGAAAAGTTGTCATCCACCTGCGCGTACCGAGAAGCTATATAGAAAAAAACATGCGGTTTTCTCTTGAGAGCTTCGCAGTTAAAAAAAAAAATGTCCAAGATTCATTTCGAGACCAGCACCCTTTCGGAGGCGATCACTTTACCATCTGAGATAACCAGGAGGCTAGCAGGCGGCAACGTAACGCCGAATCGATCGACAGCTCGGAGCACGGGAGCCCTGTGTAGGCATAACAAAAGTTAAGTTGGATTTCAGCATTTGACTCACGAATTTGCGGGTTACCCGGATGACAATATTCTGTTTCGTAAAACTTCGACCTTGCAAATATATATGGAACTGACTTTCTTATACAGTCATCGCCGGGGGTGAGCACCAAGTTTCTCCCGCTGACTAAGTAAATAAGCGATAGAGAACGAGAAGCCAATATTCTACTACCTGAGGTTTGGGTTTGTGTGTCTTTGCGGGGGGAACTCTGTTATAGCGTCTCACATCTCTTTCACTGCACGAGTCTGAGAGGTCTAGCGGCAATATCAGTCGCAAGGGTAAGAGCTCCTTTCATTTTAGGAGCAGAGGCAAAGCGCCTTTCTTTTGAGGTGTCAGACACCGCTCACCGAGATAGACGTCTTCTAATTAGTCGTCCGCTCTGCCAAACTTCAGGAGCTCACAGCGCTCCCCGACTCTTAAAATAAATGAGAGGAAATAAAGAAAGTGCATACTTTACTCTTACAGAACGAAGTTTTACTGTGTTTTTCGTGACTTTATTTCTGTAAAAGCAATCATTTCGGCTCAAGCAATCTCCTTAGAACCTTACCGCATCGCGGTACGGTATCTTGACTACCACTTCTCACTTCAAAAACGAATTTAAATATATGGCGCGCAGATCATTAAGCTTTACCCTATGATTGGCTAAAAAAAAAAAAAAGAGCAATGACAAGAATGTAGTTGAGCAGTTTCACTTCCAAGCGCGTTTGGTGACCTAACAATTGCACGTTCATAAGCCGTACAGGGCAATATTTTCCAAGGTTTCATTCATTTTTCGTTCTGTTTGCGTCCTTGGTTATTGGTTCGGACATGACTAGTACGCCAACACGCCGCCGTTATCTCTGAGAATGGTCACTCGGTGCGCCAAGTCGTAAGAAGAGTAGAATAGAAAATGAAATGGGGACGTTACAACAGGGCCCCTATTTTGTAACGTTCCATTTCAATTTCCATTCTTTTCACCATGCGTCATTGTCTGGCGTAACGCCACGCCTAAATTATTGCCGGTATCGCCCACTTATTGCGATGGGTGATAAGGAAAGAACAGAGTTGATTAAGAATATTCATTGTACGTCGTATAATACGGCCCCTGCGTTGCTTGAAGCGCTCCTATAGAACGCATCTTGATTCTCGGCTAAACTTAGCAGTTCTGGACTATTCGAGAAGCAAAATGTTACCTGCAATATGATCGTGAGGCTAAATTTGTGCGGATTAGTTTAATATGAACAGAACTAAATAATATATATGATTCAAATAAATCTGTGCACGTACGAAGTACATGCGTATACTTGCCCTGCGAGAGAGATACTCGCCGCTTAGTCTCGGCAGGTTGTTTCAAGGCAAACTGGATAATGCTCTACAGAGTTAGAGCACGAAAGGCGGGGACGACCACGACAGACACTAACTTCGAACTAAATATAACTGAACTAAACAGCGTGGCGCCAGATCAACTGCGTCAGAAGGAATTAGCGTCCCTAGGTCTCGAACCTCCGCGCGCCGTGCTGCAGCATAGTGTTGAGTTATGCATGATGGGATAATGCTCTCGTTCCCTCTTTTTTTTTTAATCCTTAAGCATTCTTTGGCGAGTTCCTCAGCCCCGTCACGCGAAATGTGTGATACCTTGTATCTGCACAAAAATGCATAATTTGCAAAGTTAAGACTTTTAATCCTTGTAATAGTATAAATGTAGCTGATTGATGGTAACAATGTAAATTAAAAAATAAAATAAAAAGACCATTCCCATAGAGATACATAGGGATCCTTAGAAAACTTGAAGCTTATATTACGTAGGGGTGGGCAACTGAAATTTGGGAGCCGGCCAACTTGGGAAATTTGGAGGTGGGCCAACATAAATTTGGGGGTGGGTCAACTCGAATTTTGGGGGTGGCCAACTTAAATGTGGGGGTATGTTTACGCATACTTAGACAACTCCATTTGTTGTTAGGATGGATAGTTGGGCATGTTGGTTAAGCACGATCTGAAGTGAAGGCGCTAAAACGACGGTGAACGAAGAAAGAACGCACACACACACACACACACACGCACGCACGCACAGGGCACCTGTGTGTGTGTGTGTTTCTTTTTCGTCCCCCGTCGTTTCAGCGCCTTAACTTCAGATTAGACAGCTCCAATGGAGTTTCTGATTCATTTTGTTTCTTAGCCTTTTCTTGGCGATTCCCGTGTGCTCACGCTGTTTCGAGTAATAACATTTATTTGAATGTTAGCACTTTTCCTTGAATGTCTTGGACGTACCGGCTTTCCTTTTCCCTCAACTGATCATAAAATACCGCAGCCCATTCCCAAGGCTTGCTCAGACTTGATCAGTATGCCGAGTCTATCTAGCACTGCGAATTTGCCAGGGAATTATGAGGAGGAAGAAGGGGGCGGCGTCTGCTAAATGCTGCGTATGAAGAGTGTCCCAACTATGATGCACCAAGATTTAAAAATACGCAAATGCCACGGAGCTAGACAGAGCCAAGGTAATGTTGTTTGCCGTCGCTTGGAAATACTCAGATTACTTTTTTGCATTCCGCCTAGTTACATAATTAGTATTAATTAATCAACTTCTCAAGTATTATAATTAGATTAAAAGTGTCAGTGAAAAAATTGTGGAGCAACACGAGAAACTCCCGATACAGTCTTTTGTTGCTCATTACGCGCCACATAAAGGTGTTTTTCCGAGCGTGAAAGAAGCCTGTGAATACACGCAAAATTGCCGCGCGGCTGGCCGCTCGAGGCGCTCGAGGTCTGGGCCTCTGACTGGTGAACCCGATACAGCATCGCCCGCGAGAGGATCGCAGCTGGAAGCGAATCCCTCGAGGATTGAACTAAGATTGCGTGTCATGCGAGTGCGACTGTCTTGACATTAGTGCTCGCTGTGTCAAAAATAGCTGCGAGGAAAAAAAAAGTCCGAGTCTCTGTTGGCCAAGCGAATGACGTGAAAATTGTAGAGCCCCGCTCGTGGTACGAGCACCGCTCTCTTATCCCACCTGTGGTGATAAGGGCAGCGCCGGTCACACAGCGCGCGCATGCGCACAACGCACCGGCCCACACTAGGGTGCTACACATAAGCTCGCGCAGTGAAGGCGTCCAGGGCTCTCAGGGCTGTCGGTCCCGTCGGAAAGTGCGGGTGCTGCGGCCATCGATTGCGATCAACGAGGAGCCTGTGTTTTCGGGCCAAGAAGGCGTGAGTTTGTTTCTACTTTTCGTATACTGTCTGCGCAGCGTCTTTCTAGAGTTCCCTTTGCTGAACCCCTATACGCAGCTGCGGATATTGTTTTGCTTGTTCTGACAATGGGTTCACCTCAACAAGAGCGCGCTTCTTCTTGAGGCTGCCATGCTTGTTTGTCAAGTACGGTCGCTTGGCTACCCTTTCCCCAGGCAGAGTACTTTCAAAGGTATGTTTTGAGCTTTGGAATGAGCAGGTACCGAGTCGAGACGCAGTGTCAGGGAAAAACCAAACTAACAACAAGAAATATAAGGGACGGGCGAAATGTGACACCTTTTACAGAGACCTCTTCCCTTCTTTAGGCAAAAAACCCTTCAATCTTTCTAACGTCATGAAATCCTTGGAATGCGACAGTGAATTCTCTAGGATTCCTTTGCACTTTCTCCCTAATGGAGCGCCAGGGTGAGATGAGGGTCTTCTGCCGCACACCTAGGTCGCGGTTACCACGAAAATATTTAAAACAAGAGCTTTTAAGAGCTGGAAAGATTCAGTCACATCGTATATATCATGGATACAAGTTCGTGCTTGCGAGTCTGCTTGGGTTTACTTCGCGGTTCGTGCCTTTGGAGCTTAAAGAAAACGGGATGATAATCGGAAAATTTATCAATTCATGACAATAACGTATGATTTACTGCCGGAACGGATGACTTCAAGCGTTTCACTAGCAGAGGGAACGTTGTTTGCTGTTTACATTTTGTTCTAATTTACATTTCTGCGAAGCGCTTTTTGTTCCCGTGAAGATAATCACCTCTTGGCGCAATGCATCTATAAAAAATTTGGAGGACGCTTAAGCATTGCCGTTAAGAGTGGAACGCGATAGCGTTCAAAGACCCCTTGCTGCTTTTCATACTTCCCGGCAACTGCAGCTTATGTAACCGTAACGTTTGAATGAATGTCTGATTTTTAATGGCGCAAGGGCCAAGTATGGCCAAAGAGCGCCATGTCTATGGTAATGAGTTCGTAGTGTACTTAATGAGTTCTATGAAGTTGGAGTGATGTGGCTATAAAGGGGCCTTAAATAGAGTCGCTCTAAAGTACGTAAAATCTGTATGATAAGATTATGGCGATGGCGTATGACGTGCGCTATGAACATTAAGATGCATTTAAAAAGAATGATACGATGTGTAAAAATATATCAGGTTATAAGATTGGCTAGAGCACTACTGCCTCCTTAGAGCCCTTGAAACACAAGGGTCTGGAGGCATGTGCTATGCAATGCAATTATCGCAGCGGCATCCTCTGGAACAAGGATGCTCTACGAGTTTAATGGGCTTATGACATGTAGAACAACATCATAACCGTAACGTTCACCGGGAAGCGCAGGCTGCGAACGCTATTCGCGAAGGCGAGCTTTCTGGTAGAAACTCGGTCTCTTGCGTGGGTTGACCTCCCGTTATTGTTTCGCACTTTTAATATTTCAATCTGAGAAGAGCTAACGTGAAGGACATAGCTGTCGGTGCGTTTTCTTGTCGTTACATTTGTTTGTAGGCGGCCGTTTTCAAAATTTCGAGGAATAACTTTGTAAAGAATGAAAGGCAAGGCATGAGCAACTTTGGTGGTAGGGAAATGGTTGGGTATGCGTGAATCGGAATTCGGTTCGAAATGCTTTTTGTTGAAGCGACGTCCGACGCCGATGCGGGACACCGCCGCGTGACGGCGACGCCGACGCCGGATTTTATGCGACATGGGCTCCTTAACGCTATCTCGTTAACATGAAGCGGAGATGGGCAAGACAATGTTTAAGAAGCTCTCTGCTACAGCCTTGAGATCCAAGCCACAGGTTGTCTCCAGCCCAGCAAACTAACAGCATTGTTGCGGTCGCGCCTCAGCATCGGGCAGACGTGTTTCTCGCCGTGCTCTGTGATCCTGTGTAGCCAAAGGATTGCGACGGCATGCATGCATACTGCAGCTGCAGAGAAGATACACACACTTTAGAAGAATGGCCATCCTTTATTCAACGCAGCCGTGCATATAAGATGTTAGTTGTCCTAGGAGAGTTGGATACATCATGCCGAACGGCTTTATACAATGTTAGTGGTGATATTTCCTCTTGTGTAAAATATCATGCTCAGCCTGTTAGATTACACTGCCAACCAGGCATTTTGCACCCGAACAATGCACAGGTTGAAAGGAATCATTCCGGCAGTATATGGACACTAATTCTAATTTAGTTAATACGAAGTAAACCACGTTACTATCATGCGGAGAAATGTCATAACTGGTGCAATGTTAAGCAGGAAAATTTGATAGAAATTTGATGAAGAAGCATGTAAGTGCCACATTTCATCAATATATTCCTCTCTTGTAAATTTTTCAATAATGCTTTTACAGGTCAGCCCCTAACGAGTAGATAAAACCACTCTTACAACTTTAACACACACTAGTGCCACTATTCAACAATAGAATAAACGTTGACACTTACTCATTGAACAAGCACTATGCTCAATTGGTAGCGACTAAGAAACTTATGGCAAGCATGATCTCGTGCGCGGTCAACAGCTTGATACCACACAGATAAAAAATACTCAATGAAAAAGCAACAACTATATGGCAAACATCACAGCAGCACACATTTGGCAAAACAGAACGCCAGAGCGAATTTTTTCCCTTGGATATCAGCTACAGCAACACTATGTGCTGTTTTTTCGGACCGACCACTTTTTCTTTCTGCAAACTCTTGAGAAGCGTCCTATTTTCCCGCAGGAATAGCAGTGCTGATAACATACAGGGCACTGAACGAAGCTGGCGTTGTAGCCTGCAGATGGGCAGCGATAGCAGTATGTCGCGATGTCCTTGAAGAAGCTTCGACTTCCTCTTAGCGGCTTTCTCGCCAGACTTCGGCGCGACCGCCCCCATGCTGTCTGCGGCCTCCTACCTCAGTTGCACCCCGGGAATGTCGGGTTCCCGCACGGGTGCGGTGCCCCGCGCCGCCTTGACTTCGTTCGCCGTTGTTGAAAGCTCAAAGTGGCCGCTGAAATTCTCTCCATCGACCTTCCGATGTCTTCAGATAGCGTTAGTTGTTCTCCATAGATGATGGTCAAGAGCTGCTTGCAAATAGCAGAACTGGAGATTCCGAAGACCAACTGATCTAAGACGCTATAGCGTCACAATAGTCCCCATACTGGCACGAAAGGGCTAACCACTTAAGGACACTGACATAGTGGGCGAAGAATTCAGCTTACATTTGCTTTCTGCTCATGAAGCGCTCCCGTCTCTGAAGAATATTTGTTGAGATAGCGAATAGGGCATCAAGTTCTCCAACGTCGCTTTGCAAGCATCGATTGCTTTTGTCGACGCCAATACCGCATCCATTGTTTTGCCGCTGTCGATTGACCCTCCTTCTTCTATTCTTGAAGCGTAGTACATAATTGGACTTCAATTTCCGAGGCGTTGACGAGCAACATCACTTGGCTCCAGGGTGCCATGTCGTCCCCGCCGGCCGCCTTCTAGTAGATGCCAAAATTTTTTTTCGGCAGTGACCATGGTATAGGAGGAGGTCCAGGCGTCTAGAGAAACGGAGGTGGTTCGATAGAGCTAGTGAAATCCATTATGAAGGCAGTGAAAAGCTACGAGCTGTTCGGACCCGAACGAAACCAGTTCACAAGGAGGAGGACAGCGAACGACGTAAGCAGAGGAAAAACAAACCTCTGAAATTGAAATGAAACGCTTGAAATAAAACCAGTCGACGCAGAAGTAGCGGAAGATCTTGAGCACTCAGGCGAAATTCACCTCGCCGAAACTTTGCTGTCGGCGAGCCGGTTGAGGTAGGCCTGATGACGCAGCCTCTCAGGGCGAACATGACGCAGCAGCACGGAGCGTTATAGAAAAACGAGCGGCGACTTTGCAACAGAAGGGAATCGTCGCTGAATTCGCTAACTGGATGACTCCATATGCCACGTCGACATGTGCGACGGTTGCCGTATGACATTGCGGTAAAGGCGTGTTACGGGGCTCGACATAAAAACGACCACTTTATGGATGCCCTTTAGCTTGGACGCAGACGATGTAACCATTGTAACCGTGTCGAACTGAGACCCCGTACCAGCGGCGTTGTGATCTCTGTCTGCTGCGTTTATCGCCGTGTTTTGCCGACTGGCTGCATGCTGCGCAGATGGCCATGGACGCCGCGTCGTTCTCGTGGGCAGGCTTCCACGGTGGCGGCTGGCGTCGCGAGCTCGAATAGCCCGCCGTTCGTTGCCGATCAGCCGGGTGATTCACGTTGGCGTCCCCAGTACAACGTCCGCTCGGTTGCGGGATAGGTATGACTGGCATATCCGGCATCCCAGAGCCTAACGGCTACAATTGATAGACACACTGGCTCGGCACTCGGTTTTAAATCTTGAATGAGAGCGTAACGCTTTAAATCGAAGCTTTCTGGGCAAACCCTTCACGACTTTGTTGTGAATAGCTCGCACAAAGGACAGCACTCATGTAGCGCGTGTCCCAGCTAACGTTAGCGAAGCTGTTTGATGAAAAACAAAAGATTCAGAAAACACCGTGCAAGATACAATTATAAGATCTACGGTGTTCGGTCGTCAGAGAACTGAATACCCAACGCCATATCTCGTAAAATCGTATCTCGCACCGCGCATTTCAATATATTTTTTTGAACCGCTTGGCTAGCATTAGCTGGGGGACAGCCTACACGACGAATCGGTTTATATGCAGCCCCATATATGCTACACCTACAGTGTACCAGCAGCCGGCTCCGTTCTTTACGGAATTACGCGGTAAAATAGCAAACGGTACCTAAATATCCTCAGCGCCACAAATATACGCGTTCAATCGCGTAATTCCTTTATTAAAAGAAGCTTTTTTATGCCTTCCTTCCCTGGGTTTGGCTCGTCTGCTAGGTATGCTTCATGCCGAGCAAGGTGGGCTGTTCCTAGAGTTAGTGCAATAGTAAACTAGTCTGATACCGGAGATGGCGGGATGAAACGTGAGCCGATGCCAGAGGCACTGCGATTGACGTCGGTCGCGTCTTTCTGATTTGCATGGCAGACACGTAATTCCTAGGCTGCAAAACTCGTTTCTGAAGAAACGCAGTTTTGTCTCATTTAATTAACCGCTTAACGAAAGCTTCGTTTTACATAAATTAAGAAATGTGCGTTGGATCTGCAAAAGCTTTTTTTTTCTAGCCAGGAGTAAAAGTTACACAATCAAGAGAACGCTCGCTTAGGTCCGTGGAATTGAAAGTGATATCGCGTGGAAACGACTGTGTGAAACTTAATACCATCAATGTCTGCACAGAAGAGACGCATCTGCAAACGACCCACCATCGTGCTCAGGGCAACACAATTACACTGTTAAATTGCAGCAATCGTGCAGGCTCAACGCACTAGCTTTAATGACAAAGGTGAGCTGGAGCCGCTGCAGTGGAATTAAACACAAGTAGCCTGCTCTTCCTATACTTGAAGCCCTGTTTGCTTTGGTAAAGTGGTATGAAAAATGACTGTCATACTTCGCGCATTTTGAAGGTGCCTGTCGTGCCCCAAAAACACGCATGGCGCAAACATCATAGAAGTAGCGGGCATTCAATATTTCATGCACAGATTGTTTTGAACATTTGTTGAATCGGCCAACCTATTAGTGCAACGTTGAGACATTGCACATATGGAACAAGTGGCTGAAAAGAGTTTTCCTGTGGCTGGCTCTGTAACTCCTTAAATATAAGTATATTGCCAGATAAGAAAGCAACATGTACTTAAGATACGGGCAGTGAACAAATTTTGTATTAGCGCCGAAGGGAATGGATCAGTCTGTAGAGAAAGAACTGTCATATGTGCTCTGTTGCCAGTAGGGGTGCCTATCCGGCAGAAGCAGCCAATACTATAAACGAAGGTGAAGTAACGAGCGAAAGCGCTCCTTCAGGAAGGAGTGATACTACTGAATGGCCGGACCCGAGGTGTCGGGGCGCCTACCAGTGGATCTGACAGTTATCCGAGCCCTGGAAAAAGAGGATCACATTACTAACGGCATAGGTAAATGATGCTAGTACTGTATTACTTGTGTATTTAAGGATAAAAAGTTAGTGTCCCGCAAGGTACTGAAACACCTTGTGCTTCATGTGCACGAGAGCTCTTTCTCTCGCGGTGTGCAATCTTACGTTTTGGATGGTGCAGGTTATTCTGCTGTTATTAAAGTACCGAGCCGTATCCACGCGTAATAGCTTCGAGTATGTGGAGGGATGTGAAAAGTCATTTCAGTAGAAAAAGGTATTACAGGCTGAATCCATTTCCCGAGTTTCTATTCCCGAGTATTATAACCAGCTCTTCGCGCATCAACTCGGGGCACATTGAGCCGGTCGTTACTACAAACTCGGGCTCCATAATGTAAAGCCGGAACCGTTGGAACGTGGACACACTATACATATGGCACGGTCGCGTACTTCACACGCGTATGCGAAAGTACAGCGTTACGGCCTTTGGAAAATGAGAACCTCGAAAACATGCTAGAGGAAATTAGCCTACAAATCACTCTCTTTTGCTGCCGTGAAGCTTCAGCTCCGGTTTACGACGGTGTAAGATTGCCTTCCTAGGGTCCGCGCTTTCTCGTTTTCTACGTGTTTGTCTGCATTATTTTGTTCAACCACGGTTCCCTGCTGCCGTTGTCGCTCTGTATTCCCGCGTATAGCTGTTTATTTCTGAAACTAAAAGAAAGTGTGGATGCAGAACGGTATCAGCGAGCGCAGTATCAAGGTGGATGACTGGCTAAGGTGCACAGGATACGTATAAGCACGAGAGAGAAGTACACTTTCCCGTTTTGTACTTATTCTGCGTTCTTTTCAATAAAATTGTCCGTCGGCGCCCGTTCATTGTCGTTTTTCCTTACACTTGCGTCCATTTTGCCCTGCACTTGAAAGGAAGTTAGCGCCATAGCGTTTTTAGTTTGCTCGTCGTTGCTATGCTGCTGTCGGCACGCGGATCAACGAGGGAGCGCTGTCTGTGCACGCACGACATTCGAGAGTTTTAGGTTCGGGGACGCAAACCGATTGCGTCCTCTAACCTAAAACTCTCTATTTTTCCTCGATTGAATCGAAAGAGGAGTTAAAGTGGAAGAAGGAGCCGCGAGGTGGCGATTTCAACGTTTCAGTTAATTGCCGGATTGCCAGATTGGTTGGGGTTTCCAGCGTTCCTGCGTGCTGTTGCAGAAATGTGAGCGAACTATGATAACTTTAGAGTTATGTATTACTCAGACCAAAAGTAAGGACTGGCAAAAACTGGCCGCGTTGTCGTATCGGTGGTTTTCGTTCATGTACATTGCCCGTTTGCCAGTCAAACGGGCAAGGTGATTCGACTGAGTGGTCGTAGCTCGGGAACCGGGGCCATTCACGTAAGCGAAATACGTGTCGCCGGGTGTATGCCAGTCGCAAACCTTTCACATTTGTGAGAACGCTCGTGAATGCGACTCCTCATTGGGTTCATTCCGGCAGTGAATAGCCAGCTACCAACAAACACTGTATTGGTTTCAGTAGACGGAACACAAGCGTTGTGAGCCTCCGAGGAGTTTCCCGGGAAAGGCGAACACAAAACAGAAGTTTTGTTTTAAGCGCGACCAACTGGCAGTGATAACTGGCGCATTACTGCACGCACTAGGACCGGGACGTTATTCCCCCCCCCCCCCTTTTTTTTTTGCACAGTAACAGCCGCAGAAATCAATCATAGCGGCACGAGATTGATTGACCACGAAAAACAGCTTCTTTTGCTTCTTCTATTTGCTACTTTTGTTTTGTTCCCTGTCAGCCGGCTTTGCTCCAGTTACCCGCCGTGGTTGCTCAGTGGCTATGGTGTTGGGCTGCTGAGCACGAGGTCGCGGGATCGAATCCCGGCCACGGCGGCCGCATTTCGATGGGGGCGAAATGCGAAAACACCCGTGTACTTAGATTTAGGTGCACGTTGAAGAACCCCAGGTGGTCGAAATTTCCGGAGTCCTCCACTACGGCGTGCCTCATAATCAGAAAGTGGTTTTGGCACGTCAAACCCCATAATTTCTTCTTTTTTGCTCCAGTTGTATCACTTCTCTTGTGTTCTTCTATAAGGAAGCTTTAGCTTCGCGTGCTATGTGGTACTTTAGGCCGCCTGCGCATGCACCGCTTCTCGGCGGAATCGCGGTAGACAAACCGAGTTATCAACGTTTTCGCATTCAGGGTGTTTCAGCGAACAAATTGTTTTTTTTTTTGAGATCGTCTGCGGTAGATAGCACAATTATAGTACATGAGCTGGTCTACTCGAAGAGGCGGACATTACTTGCACATAAAAGTTGTAATGCATGAGCGACTAATGAACGTAAATACACTGATTATGTTTTTAACTAATTATCTTATGGCACATATTGCAATTCACAAATTCCAGCGGGTGAGACTGGAAGGCGATACACTTGAAAAGAACTGTGTGGATGGCACCATTTACGACATATGCGCCGTCAGATCTGCGGTAAAAATGCACTGTCGTTGCACTTACTTTCCCAACAAAACATTGTTTTATACAACAGAGCGGCAAGTTGACTAGTCGGTGGGAGTTCATCTTGTAATACGGGGGTTACTGCGCTATAAACAGACGAACAACAGAAGTCGAAGTGGACAGGACTCGCGCGTCCTATATACTTCTACTTCTGTTGTCCGTCTGTTTATAGTGCAGTAACCCCCGTATTACAAGTTGTTTTATGCATTGAAGCACAAAAGTAACTGGAACGCTAATGCATTTCTGTGCAAAGTTCTGGAATTAATATCTCGAAACCGGTGTCGTCGGGAGAATTCGTTACAAGTGGATCCGCCTTGCTAACTCCACGACTAGAATTTGTAAATTCTTACATGTGACATAATTATGTCAGTAATCACTAATCACTAATCAAGTATTTAGCTAATTACCTTAAGGGAATTAGCTAAACGCTTAATTAGTGATTTTTGCTAATTAGTCGATAATGGATTTCGATTTTTTGTGTAAGTAATGTCCGCCTCTTGGGGTAGAGTGGCCCGTGAACTAGAATTGCCACAGGCAACCTAAAGAAAAAAAAAAACAAATTGAGAGTGTTCGCTGAAATCCCCGGTATATACCGTGTAGCGAAGTGTTCTATATTTTAGAATGAACGCGAGCAGCAGCGATTATAATCGCATGTACGGTGAGACATATAGAGTTTATACACACACAGGGGAGGAGCTCGGCCCATGAGATTACATTCGACGACCGAGGATGGCCCCTTTCGTTGAGATTTGACTATTGCATGTCTTTTTGGGCACACGTTCACCCAATAAAAAGTTAGACTCGTAAACTCGCACTTTTGGCAGTGTCCAGTTCTCCAGCCTTTACAGAACATGAAAAAAGAGGAGTCGCCATACCCGCCCTGCGAAAATGGATATTCAGCGAAGCTGTCGAAAACAACCATTACAACTGCTAAGAGCGGTATGCGATGCTTTATGGCTTTAGAGTAATGGTACTAGTGCTACTTTAAAGTACTAGTAGGAGCGGGAGTAATGATAATTTTGACAGCACGCCGCCACCCGTAGCGGTGCTGCAACAACATTGGAATCAGTTGCTATAGGCTGGTTATTTTATATACGAAAGGCTAGGGACGTCACATTCCCACGTCGTAATCTGGCGTCGCCGCGGTTACTTGCGCAACAGTAATCATTACCGGCAAACGTATTCGGGGAGCGCTACGTGCTTCGCATTGCTATCACGCATTGCCATATCATCAATTATGTTATTCGGATGCTAGTTTTGAGCTTGGTATTTATTGTATTAATGTAAGCCCTGTTCACTTCACTTTGCTGAGTGCTTGTAGCCTCTGCCTTACGGCTCTATCAATCATAAATTTTTTTGCTTGCTTACGAGGTGCGAGTCCTAACGGGGGTTTGAGCCATTGATGATGATAGTTCTCTGTCGACGGTCGCGAAAGAATTCCGGGATATAGCCATATACAGCTCAGCTGTAATATTTTATTTAAGGTTGTCGAGGTCGATGAGAACGAGCGCCAATATTTCTCTCAGTGCTCGCGATTCGTCGCTGTCCCGGGGACGTGGTACCTGTCGGTCACTTTCGGGAATATATAACTTCCAGTTAGGGCTGATTGGCTAAGCCAGCGGACATGATGTCGGTCGGTGCAGTGAGACGTTGCGCTTGTGGCGTAATTGGATTGAATTCACCAAGTTTCGCGAGTGTTGAGTGTACTTCAGGTTTGATAGCAGCTTATTTGCATTCTTTCGTTAAATATCCTTCCTGAACGTTTTATGTTGTCATCAGCAATGACGGCATTATGATGGTCATCATTGGTCAGCTGTTACTGATGCTACTGCAAGGAGAGAGAGAGAGAGAGAGAGAGAGAGAGAAAAAGGATAAACTTTATTCAAGAACCCCGGTCCGGGTTCTCCCGCTTTGTTCAAGTTGTCTGCCAAGCCGAGCGTCGTGATGAGCTCGATCATGGCACGTGCGTGGTCGGAGGAGAAGTCCGCCAGTCACTCCTCAAATGTCGTAGGTCTACGTGTGGGTGAGAGTTTTACTGTAAGGAGGGCCAGAGGCGACGACAAACGATGACTCTGCTAATTTATTAGGAAAGTATTTACAACAACTGTTAATGCGAAAAAAAAAAAAGCCACAGTCTGCAAAGAACTGTCATCGACAGTATGACAGGCTCCTTATAGTGCAGTACGGGGTCAGAACAGCGCAACAGAAACAAGATTCTTTGCGATTTTTGTGTGTGTCTTTCCTCGAACGTTAACGAAAGCATTTATTCCTCGCTGGGCGAAAAAGAGCTATGGCGACGACGTCCCTTAGGAGGACGGCCCGGAGAAGCCGCGTCCTCGAGTGGTGACAGCGGGAGTGTGGCGTCATGTCGACGGGTGAATCTACACGAGGCGCATTTACTGTCCTTCTTATGCGGAAACATCCCTCGAGGTGCAACGCGCGAAAGCCTCTGCGTTTCGGAGAGGTGGCGCGTAAGCAGCCGCTTGGTGCATTAACTCGCGTCTCCATTAGCGTCATCGCCACGTTCCTTAGAACGTGCCTGTGCCCCCTTCTTTTTTTTTTTACCCCTGGGAACCTCCTGCTTTTTTTTCAGGAGGTCGCAAAGAAGTTCCGCCGCTTTGAACGAGGGTTTCCCCGGGGTACAAGGAACACAGCAGAGGGAACAGTGCAACAGAGCCCGTGTCAAAACAATGATAAAAAATCGAGTAACTGACACGAAGTTCTGGGACAGTGTTCCCCATTCACGAGCAGGTTGCTCGTGAATAAGGCGGACAAGGCGATAAGGGGCTGACGGCGGTAATTCAATGAGCGTTGCAAAGCTTCTCGTACAAGGTCACGGCATTTTCGTGATATCAGGCGAGAAAGATGTTGGGTTTCGTTCTGATCAGGCCGACTAAGTGTATGTTTTTCTTGTTGTTTCCTTGCTATCTTGAAACGATCCAGAAAACAGACAACAAGAATACTGGCATTTCGTCGAACTAATTTTTAGTATGCATGAAACAATGCGCGCCTAGTTTACTATCAGCCATAGGTTTTGCCTGAACGTGTTAAATGTACTAATCATTTTCACTAACGAGTGCAATTAATTGGCTCAACAGTGACGATTTGCCAGAGTTTCTACATGCTATTCGATAAAGTGGAGTGAAGTATATTAATGCAGACATGTTACTCCGGCCAAAGGGAAGTGCTCACAAAAAATATTGACGACATTTTTGTGGAGTTTTCAAAGACCCGATTGCCTACAATCATTGATGAGGATCATAATTATGACAGCGGCGTTGATCTGCGTTACAGACAGGAGCATTTGCTGATTTACAATCTGCTCGCATCCATCTTGACATTCTGCGCTCCGACACATTTCGTTAGCTCAATCCGCCCATTTGCATACTTTGTATGACACTTTGTATACTGCTTTATGCAGGGTGTCCCAGCTAACTTTAGCCAGAGTTTAAAAATGTGCCGATGCACTCTGCGACGACGCGACCAGATGCATGTTGCCGACTATTGTAGGGAGTAAGCCCCGCTATTTTTGTATTCTGCTTAATTGCATAATTAGGCAAGATTAATTAACCAACTGCGGAAGCAACGAAATCAGGCAAAGAATTCTAATTTGAAAGTAGAGCACTTAGGAAAGCGTCCGATTAAGCAGTTTCTAACTTTCTATCTATTAGATATTAGTGTTTTTACGCTTATTGCAGATGCCCGCGAAATACAATAAAAATATCACGTGACATGTCCGCTTGCACGCCGTGATTGCAGCGCTCCCAAACGCTCCGCCTACAAACGAACATAGCATTTAGCCCGGTGTGCTGCCGCTGCGCCTGCTTATCGCTGTCATGAACCGCCGCGAGGGAAGCACATCGGTGGCTGTTAGAAACGGCCTGCAGAGGTGCCAACATGCAAAGTTTTCTCAGCCAGCTGCAGCCGCGAGCGTGGCGAGCTTCCCCAAAGCGACCATGGAAGCCTTCACCACCTGCCGCGTTGACTCGTTTCGTAGGGACGACGATGTGCCGCGTCAACACCCACTCGGCGCCGCTATGACTAAACGCGGTCGGCGGACAAAGCATTGTTCGTGGATTGGCCGAGTCCGCTGTTTGAAGCAGAGGAGCCCCTGGAAGATATTTTGCGCGGCCGTCTCACGGGGCTTAGAAGTCATGGACGGACGCAGTGGCCATTGTCTGCGGGGTCAACACTGGGATGAAGAGGCGCCTGCCCGGGCCAAGCCCCGTGTCTCCAAGAACCCACTCACCTCGGCGTGGTCAGTATAACCTGTGTGGAAGTGTGTGTAACCCTCCCCCTAAATGGCGGGTCGACTAAGATGGCGTTGGACGCTACAAATTGGCGGTGAACTGCCGTTTTTCCCTCACCTAGGGATCTAGGGAGGACAGAGTGTTTGTAAGCAGCTGTTGTGCGGCTGCTGAGTGTGCTTTCTCTCACACTTATGCTAGACTGATGAACTGCAACGTCCTTATGTATATACTGTAAATAAACCCATATTCTTCGTTCTCCATGAGAAGCAGTCCTTCCCTTCAACAACGTCTTCAGCGTGGATAAGTTGGATGACGGCATGGGCCAGCTACCATCTATTTCATGCCCGACTCCATACATTACAACTGGTTGGCAGTGGTGGGATTGACCTCCCAAACATGACATGGCGTAAATATCTCAGCCAACGCCTGCGTCACTGACCTGGCGCCTTTTAAGCTGCGGCAGCGCACCCTGCTAGATGCTATGTTCGTTTGTACGAGAAATGTTTAGGAGCGCTGCAATCACGACGCGCAAGCGGGCATGTCACGTGGTATGTTTTTTGGTATTTCGCGGGCACCTGCAGTAAGCGGGAAAACACTAATGCCTAATAGATAGAAAGTTAGAAATGGTTTAATCGGACATTTTCCAAAGCGCTTTACAACTTTCAATTTCAATTTTTTCGCCTAACTTCGTTGCTTCAAAAGTTGGTAATTAATCTTGACTAACTATGAGATTAATGAGAATAAATAAACAGCTTGACACACTACATAAAAAAAGTGAGCAACATGGATTTGCCCGCGTCGTCTTAGAGTGCATCGGCATATCTTTAAGCTCTGGCTAAAGTTAGCTGGGACACACCGCATATGGTGTCTTGTATTACATTTATGTCCCTCTTTCGCGAACGGAGTGCGGTGCTCAGCGATTCAAACGTGAAAATCGGCACGCATGGTGGGTGCTGGGACCACAGCGCTGTTGCATTGTAGTATGCGATGAAAGCGAGGGTGCTCGTGGTGCCTTGTGGCTGCATTCGGCATCGCGACTGCATTCGACCTTGACGGGTCAGCCCGCTTGACTGAAGCCATTGCACTCTCGTTCATACTGTTTCTCCATTTCTTGCATACGTTGTTGAAAATGGCTCTCAAAATTCGCGGCAGCTTGTTTGCCTATGGTAACAAGGACATTCACACAGTAGAATATTCCACTTGGCTATCTGCCGTAAACAACTGTTGCTCTTGGGAGCTCTGAAAATGCATAGCTGAAGCAAACTCTGGCTGTCCGTTCTGGACCCTGATACGATGTTTCACTGGCCAAAGTGTAGCTTTGCGCGTTTCAGAGACCATTTCTTATGACCTCACGGTGCATTGAGGTCCGACACCGTGCTACGGATCACCGAAAATCAAGGTGAAGAGGCACGTGGTGGCAAGCATTGCTTGTGCATGTTTTATGAGCGGAAAGCCGATTTCCTTGTCTCTGCTCGGTTCAATTGACTTGCGTGAGGCAGATCGCATTCCCATGTCTTCTGAAGTTCCTCTCGGAGACCGTCTCAGCGATGGGAGATATATATAAAAGGAAGCAAGAAACCGGAAGTCGTAGAAGTCGTGGGGTCACGCGCCATGCTTCTCTACGCTAGGGAGAAAAGCGTTCTGCGCTACCGAAGCTGAGTGCACGCCAGCGATTTTGGAGTGCTCGATTATTCACGTGCACAGTATTGCTTCGCGGCCTGCACGTTCACGGCGTTGTTGTTAACGGTATTCATCTACACGTGAAGTTGTTGTAAAACGCATAAGATTAGTGATTGGTGCCTTGGTCAGCCGGACCATTGAAAAGCAACGAATTGCGCCTTGTCGCAATGTGCCGCTAATTTTTGTTGGCGCTATTATCACAGTCTCAACGTATCTCGCAGCTTCCACGACACTGTCTGCTTCTTGCAAGGCAAAATACACACGCTGTGCGTATTCTCGGATCTCTTCGTTCATTTCGTCCCCTCATATGGTTTTCACTACACCTGTTCCCGGGAGGCACAGTTTTACGTTAAAGCAGTGTTTATTGATTGGTTTGTGACTAGGAGTCCGAGGCAAGCTAACGTTAATTTGGGAACGCGCTACTCTAATGCAAGTAGGTTTCGTCACTTTTCTCTGCAAGCCATGTATAGCTATGTCTCTTATCGGTGGTCACAGCATGCGTAGCCAAGCGCGAGGCTATGTAGACGTAGAGAAGCCGCAAGCAGGGACCGTGGGCCTTTCAGAGCGCCTGCAGAAAAAACGCATAAGCGTAGAAAAGCACCTATTTTCCAGTATTGTGCGCGGTTCCCCGTACGGAGGACACGTAAGCACACTGTCGGCGCACATTCCCTTGCGCCTCTTGAGACGCGTTGCTAACACTAAAACTAACCCACGTCTTTCGTCGATCTGGGCGGGTATCGTGTGAGAATTCCTTTTCCTATATTCTGTTACTTTCTCAACGTCCATCGTTCACGTCCGGCTCATCCGGATGATAATGCGGCCGGTGTGCCACTCGGACCCCTGAGGAAGCGCCACACGGAATATCATTGGCATAAATTTGGTGCATTATCCTGTACCTGCTTCCGGTTCGCGAAAGAAGGCAAGTATAAGCGCCGTTGGGTCAAAGCGAGCCTTTGTAAAGACTGTATACCTACATTGGACATTGTCGAGGGAGGGAGAGAGTAATATATTTCGATGATGACTTGAGGCCTGTTCGAAAAAAATAGGGAAGGGAGCTAAGCGTGACTCACTATGGAAAATTCGCACGTGAGACTCGATAGTGAGTTAGGTGCCTCTTTGAAGTTAGCGCGTGGTCGGGTCCAGTCTTCTTCAAACGACATCACCTCTTTAGGCCAGCAGTTTGACACTTGGTTACCCCCCTTGCATATGCATAGCGGTTCACTTGTGGAAGCTTGACAACCGTCCCCATTCCATATTAAATCCTTCTCGTAGTACGTCTGACCGAGCGGCTCGTTTCACCGGTAGTGGCCTCGCGGCAGCGTCCGACCCACGACCTAGCTAATGACGAAGGATGAAGATAACGGGACATCAACTCTATGGTTATAAAATACGGCCCTTGGACTGCGTATGCAGGCGCGGTAAGAACCCATGCGCACAAAAAACAAATTAATGAAAACCTTTTCTAATTAGTTGAGAACCGAAAAAGAAGTAACAAAAGAATAGCCTGCTAATTAGCCTCAGATTAGTGGCTGGGACATGAGATTGTACATTCACGAGGCCACATGAAGCGTATGATCGTCCATGCCAGCATTGTGCCAGCAGCATGGCCTCCACAACGCTATTGCATTCAAAGTCTGTAATGGGAAAAAGGTAAATCGATAGCTGCTTCCAGACGCCTCCTTCTACGGCTAATTGAGTTTATAATAGGCCAAAGAAAGAGGGGGAGTCGTACGTACAGGATACTGTAGTGGTCTCGGTTTGCTGTTTTTTTTCTTCTGCTGCGGCACTTTGAAGAACGCGCGGTGCTGCTCATTGCACGGAAGCGATCGATGTTGCTCCAAATGCGTTTAGTCGCGACTACACGGCACAGGTCAGGTTCCAGCGACACTGGCAACGCCACCATAATCTTCTAAAACACGCGCTCAGTTGTGGATTGTCCTCAGTTTCTCAACTTATGGGTCTCTGTTGTAGGCCCTGTTATTTAACTATAATTCTTTGGTTTTGCGTGCCAAAAACAAGAAATGGTTATGAGGAACGCGTAAGGGGGGACTCCGGATTAGTTTTGACTACCTAAGGGGTTTTTAGCGCGCACGCTGTGCACGGTACAAGGGCGTTCTTGCGTTTCACCTCCATTAACATGCAGCCGCCGCGGTCGTGGTTTCATCCCGTGGCCTCGCGCTTAGCTTATTTGTCTTCCAAACCACACACACACACACACACACACACACACACACACACACACACACACACACACACACACACACACACACACACACACACACACACACACACACACACACACACACACACACACACACACACACACACACACACGCACACGCACGCACGCACACGCACACGCACACACACGCACGCGCACACACACACACACACACACACACACACACACACACACACACACACACACACACACACACACACACACACACACACACGCGCGCGCGCACTCGCAATGCACTCACCGACGTCTAGCGTGGAACTCTCAGGACAACATTAAACCAGATGAGAAGCGCAGATACAGGGAACATGGCCGTGCACGTCGCTGCAGCAGAAAGAAACAAATGCGTCACCGCTTTTCCTCAACTCTACGGGTCTCTGCGACTATGTATGCTCGTGTGCGCGCGCCTAGTGCTCATTCTCGGCCCTTCTTTCCATTAATATCTTTGTTTCCCCTCCCCCTGTTTCCCCTTTAGTTCAACGCTGCAAACCGGAAGCACTTCTACACGGTTAACATCATTGCCTTTGCTTTCTTCACATGCCGTACGTTCTTCTGTATTAGAACAATTTCGGTTTGTTGATGTTCATACCTCTTCATTTCTCAATTGAGGAATGAACTGCACGAAACATGAATAGGACTTCAAGTTTATAATCCAATGTTCGTTATATGCTCTTGTTGCCTCTGATCTTGTCGTTGTTCGTGGGCGCGCGCTTAGAATGCAGTTCCAGTTAAAAATATAAAGCTCCATCTGGAGTGATATTCCGGGCACCCATTGTAGGAACGATAAATAAATAAATAAATAAATAAATAAATAAATAAATAAATAAATAAATAAATAAATAAATAAATAAATAAATATTAGCTACAATAGTAAGGGAACACAAAGAAAAGCTTCTTAGCGGCATGTGGACTAAAGAGAGCGATGTCATATACTGTCCACCACACGACACCCATGAATCTAACGCTGATATGAAGACTGAAACAATGCGTGAATAATCGTTACCTGTTTTGAGGGAGTGGGTGCTAAAGGACGATATATAAGAACACTTATTTTTAGAGCGCACCTCTTAGGCGCCCGTTGCTGCGTTGTGTGTCGGCGTAACTGAGCGTACGGGCACATAGATGGATGAAAGGGCGAACGCGAAGCGCAGCGGGGGATGAAAGACGGCGATAGCGAAGAGAGCGCGATGCGGAAAGCGGAGGAGGAGGGTATCCGCAAAGCATCCGCTTCATTTTTTTTTTAAATTCTTGCTACTCATCAAATTCTTGCGGCTCATCAGCGTTTGTGCTGCGACAATTTGTACATTGCATAAAAATGGGGGTGTCCTCAATTTGTTGAACATTCTGCTGGGACTCGTCATTTCGCACGTCAACTGTTGTTCAGTCGGAAGTGCAACACTATATATTCTGCTTTCCGCTGTAAACAATTATGTGCGGAGATACAGCCTCTCGATTGCGCTCATCGTGATTGTTAAGATGCGTTTCCTGTTTTACTGAAAATCTAAATAGCGGCTCGTAGAGGAACTTTCTTTCCAGCTTACTTCGATGTGTGCGTCAGCCACTTAGATACAATAAATTCAGGCCCGAAAGAGAGATAGAGATAGATGGAGAGAGATATAGAGACAGAGAAAGAAAGATAGATAGATAGAGAGAGAGAGAGAAAGAGAGAGAGAGAAGAATACAGGAAGGCAGGGATGTTTAACCAGTCAATAGTCTGGTTGGCTACCCTACACTGGGGGATGGGAGAAGGGGAAGAGAAAGAAGGGAGAGAGAAGGTGTAGATACGTGTACGGAGGGCACTTGAGTAAAAGTCGCTCGAGCAAGCCAGAAAAAGCCCGAAAAAAATTAAGGGCAAGTATACCGGTGGCATACCGGGTGATGAGCGCTAGCTAGTCTACATTGCCTTTTTAAACGCCTGCGGTTGCTTAGTGGCTATGGTGTTGCGCTGCTAAGCACGAGGTCGCGGAATCGAATCCCGGCCATGGCGGCTGCATTTCCATGGGGAGAAATGCGATAACACCCACACGTGTACTTATGCCCCTTAAAAAAAACCTCATGTGGTCAAAATTTACGGATTCCTCCACTACGGCGTGCCTCATAAGGAGATGGTGCCTTTTAGTGAAACCCCATAATTTAATAATTACGTTTTTTTAAAGCGTAAGCTTTCTTTGGCGAGTACCCCAGCCCCTTCACGCGAAAAGTGTATTGCCTTGTATCTGCAAAAAAAATGCGTAATTTGCAAAGTTAAGATATTTAGTCATTATAATAGTGTAAATGTAGGTTATTGTTAGCTTTATAAGCGATAAGGAACCATTTTACTCCCCCCGCCCCAAGAAAAACATAAGAGAATACCCATAAAAATACATAGGGCTCCTTAGGATATGCATGGGGAAGCTTATAGCAGGAGTGGGCCAACTTGAAATTTGGGGTTGAGTCAACTTGAAATTTGGACGCCGGCCAATTGAAATTTGGGGGTGGGCTAACTTAAACCTGGGGATAAGCCAATTTGAAATCTGGGGGTGTGCCAACTTGAAATTTGGGGTTGGGGCAACTTAAATTTCGTGGTGGGCCAACCTATATTTGGGAGTTGGTCACCATGAGATTTCGGGGTGGGCCAACTTAAATCTGGGCGTAGGCGAAGTTGAAATCTGGGGGTGGGCCAACTTGAAATTTGGAGTTGTCCAACCTAAATTTGGAGGTAGGACAACTTGAAATTTGGGGTGGGCCAATTGAAAATTGGGGATATGCTTACGCATACCTAGACAACTCCAGTGGAGTTTCTGCATTATTTTTAAGTTCTTGAATTTGCATTGAATTGGGCTGCCACGCTTGCATGAGTGGGTAACGATTACTATTTGGCTTTCTCACGTATCCCGCCTATCCTCACGTAACTGTCCTTTTCAGTTTAGAGACCACAGCGCAAAAACTACTTTCACATTGATAAGGCAAAGAAATGGACGGACGATGCACTCGCGACTCATTCATGATAGGAAGGCACGCTGAATATAATACATGTGGGGCACATGCGCGCACAAGCAAGAAAAAAAGCCAAACACAGAGGGATGTGCAACAAGCAATACTAGATCAGATGTACAAAGTAAAGCATCTTTTCATTCGACAGAAACAAAAAATGTCTGGAGTATGGAACTCGCCTCAAAGCTCCTGTTACATCAATATGCCCCAATCATCACAGCTTTAAGAAGAAACCAACCTCCTCATAGACGTTATACTTCAGCATTATCCATGCTGTTCTTACCATTTTTTAAAATTTTCTACACCAATGGGACGCGCAACTGATCCAAAATCGTGCGCCTCCATCGAATACTGCGGTCGTCCGCGGGAGCCAAGGAGAAAGAGCGTGCCGTGCGCAGCGCGCGCAGCTGGCGCACGAGGAGAATTGAGGAGGAAAGCGCCACGAGGAGGAAATTATCAATGGGCTTTAGCGCCGTCGTCTGTTCACCGATGGCATGCGACGAGCGCGTCCACCGATACCATATATGGAAACAAAGCGCTGCATGAGTAGGTTTTTGTCTGCGGCGGCTGCTGTGAATTGCGCCCACGCGTCGCCCACGCACTCGCGATCTCCCGATTGGCGAGGCAATCGCGCCACACTTCGCTCCGTTTGCAACGTGCCGCTTGAGACAGATTGTTCGCGCCAGCCAATATATCACGAAATAAAACACGTATAGAGCTGCGCTCAATTTCCGCATTAGAGTGTGTCGTAATCGTCGGCGATTTCGTTTACTTGGGAAAAAAAGGGGCATCAATAGCACTCTGTGACACTGGTACTGCAGCATTAAGCAGGCACATTCGTTGTCTGATATACAATCCTGTGGAACATTACGGGCTTGGGTTTTGCCTTCCTGGGCACCTTGTACCTAACATACTGATTACCAGCGTACTTCACACAAAAGGTGATGAATGTCCGCGGTAGACACAGGAGCCGGGCACTTAGTACGCGTTCCAGACTTTTCAGTTGTAGATTCCCAGAACCAGGTGACAGCAGCTGTCGGGGCCAGGCCAGCCAGAAACTTTTGAAGACACGCTTCTTCCACCTGGGGAAAGTTGCGTGCAAGGAAGCAGACACTCGAAGTTATGTATACACGCACGTGTGTGCGTCGCGGGAATGGACTGCTGGGCCTCGAGGACTGCACGAAAGAAAAATTGAGCCTTGGCGTTCCCTCGCTTTGGGAATGGCAACAATAAATCATCATCTCTATCTTTTCGTCGTCGGGTAGGAAATGATGACTTTGATGCACTGTACTTTTTGCACTTTGCATGGTGGTTAGCTGCCCCACGTGAGAAAAGAGCTCTGAAGAAGGGAAGGAGGTTAACTAAGGACGTACCTTGTTGGCTATTCTACACTGGGGAAAGGGGAAAAGATGGACGGGAAAAAGTAAAAATAAAAATGCAGTCAATGTGAACACACCCGCAAGAGTTCGCTAACAATACCAAGCGTTCGTAGCAGCCAGTACCAGTATTCGCAAACAGGATGAATTCTGGTGTTTCATGTACCAAAAACACGATCTGATAAAGAGGCACACCGTAGTGGGGGACTCCGGAATAATTTTGACCTCCAGGGGATCTTTAACCTCCCCCAATGCACGCTTGAGCTTCGATAGAATTGCAGACGAATTAGAAAAATAAAGACTTTCATTACTCGTTCTTTTGAACGTCACGTTCTAGTACGCCTGTAAATGTGAAACACGTTTTTAACGCCTTAGCATTAGAATTTTCACAGACGAAAAAAATTTTTTGTGCAAGAAGCCGGTCACGTGGTAGAGGTAGAGAGGGGATGGGAGAGCTTAGAAAAGTGCGTGTGTGTATGTGTGTGTGCGCGTTTGCCTCACAGTAACTTGTGAGCGTCAACAATGCAATCTCTCGCACACACATTGTGCGCTGCAGACGGGCACAATTGGAGCTGTGGCATCGAATCGTGGCATTGAACTGTTTACAGAAAGGAAGAAAGAAGTGCAAGAAACTGAAAATGTGAGCTTTCTCTTTTCCGCAGGTTTCCTTCGACAAAGAGAAAAAAAAGAACACGTAAAAGAAGCCGACGAACTCTCGTCGCTAAAAAGCGCAATTCAGAAAACAGTACGCAACAGATTTACTAGCTGATCTATGTTTGTGCTGTTGAGTGCTCTTTATTGCTTTTGTTTGTTTCTTTCTTTTATGTACTTCAGACTTACGTTCAGCTGGCTTTATTTATGGCCGCACATCGATTTCGTGTGACCTTCTGTCCAATTTCTTTACGTCACTAGTCCGAGCACACAAAGTACTCGGTGACGCGAAAAAAAGAAAAGAAAAAGAAATAGACCCCGCTTTCAACTTCCTGACTGGTTCCCGAGACGTGCTGACGTTCGAAAGCCCTTTGTGCGTTTAGTTCTTTTGTTGTACTTGGTTGCGTCAAAAAAAAGAATATATATATATATATATATATATATATATATATATATATATATATATATATATATATATATATATATATATATACCCTATATGTGTACTTCCCCGCACCACAGCGGAGGCTACGAGGCGTTCTAGGGCTGTGTCGCCACTTGGCGCCATACAGAACTCTCAACAAACGCTTACTTTTCACAGGAACGCTTATACTAAACGTGTTGATACATGCAGTGATGAAGTAATGCGCTTTTGCAGGCTAAATAGACAATGTTTCTCGCAATTCGTTTTAAAGAGTTATTTCTCTTGCGTGCTAAAGTGAAAAAAAAAAAAACTGCGAGAATAGTTTTACGTGTCTAAGAGCGTCAGTAACCTACACAGCCCTGCGGGGAACGAGTAGCTAGACGGACTATAGTTCAATTTTATTACGCTAGCCGTTCCGAAAAGAAAGAAGAGCCTTATTTCGGCTGCGAGCGTCCATCGCGACATCACGACATCGCAGCAACGCTTTCGTTGTGCCCTTTCAGTGTTGGTTGCCAGTTTGCATTTCTCCGACGGGCGCCTCTTCGTAAACATTTATTTTTTATACTACTACTACTATATTACTATACTACTACTATACTATACTACTAGTACTGCTACTATACTACTACTATACTACTACTATACTACTATAATACTACTCTTTAGTGGGATGTTAATTTCCCGCATGGCATTTCTGTTTGGTTTTTCGGCGCTCCCTTCGCACCAGGGCGTATGCGTGATGTCGCCGTGTGCGACTAGCGTTTTCGCTTGCCACTCTTTTGCATTTTGCAAATCATCTTTCGTTGTGTCGACAAATTGCCAGTAGCTGAAATGAAACAGAGAATGATGAACTTCCTGAGTGAGTAAATGAATTTAAAGAAAAAGTAGGGCTGTCTCAAGAAACACTTTCAGGCGATTCAGTCTAAATCGGCGGCTTAAAAAAGCACTTTTAACTTTTCGGGCCAAGTGCTGGGCCGACAAAATAGGCGTGTTCTTTAGCATCTATAGCGCATTAGCGTTTTCAGCATGTTTCATATGTCCAGTGCTCGAGCGTTTGAATTTTCACGCAATATCAACCAATCAATGAATAAAACTTGTTCTACATCACTGAGCCTATATACCGTGTCGTCAGTAAGAAATTTAGGCTCTCATGTTGCGGTCTCATCCACTATTATATTCAAGGTTGAGGAAATGCCATCTGTGGATGGCGTTTCTATAGTTTCATAACACAGATCCCTGCTGGACTTCATCAAACAGAACAAGTTATTGCACATGTAACAAGATATTGCACATGTAAGGTGCTTCACACGTTTTGTGCCGCAAGGTAAACTTCTGAATTAAAAAAAATTTTTCTGAAAAAAAAAACGTTGGTATCTAAGAAACTAAACTTTCGTGAAGTTCCTAAAGAAATGCCAAGCAACTGATTATATTCTGCACAGCGTTTTGCAGCATAGCAATTAGCTGCCTGCCAGCCATGACGGCAAAATGCCCTCTGGTGATACCACGAATTATGCTACACTCAGAAACGAAACCACTAACAAGCAATAAAAACCACATTTCTTCAACCCTTCTTTAACCCTTATTTAGCCCTTCTTCAACCCATCTTCAGCTTCAACAGAAAGAAAAAAATGTTGATGAAGGCGTTAGACAGACGTGTACACATATAAGTACGTTCAGCAGATTTTCATGTCAGTTATAATCGAGGGCGGCGTCCTTGGGGGGGAGGGGGGGGGGGTTCTCTGAAAGTGTACAGACAACCACATATCTATACTGCACGTCATGTACAAATTGTTCACAACATTTAGGGCTGTAGCTGCAGCCTTCGTCACAGTATCGCATTGAAGAATATCGGAGGTTTTCACTAGGAAGCTAGTGACATTGCGCAATCTGCCGCTAGAATGGATACCGAATATCTCCTTTACGCGTGAGACGAAGGCGGTACTAAAGTTATGCGGAAAAACTTGCGTGAGTCTTGCCGTGAATAAGATGAGTCAGTATGAGATTGGTTTAATAACTTTGTATATAATTCGTTCGAAATCGTTTATTTCACTTATGGAACCGGCCTTTCTGAAGACAGCACTCATTGATAAGTGTCTGGTAAGAGTATATTTTACTAATCATACACGCACTTGGCGGGTGATAAAGCTGTCTCTATCGCCGTATACCTCTAAGCGTTACAGCTTGTCATCTTTTGTTGCACGCTCTTCGGCTTCTTTCGAAGTTTCTGCGACAGCTTTCAGATTTTATCCCCGTATATTAGAATTGGCGTAATCAGTAGTCATACACTTCTCCTTTCATGGGTACTAATAAGCTCCCGTCATGAATTAGAAATGTCTTTCAAGGGCTCTCCAACCCCTATTTATTTATTTGCAAACATGCCTCTTGCGGTTCGGTGTCCAGTAACGGCTCAAGTATAGGTTGATGCACTCCTACGTGCACTCTTTCAGTACTTCCAGATAAATCTGCTTCCAGCTAAGGCAAAACGACAACAATATGCTGAAGGCAAGGAGATTGTGAATAATCAATAAAATGTTTATAACTGTTTCGAAATATGTAGCAAGAAGGTGCTGTTCAAACGTATTTCAGTACCGAAGAAATCCTTAGTATAATGCGTATCATGTGCCAAATCCACGGCGCAGCGAAGTTGTTTCTCCGCGTATTTCAGAGGACACACGCGTTATTCGATATAAATTAAGACGAAGCGGACAGTCGGTGCGCAGTACATCATTAAGGATATTCGGCGCCTTGTCATCCTACCTCCTCACGCGTACACGATGGCATTTCGCCCCCGACCCCTACTTCCCAGCCTAGCGCTTTGCCTTACCTATTTTAGAAGCCGGCGTCGGTGGTAAGTCTCGAGTGCCGAGGCTTACGTAGGCAGCATTGCATACCAAGCAGGCGTTCATTGCGCCACTCACTGCTCCGCGGTGTCCGAAGATCCGCGCCTTCGCACCGGTTACGAAACATTAAGCTCGCAGGCGTGGCAAACGTTGCAGCAGCTTAATGCAGAGGTCGTGTCCGCCCTAGTGCGTTCCCATTTCGGCTCAGTGCGGAAATATATGGCCTTTAAGACGAGCAAGAACGCACGTTAGTGGTATCTCTGTGACTGTGTAGTGAATCATACGTGAAATATAGTAAAGCGCATGTGCCGAAGTTACGCAGGAACACGAATAATCCATTTTGGCGTTGGACGTCTCCGAGAAGTTACTTCAAGATAAAACTAGCTGTCTAAGAAGGCGAAAAAGAGCATCAAAAACAGTCTCTTTATCCTCTTGGAAGGACGAATAGCTTTCTTCCCCTTTCATATTGTAGGACATATTCTTATGGGAATCTCATTATAGCAGCGTGCAAAAGTATTGCGCAGCGTTTTTTCTTTCTTTTTTATAACATTGCAGATGTATTGAGGATGAAAAAAATGCAATCTTGAAATCTCCCAACGCATGAAAGCCGAGGGAAACCGCTTTAACGCAAACATTGTTGGCTCCACTGCCTTGCGCAAGTTTCTGCTGCATTGCGAGAAGCGTAAAATGTACGTAGGCAGGAGGCACGAAGTCAGTGATTTGTACTTCCGCTCTTTCAAAGGCCGAGCACTTCGTGGGGATGAGATGTGAGGTATAGCATATCTGAGTATGTGTCGCCGAAATGTTTCAGCGTTATTACTGGCACCACACACCGTGGAGGGTTCCAGGAAACGAGGTGGCTGCAGTTCGGTAAGCCTGACAAGTAGGCGTTGTAACCTAACGCCCGTACAGAGGCGCAGAATAAATCACGCAGAGCGTCTCATTTATTTCGGTTACTTAAATGTTCCCCAAGACCAGCACAGTACCGCACTTGGTATTTTTGCGAATGGGTCGCACTCGGAGGTGAGTGTTACACGTATGATGCAAACACCTGTCAAGTGACCATTCAGCGAAGAATTCAGGTTTCAAGGTAGTTATGTTTAGGATTTAGACATGTTCTTTATTTAACATGTCTTTTTTTGAACATGTCTTTTTTTACATGTCTTTTCTGAGTCGAAATTTCGCAGATCGATCCATGGGTACTAAAATTAGCTGTCGTATGGTAATGGAAGGTGAGCCCCACTTTTAGTCTAAAGGCGACGCACTGTTTCGATTACAATCGCACACTCAATGCACTCGAAGTTCTGGCATCTAGCAGTCACTACTGAAGCGGCCCCCGCATTCTCAAACGCTCATCGAGTCGGTGCGTTAATGGAAGGGGTATAGGAAGACCGTATTAAAACACGCTATATAGTAGTTGATGTTTTCCCTATACTGTAACTGATAATGAAAATATTGACATGGACGCGAAAATAATGAAGAGAATGTGCAACAAGAGTACATCTGCAAGTTGAACAACGCGATACACAGACAAATATTACTGTCACGCCGGTCTTCGCCGTTCTTAGCGCATGATTGAAACGGCCCGTACTCCTGAGGGAGGATTGGCCACGACGTGCCATGAAATCAATCACGACAGGACTCTATCGATTTCCGGCCGCGCTAACGTTTCCGGCATAGCGCGGGCACTGCTCTTGGTTTGGTTTCCCTCTGAATATGGCGCACGCCTGCTATGGGGGGGGGGGGGGGGAGGATTGGCCAAAAATCAGATGGAATTGGTAACGACATTTGGCCCTGTCTGGAAAGAGATGCCAGCCGAATAGTCTTTCTATAGTTGTTATGACTAACCCTCTTTATGATATTGCCCTGCTGAGCAAGAGGTTTCAGGTTCGACCCCAACCACGACTGCCGCATTTAGACGGGGGCGGAATGCAAAAAAAAAAAAGAAACTCTCTTGTATTTACATTATGATGCACATTAAAGAACTCCAGGGGGCCAAAATTATTCCGGAGTCCACCACTACGGCGTGCCTTATAGTCAGATCGGGGTTCTGGCACCGAAAACACCAGAACTTAACTTTGTTTGGGCCAGTTTGGTGCGAAAGAGCTCGAGCCTAAACAATCGCGAAAAAACAGACAAAACAAGCGCGCAAACACAGGACGCGCCAGCGATGTGCGCTAAGGCTTCTTTTTTTGTCTTTCTAGCAGCTGTTCGGCCTCGGGAAAAATACTGGCGTTGGTAAGCACTGAAGAAAGACGAGGCGAATGGCGTCGATTGATTATAAATCGATGCCTAACAATGCCCATAGAGTTTTATTCGTTCTGATATTTTCATGTGTCCCCGTTTTCCGCCTGGGAATACAAAAAAGGGAGCTATTTTTGTTTCATAGTGTGCTTTCTTCCTGGGCTCTCTTGCTTTATGATAACTTGAATTCGATGTTCGATGCATTTCTTTATTGCACTGCAACAATTTTTTTATAGCGCAGCTCTTAATGCTCGTTCTTAACCAAGCAAACCAACACAGCGAAGGATGAAAGAGCGAACGCGAGCGCAGTGGAGGATGGAAGGCGCGAGGAGGAAAGCGGAGGAGTAAGGAGGGTGCTGCGAAATCATGACGCGGTAAGCGGTGGAGGGCATGACGAAAACGTGAGAAGGAAAGCGTAGTGCGGCGACGATGGCTACGAGATGGCGCCAGAGTAGCAGGCGCCGTGCGGGAGGTCTGACTGCGGCGGCTGCTGTGAATCGCGCGCACGCGTCACCCACGCGCTGCCTCTAGCGATCTCCAGATTAGGGAGGCAGTCGCGCCACGCTTCGCTCCATTTGCAACGTGCCGCACGAGACAGATTGTCCGCGCCAGCCAATATATCGCGAAATGAAAACACGTATAGAGCTGTGCTCAAATTTCGCATTAGGGAGTGTCGTAATCGTTGGTGAATTTTTATCCTGCATACAATGAGAATGTTCCTTCGTTAGTACTTTTACATTTGAAGATTCTAATTCAACATGTTTCACGAAGTTTCAGGCTCACGTTACTTAGAATAATGATACCCTTAGTAGAGTAAGTTTATAACTCTGGCGAATCGCAGGCACCCGTTGTTCCTGCCACTGTATTGTTCCGTGGCCGTTTTCTCTGAACAAATTAATGGCATCGCTTTGTCTCGGCGCACCTCAGAAATTAACAAAGTATTTTGTGAAAGAGGTTTCCAGCTCGGGAAGTCTTCATTGATCCATAATCCCGTGTAATTAGTCACTCTCGCTCCGTTAGGAACGCGGCCGCCTTTGAGGACGCACTTAGGAATCGAGAATGTCGGTTAGAACAGATGCGAGTTTGGCTTCAGACAAGAGACGCGCTCATTTTTCAGGCTTCCGTGCGGTGTACTTAAGGAAGTCGCTAATTTAAGAATCCCTTGCCGATTTGTACACTACTTACGCACGTGCACGCCTTAAGCCCACGTTTGCCAAAGCGATCACCGGAAATGTTTCGTAGCTCATTGTACCATGCAGTTTAGCGAAGTGCTTTCGATGGCGGAAGTAAGCGTCCGAAGCGGCGCGTAGAGATATGCTGAGGTGTCTGGCTGATTTGATAAAATCGCGATTATTAGTAATTACCATGCTTATGCAAAGCACCTACCTCTGCGTCATGCACCGTTTCGGCAAGGCTAGTTCTTCATCAGTATTCATCATCAGTTATTCAGGCGCAACGCTTTCTGTAAAACGGCCTTACCTACTTTAATTAACTTAGTCTCACTACATACATACATACATACATACATACATACATACATACATACATACATACATACATACATACATACATACATACATACATACATACATACATACATACATACATACATACATACATACATACATTTTACACCTTGAAATACCAAGCAGTATTCTTGCCCGTGGAAACGTAAGTCGCTTGTGGGCGGGTCACAGTTGTCGCTGTAATGCCTACTCAGCGCTGTTAGATACGGGACCGTTTCCTGAGCCTACTTGAGTTCACCAGACCACATCGAATCGCACCATAGCTAATTAAGGAGCGCAGAAGCACGGATACCACATTCCCGAGGCACGGCACGTGCAAACAAGTTGGCGACCCCCACCTCGTGTGCCGCAGGTGGAGTTATTCACTGCTTGACTCTTCCCGAAAGTGAAGCGAGAGCCTGGCACTGTTCCAGGTAACTTGGGTTCAAGAGGCAAGACGGGTGTGATGCACCGTGAAACCCTGGCAGCGTCGCCCCCATCCGCCTATTGCGACGGCGCATTGCAAGTCAGCAAGGCAAGACCGCTGGGAGAAGTAAACCCTCGGACAATTGGGGACCAAGCAGCGACTCTCTCCGCCGGGTGTGACATCATCACACGGACGTCTACCATTGGCCGAAAATGACGACACCTGAGCGGGCTCGCCGATTGGCCGAAAATGGCGTCACCTGAACGAGCTCTCCCATTGGCCGAACGTGACGTGTTCTCGAGACACCGAAGGGCTTAAAAGACACAGACCTAGAGCATTCCTAGAGCATTCCTTGATTGATCTCTTTCGAGCTTCTTACCACGGGCCGCAGTGTCCGAGTTGCTGCCGGCCCGTAATGAATTTAAGACTGTTAATTGACTCTCACTGTAAATAATGTAAATAAACTTCCAAGTTTTTCATCCTGACGTCCTCCTTAACTCTTACAGCGCATACACAAGTTAAAAGAGAGCGAAAAAAGAAAGAGAAGAATAATATTAAAAACAATAGGAGGAGGAGGAATAAACTTTATTAGTTGAAATGAGCCGACGGTAAAATCGTCCGAGGTGGGCGGCGTCCCTAGTCCAGGATGCCGTGGGCTTGAGCTGATAGCTTGCCTCTGCTCACCAGGCGATGCTGGTCTTCAGGGCTCGAGCTTATCAGTTGGGCCTCCCACTGCTCGACGGTTGGTCCGGTGATGGGCGGTGTCGATGGATTTTGTTGACATTCCCATACCATGTGGTAGAGGGTATTAAGCGTAGAGCAGAAGGCGCATTTGTGAGTATAGGTCGTAGGGTACATTGCGTGTAGCAGGGTGCCGTGCGGGAATGTGCCGGTCTGTAGTTTTCAGAAGATCACCGCCTCTTCTCTTGTCAGCTGGGGATGCGGGGGTGGATAGATCCTTCTACCCAGTCTGTAGTGGCTCAGGATATCGCCGTATCTTTTCAAATAAATTCAATAAATTAAAGAAAGGACAGTAATAAGAACCGTACGTACGTGACCCGAATAACACAACCATCAATATCAGACAAGATCAAAATCAATTTATCTAAATGAAATATAAGAAGTAAAAATAAAACGCAACAAGCAATAACATTCATGAAGAGTCGTTACAAAACCGAGAATTAACAGATCACAAGTATTGTGAACATGTATTCACGTACGTTAGCTGCATTCAGCCCACGATGCGGAGCTGGTCGCGCAAAACGTGCTTAACGAGCGGACAAATTTACAAATCCCATTCGTTCAATGCAAGGACGCATTTATAGCTCTGTATCAGATAGGCCCGCCCATGTTCGAGGGCGCAACTCTTAGGCGCCCGTTCCTGCGGCGAACGTCGGCGTAACAGAGCGAACGAGTACAGCAGCGAGGGATGAACGAGAAACGTGGAGTGCATTGTGGAATGAAAGGCGGCGATAGCGAAGAGAGCGCGAGGACGAGAGCGTGAGAAGAAAAGCGCAGTGCCGCGCAAGGCGTGTTCTGCGACGATCGCTACGAGATGGCACCAGAGTACCGCGCACCCAGCCTGTTCACTCCTTTATCTTTCTTCGGTCACTGCTTTTTACCGGCTAACAAATGTCAGACGTTATCACTCGACGCACGAAGCACCTGCATGTATCGGAAGTTTCTCGGATGTTATCGATAGTTCTATCCGTTGGCTGTTGTTACCAAAAGTTTTTTGTGATCTGATTGCACGCACGATGCGAATGCTGTAGTACTTTCTGGAAGCCATGCGGGCACCGGCGATTACACTGGAACATTCGACGAGTCATGTATAAAAGCCGTCGCGCTTGACCCGCAGATCAGATTTTCGATGATCGCCTACTCCACTCGCCACTATTGTTGTGCTTGAGAGTAACTTCTTTTGCTGGGCACAAGTTCCTCCAATAAAGAGTTTAATTCGTAACTCACAGTTTCTACACTGGGTCTTTCTTTAATGTCACTACCAAGTGACAATAAAATCGTAAAACAAAATAGTGTCAGCCAGTTATTTCTGAACGATGAGCGCCGCAACCGGTGGAAGTGCTTCGTCGGTCGCAGCTGCTGAACGAGCTGACTGAGCAGAGGCTCAGCGCCGCCGTTAAGAGGACCCTGTCGTTCAGAATCAAATTCGTTGCCACAATATATCGCGAATTCAAAAGTGCTCAACAGCTGCGCTCAATATCCGCTTTAGGGAGTATCGTACTCCTCGGTGAATATTTTTTTATTGCGCTATAGAGAGATTTAGCTTTGCGTGATACGTTAATATGATGCGTGGTGCATTAGGCCGTCTGCGCATGCGCTGTCACACCCCGGTACTGCGGCAAAGATGCCTAGAGGCCAACGTTTTAGCATATGTTCATCGTTTGCCGAGCTAGAGCGTAGAGTGAAATTAATGATGCAGTGAAGAATAAGGGTTTGAGAGCGTTCCGCATGGCCAACGCATCACCAACGCTTGTGTTGTGGCGTCACATGCATGCTCAGCGAAAACTAAAATTTCCCTCTTTCCATAGGCCTGACAGCGTCAAAACAAACAGTTGACCTCAATACTGAAGACGAATCATGGCTGGTACCTTATCCACAGCGTGAGATGAGGCTTAGCATTGTTTGGTCTGACCGTAGTCTGCTGTGCTGACCCAAAGCACGTAGCCAGGACGAATTCTGATCGAAGCGGACGGTCTGGGCTGGTCTGGATGCTGCAACGTTCTTAACGCACTTTCGGCAACCAGCCGCAGTAGTGGGCGTCAGGGACGCGCGTGCACAGTGGGCTCGACGTGTCACGTGTTATGCAAAGCTCTCCGCTGACTCGTTCGGCTTTACTTTGCGCTGACACTAACACCAAAGGCCGGTGAGTGTCTCGTATAATGCTATCCGCCAACAAATACAAAGGAGAAAGATTTGAAGCCTTGTGCGACGTAAGCATGTGCGAAGTTTTCGTAAAGCTCACAAAAGAAAGCGAACACGTTGTTCGCAACGCGTACTTCCTGCTGGCGTGTACATAAAAGAACTGTCAATATTTCCGCAAGCAACGCGTATTCTCGAAAACTTATCGTGCGCGTTGCGAGGGGGACGCGCGCATACGCAGCGCTTTGTTTTGCGGCTCGTACGTGGAAACGCTACAACGCTCGGGGAACGTTCGACGAGCGCGTCTCGCCGCGAACGCAACTGTCTGTGTGGAACGTCGTTCAAAAAGTTTACCGAGTTGTGGCACCGCGGTCGCTATTTCGCCAACCCGTTCCTATATAGTTTTCGGAGCGACTAAGCGCGGATTCAGCTCAACAGGTTTCAATCTTCGCAAAGTATACTGTTTTTCCGACCTGCGGTAGCAGTAGCTCGTTTTTTTTTTCTTGTGAGCTATCCTGAGACAAGAAAGGGGCTTCGTTTCTTTCTAGATTTCTTTCTAACGCAACCGGTTCATAGAGTGGGCGTCACAAAATTTTTCGCCGGCTTCCAAAGCGCACGGCTAAACTATAGGCGCAATACCTTTTATTAGGGCCGCCACTTTGACCTCGTTCCTGTAATGATATTTCTTCGTGTTTGATGTTTTTAACTAACCACTGGTTATGTAGGCGTACCTTCGAAGGGAACCAGCTATTATGCAAATTCTCGCGGAAGCTCTTTTCTTTTCGAACTCCACCCTCGACGTTCTCCCGGGACAATACTTGGGCGAAGTGTGTGGGTGCGCGTGACTGAACTTGGATCACCGGTGTTTCCAAACTTTTTATCGCCCTAGCGAAAACGTGCCACTAAACTTTCGCACGAAAAAAAAAAAAAACTTTCTAAACCGTGCCTTATCGCGTTGCAGGTAGCGCGTAGGAGAATGCTTCGGCTCTCAACTTTCTAAAATGAGCACTCAGCGATGTTTACGCTAATAGAGTGTATATTTATTTCACGCGAACGGCGTTCTATCCTGGTGAAAATGAATGCTTAAACTGGGCAGATTCGGTGCCTTTAGCTAAACTTTTTCTTTTGACGTTAGGTAACGGTCATTCCCTGTTGAAGACTACACGCCACAGGGTCTCTATATGTCTCTCTGAGCTACACGGCCTTTTCAAAAACCGAATGCTGGGAGCCACCACGCCGCGTCGAAGCGGAATCTGGCGTGGCGGATTGATGGTGCCTCCCAGTCTAAACTTTCCTATCGTCTCTAGACGGTGACGAGGCGAAAAAGTGGCTCGGCTGCACTGCATTTGTTTACTCGTGGATTGCTTGGCTCTCTCGCGTAACAAGTGGTCTGAGTTCTGCTGCCCGTATTGATACTTTCCCTCAAATTTGGAAATTGTGTTTTACGCGGAATGTTTCTATCCTGGCGACGCGGTTACAACGACGGAATAGTGGTGCGCTACCGTATCAGCATCTTCTGAAAAGCAGAGTCTCTTTGTACCTCCAAGAGCGTCACGTCACTAGCTACGGTAGTGAGTCAAGCATTGAGTCTTTGTACCAGCTCCGTATTTGTTCTTTTGGCACATGTGCGCTTACATTCGTCCTTGGAATACATTTACCATTTCTATGTAAAATACATATTTATTTAATTGATTCTTTGCGTTCTCTCATTAGATACATTGAGGTCAAACACCAGCAGCTGTCGTCATTGCAGTAGGTTAGCGTATTGAGCATGCACCAGCTCTGCTGCTTCTTGTCGCTCATCAATAAAATTTCTGTGGCGATATAGCTAGCTGTGAATGCAAGAGAAATTCGTTAGCATTACGTCGCACCTCTTTGAGGTCCCGGATCCATTATTTAAACCGCTTTCACCACATTGCAAAGTGTTCTTCAGGAGCTCCCTCGAGACACGTCCTGCCTCTTCGAGGAGCAGAATGCAACTGACGGTGGTCCGGAGTACATCGTCATTTGCACCATACATACATACATACATACATACATACATACATACATACATACATACATACATACATACATACATACATACACTATTTCCCAATTTGACACTCCTAATGCTAACGCATTAAAAATAGCTACTTCGGTTCAATATGAGCTGCAAGAGGGAGAGAGAGAATAAGCATTTTTATTGGGTGAATGCAGCTTTGGAGGGGCGTCCTCATTCCAGAATGCCTTGAGCTCGGGCCGCGTCCTGGGCCCTCGCAATCAGCCGTTGCTGATCCTCGAGGTCGGAGCTGGCCAAGGCTCTCTCCCAAGGCTCGTTAGTTGCAACATGGTGCTCATCGCAGGGGCTTCAAGACTACGCGGCATAGCCGGCATACAAAAAAAAAGAACGCCTTACAAATACCGGTACTTTTAACGGGGCTTACTTCTTAACTTTTTCCTATGTCGGCGTTGCCGTGCAGTCTTGAAGTCCCTTCGACCATGGGCGCCGTGTTGCAGTTCATGTTGAACGCGACTGTTTCGTGTCGCCATCGGCCTCGCCGTCGTGCCTCGTCGTTACCAAGGCCATTTCCGCGTGCTGCTCTTGCTGCGCTCGCTCCTGCTGTGATCTCTTGCGCGCGGCGCGGGTCTTGCTCTCCCCTTGTCCTCCAAAGCCGGATGCAGTGTTCCTGCCTATCCGCTCGCCCCCTTCCTCCGCGCAGCGCCGTTGCGGTGACCGCCCACTCCGCCCTCGCCGTTCCTCCTCCCGCTGTCGCGGCGCTGGCGCGGTGCTGGCGGCGGGCGCTCCTTGCCGCCTCGCGCATGATCCACGGCTCTCGGCTCCTCCGTTTCCGCATCGCGTGGCTGTACGGCTCTCAGCCGTGTCTCTCGCTACCCCGTTTGCGGGGCGCGTTACTCAGTGGCATTTGTCGCCTCGAGCAGTGCTTGCGCCTCGTTGCCCTTCTCCCGCCTCCACTCTTGCCATATACCTCCCCTTACCTGGCGCAGTGCCGTTGCGGTGACTCGAAAGACAGTTATAGCGTTTTGCCTCCTACTTCCCACCCCAACCACGTGCGGCCACATTGAAGCCTGTCTGCGAGGGAATATGAGTGTATGACGTCTACTCAATACCCTTGTTGTCCACTGGTTTCCTAATCGCACCTCAAAAAAAAAAACCAAATAATAATTGCTAATCTCGCCCCCCCCCCTTCTCCGCGGCGGTGACCCACTATAAGATGGCGCGATGGCGCGTCGCCGGAGCGCCAGCTCGATAGCGGCGGATCGCGGTGTGTGCTGCCCAATCCGAAACGCAGAACCGCCTCCGTTCGGCACTGCGTGTTCTGTATGCGGTTTCCTGTTGAAATAAGGCAGCAGCTGCACTCAAAGATCGCATTACCAAGAAGCGTAATCGTCAGCCAATTTTTTTTGTAAGCTGTCTAAGGGTCTAGACCACTTGGTTTAGCGAAAGCACAAACGAATAGATTTTTTACCAAGTTTCCGCCTTAACATTCACAAGACGCAAGTCTATCACTTGGGGATAGCGGGTTGGGGCAACATTATCGTGGGCGCGGTTTCGTGCGTGTCCTTTTGCACAAATTCGGGTTCATCAGGAAAAGGCATTTTAAGCGAACCAACCCCCCTCCTCCTCTTTTTCCCAAGGACGTTGATTTTATTACAAACACCTTCCCGTCTTCCTCTTCGTGAACGATATCTTTATACTGGATGGCACACGCACGCAAGACGGCATATAAATTGTACAAATCCGACGCAACAAAGGGAGTACAGAGAGAGTGTCTCGATTGCTCGTCATCTCGGAACCAAAGAGTAAACTGTGGGTTACTGCGGAGCGGCACAAAAGGGGTTCTGGTGATGGATTGAAGTGAGGAGCAGTGCTAGCAGGATCGTCACTCACCGAACACAGCGCCAATGGAAACATCAGCGAGAGCCGTATTCTGGCGGCCCCGGAAGGGCACCATTATCTGGGCGAGCACTGGCAATCCAGGAGAAGGGACGCAGTTCCCGCAGACCAGGATGTTGCCCTTCTGGGATTGATGGCGGCCGTAAGTCGGGGGCAAGCGGAGATCGTAGCCGGTGACAGCCACGAAAGGAATGACCTTCGCTTCTCCGCGTAGCACCCCGGTCAACTAGACTCCAGAAAGAAGGGTAAGCGGGCGACTCTTTGGGGGTGTCTCGAGGGCTTCTTTATTTTATATCTTGTGACAAAGGAAAGCAGCGCGTGTGAACACTCGCGCATACAATATCTACAGAGAATAGCTCAAGACAGACCATCATTTAATTATGTCCGTCTTTCATAATCACCTGCTTTCAGTTCTTTCTGGAGCCTATTGCACTGCGTTGTGGAGCGGCCCACCAAGGAACGCTTTTAGTCGACGAATCTACGTGTGGGCATAGACCCTTTTGTCCGATATATGGTAACAGTGTGTTCAGGACGGCAAGCAACTTCTTGTCCTGAATTTTTAACAGTCAAGTTAGCCAATAAAATATACGTATTTAGCCGCATAATATACTCCAGGCACATATTCTTGATGCCTTCAGATAAAGAAAACGTGCGCCATGGGTCGAGCTCATGTTCTGACGTGAGCTCACAATAGCTGCTTGACAATAAAATTAACATGTCGAACACTCCGACTTTATAGCAGAACTGGTGCCAGCTGGAGAGTTCTATAAATTTATAGACTTTGTAACTTGTGTTGTTCCAGAGGGCATAACTGGAAATATTCCGGTAACTGTTTGTAAGCAGACAAAAGGGCCTATATACAGCGCCTACACTGCAGAACCACCGTGGTTGCTGAACAGGGCATCCTTAGCCACTTCTTAGGTGTAACTATTTTTAAATCACATCACAGCCTTCGAAACCGTATGCTTAAGGGTAGCATGCTACAAGTGTCGTTTAGGTGAAGCGCGTAGGTGAGGACTCAACGGCGCTTCATTAGAGCGTTGATAAAGTCAGGAGGCCCGACTACCGGAATTATCAATTAATTTCACTAACTGCTTAACTGGTCAAGCCGGAGTCATTCTCGGTGCAATAGCGCGAAAGAAAGACGGGGACACGAAGATGCATGAAATGTACACTATTCCAGTTGTTAGAGTGGATGCTTAATAGTTGAATGCTTATGGGTTTTATTGCGAGACCAAAGTTCTCCTTTGACGTGGCTTGCTGGTTATGCAAAATTGCGCGTAGCTGTACGAATACAGTTCGTACACAGCTAATTTCCTGTCTGTAAACTACATCTGCCCAAATTTGAACACGCTAAGCTATGGCGCCGGTGAAGCTCTAAAAGATGGTCGCGAGATCGGAGACAGTCGATGGAAACTCGTAACCCGCAAAAAAATAAATAAAAACATCCAGAATAAAAAGATACGAACATGTTAATAGTGCCGGGAGAGGAGATGCGCGAGGAAGAAAGATGCGTGTACACATGAATAAGCATTCCATCCTTTCCTATTTGTTCTATTGCTTCCATGAGAGAGGGCACGGAACGTCTTTTCTTTCTTTCTTTCTTTCTTTCTTTCTTTCTTTCTTTCTTTCTTTCTTTCTTTCTTTCTTTCTTTCTTTCTTTCTTTCTTTCGTTCTTTCTGTTCGATTGATGACAGAACGCGTGATGTAAATGGACGCGTCTGCTGGCGTGCACGCCCGGGTAGCGGCTTCCGTGCAGCTTCCAAGCTAACGATGACGTGGAGGCGGAGGGTGGCGAAGGTGCGATTAAACAAAAAATGCACAAACAGACATGTCGACAACGATGACGGCACGATGACGGGACAATGATTATAGTTGCCGATGACTATTACGGTTGCGTACCGGGGCTAGAATTGTGTACGGGGACAAAAGAGTCGCTTTTCTGGTGAGTTCCGCCTTTGGAACAAGATTATGGCAGGCATGATGATAAAGAGAGAGACAGAGAGAAATGTAGCTTAAACGTAATTGGAGAAGTTGCCTATAGCTTCAGACTTGGCACTCTACTCTAGTTGATGTATAATGTCACGCAGGTGGATGACAAAAAGAAGGCTTTTTTTTATCTGGCCACCTATGTCTGTCGACGGCACGTCTAACCTCGTAAGCGTAGATCAGTTCTTCCACTACTTTACCTTCTCTGCGCCATTTTACAGCACCAGGTGGCAATATGGTGAGGGACGAAAGTAGAAGTGAGAGAAGAGGAAAAACAAAGCACATAACGCAAACACAAACACACACGCGAATAGAAGTAGTACGCGAACCACCTTTAACAGCTTAAGAAAGCAAGCAACGAAGAAATTGATCATGGTTTCATTTTTATGTCCGTATAAGATCAATCAATCAATCAATCAATCAATTAATTAATGAATCTATCAATCAATCTTTGTCTAGAAATCTTGCAGCCACCATATTCAGAACGACAAAAACAGAATCCAGAAACAGGAGGGAACGTATTTTCGAGTTCATCATGCATTCTTTTTTTATTGACACGTGCACTTATCCTTCTTTCGGGGACTGCGCTTCACCCGCTAACAACTTAACCTTATGGCTCAGCGCCAGACTCGCCTGCATGATTTGGAACTTACTCGAAGGTTATCGTTGATTCTGTCTGTTGCGTCTGTTGTCCCCCAACTTTGAGTAAACTTACTATATGCGCGACGAGAAATGTGTATTATTTTCTGAAAGGAACGCGCGAACCAGCGATTACGCTGGAACCTTCGACGATACCCGTAAAAGCCGACGTGCTTGACCCGCAGATCAGATTTTCGACGATCACCGACTTTGCTCGCCGCTGTTGTTGTGCTTGAGTGTTACTTCTTTTGCTAGGCACAAGTTCGCCCAATAGAGAGTTAAATTTGTAACTCACAGTACTGACAGCGCGTCATTATTCATTATCACAAGAACGTGACAGTATACTAGTACGATAAACTGCGCCAACTCCATTGGTTCATGAACGAAAGTAAATTTTCGAGGCTACATTGGAGCTGTTTGTGCTTCATAAACTCCTTCAGAAACAGCATGCAGTTCTTTTTCCTCCTTCTCTTGAGCCCTGCGCGCAAAATTTTTCTACAAGAGTCATCAGCTCTGCCCCGTTATTTCCCTGAGGTACGAGGTTAGAAAAAGAAAAAAAGTTGAGGAAGAAGAAAACTAAAGATCAGTAAAGAAAAGAGAAGGGAAGCTGCCTTTATTTTTTCAGTCTGAGGCTTCCGGATGCCGCTGCTAATGCATACATGCATGCGTCGAAACACGGAGAAAGACGTGTTTCCGAACGAATTGACCCACGGCTTCACGATAAGTGAGCGATTTTTACTTTCCGTGTCTGTATCTATCTTCACCGCCCTTCAAACTTATTTTCTTATTTATGTTTTTCTCATACCAGGGGGAGTATTGCTTCTTTCTTCTTTACCGAATTTTTATGTCTTTCTGGACTCTGTACATGGAAGGGGTCCCGAATTTCGAAATATGCAATTCAAGTTGTGGCTTCGCTTGTTATTCAAGTACGCTGAGTGGATCCCCACAGAGAAAAAGTATGGGACCCGTCTTTCATTTTGCGCATAAAAATAACGAAGCGTGATGCCATCTCCCATAGTGGCGTGCATAGTTGTTTTAGAGAATATTCTTTGAATCAAAAGAAGAGGTTCCTCGTTGTTGCCGGAAGTGGGAAAAAAACCCCACTTTATATAGCATCGTTTAAACTTTTGCTATTGAGCTTCGCATTGTAATCATGGCTTCGACGTTTGCGTGTTTGGATCTTTACATTAGAAATTTGCGTCTGCGGTCTCTCCTTGCAACCTGAATTTTTGGCTTAGACATCCCTGGCAAAGTGCATGCTGCAGTCTTCACGAACAATTTGCCGGCTTCTGGGGCACTTATCCTTGTGCCATGTCTTCCGAATAACATGTGTGTCCGTAGCATCGCTTCGCATCGCTTCGCATCGAAATGTCTTTTTCCCAACTTTGATGGATATCTTGAACTCCGAAAATAAAGAAAGCAGCGATGTGAGAAAGAGAAAGTAGCGACGGAGTGGCGCCGTATGGAGCTTGATTTTGTCCGCTACTGCGAGCGTCTTTTTCTGCAGAACTAGTATAATGCAGTGGCGTAGCTCATCTACCAAACACTAACCACTGCAGCCATCACACTCCAGAGACAGTATCCCACATACTCTCAGTGTCATTCCCTCTACCGGTAATTGAGGGCGTACACAAAGTTGCATTAGGTCTTCGGGACTCTGTCCCTTTTGGTAGAAGGCTTTGGGCGCATGAAAACAGGCAGATCTTGCCCAAAGCGTCCAGACAGTTTTAGACACTGGTCTTTAGAGCAAGTGTGGTGTGAGTGCGAATGTATAAAATGTAATTGTGCGAGAGCCTCTGTCTGTCTGTCTGTCTGTCTGTCTGTCTGTCTGTCTGTCTGTCTGTCTGTCTGTCTGTCTGTCTGTCTGTCTGTCTGTCTGTCTGTCTGTCTGTCTGTCTGTCTGTCTGTCTGTCTGTCTGTCTGTCTGTCTGTCTGTCTGTCTGTCTGTCTGTCTGTCTGTCTGTCTGTCTGTCTGTCTGTCTGTCTGTCTGTCTGTCTGTCTGTCTGTCTGTCTGTCTGTCTGTCTGTCTGTCTGTCTGTCTGTCTGTCTGTCTGTCTGTCTGTCTGTCTGTCTGTCTGTCTGTCTGTCTGTCTGTCTGTCTGTCTGTCTGTCTGTCTGTCTGTCTGTCTGTCTGTCTGTCTGTCTGTCTGTCTGTCTGTCTGTCTGTCTGTCTGTCTGTCTGTCTGTCTGTCTGTCTGTCTGTCTGTCTGTCTGTCTGTCTGTCTGTCTGTCTGTCTGTCTGTCTGTCTGTCTGTCTGTCTGTCTGTCTGTCTGTCTGTCTGTCTGTCTGTCTGTCTGTCTGTCTGTCTGTCTGTCTGTCTGTCTGTCTGTCTGTCTGTCTGTCTGTCTGTCTGTCTGTCTGTCTGTCTGTCTGTCTGTCTGTCTGTCTGTCTGTCTGTCTGTCTGTCTGTCTGTCTGTCTGTCTGTCTGTCTGTCTGTCTGTCTGTCTGTCTGTCTGTCTGTCTGTCTGTCTGTCTGTCTGTCTGTCTGTCTGTCTGTCTGTCTGTCTGTCTGTCTGTCTGTCTGTCTGTCTGTCTGTCTGTCTGTCTGTCTGTCTGTCTGTCTGTCTGTCTGTCTGTCTGTCTGTCTGTCTGTCTGTCTGTCTGTCTGTCTGTCTGTCTGTCTGTCTGTCTGTCTGTCTGTCTGTCTGTCTGTCTGTCTGTCTGTCTGTCTGTCTGTCTGTCTGTCTGTCTGTCTGTCTGTCTGTCTGTCTGTCTGTCTGTCTGTCTGTCTGTCTGTCTGTCTGTCTGTCTGTCTGTCTGTCTGTCTGTCTGTCTGTCTGTCTGTCTGTCTGTCTGTCTGTCTGTCTGTCTGTCTGTCTGTCTGTCTGTCTGTCTGTCTGTCTGTCTGTCTGTCTGTCTGTCTGTCTGTCTGTCTGTCTGTCTGTCTGTCTGTCTGTCTGTCTGTCTGTCTGTCTGTCTGTCTGTCTGTCTGTCTGTCTGTCTGTCTGTCTGTCTGTCTGTCTGTCTGTCTGTCTGTCTGTCTGTCTGTCTGTCTGTCTGTCTGTCTGTCTGTCTGTCTGTCTGTCTGTCTGTCTGTCTGTCTGTCTGTCTGTCTGTCTGTCTGTCTGTCTGTCTGTCTGTCTGTCTGTCTGTCTGTCTGTCTGTCTGTCTTATTTCATATAATTCAACTACGAGTCGTTCTTTAAAGACATCCTAGCTAAGGCACAGTAACTAAATAGTACTTAGCATCTCCTGTGACCGGCGTTGTTAATCCAGAAGGCTTTCCTGTTCGATTGTGTGTGCGGTCTGTAAGTTATTCAGGCTGTATGCTATTCTGGAAATGTAATCTTGCGTAACCGCTTTGTTTTGCCTCTTCAATCTTTTTTGACTATCTATAGAATCTATACTAGCTCATAGAGGGGTATTACCAATCTGTTGTATGACAATCCGCAAGGCGGAGGAAGTCTCATGAAAGGTAGAACTGCAGCTTCGTGCTTCTTTTGATCGGACAACAATTTTTCCTTTCATATGAGCGTGACAGTAGGACAGAGATTTGTTTAGTTGACGTCTGGGCTCCCTCTATGATCTTCGCGTTGTTTCGAAGTTGTGTTGGAAATCATAAAGGAGGCGGAGGCTGGTGCTTGCTACAGGCGAACATAGCCTTGCAGAGGCATGCCGGCAGCTGCTCCGCCCGAAAGTCTAATTTTAACTTGCGGGGTTTGACATGCATATGGATAAGCAATTGATCACAGCATAAGATGTAGAAGGCTATCAATAGACTAAGCTCATTCCGTAACGAATGAGGCTCTCAATTGCATTACACGATTGCTAACGTTTAGTATTACTTGGTCAACTTCATCACTCGTCGAATATGTCGGTATCTCTAAAATATCTTCAGCAGGAGGCGAAGCAGCTCTCTCCTGAAGATCCAGTGTCCTTGCAGAAAGATCAGTTCCTCCACGGTCGTGAACGGAGGCACTTTATGTTTCAGTACGTCAAGACGAGTGTTGCTGTCTTCTTCAATTTCTGGGCATTCTAGCAGGTAATGTTTCATGTCCCTATGGGTGTGGCAAAATGAACACGTTGGTGAGAGCTACAGAGCTATCTTCTGTTGAAAATCACGTGCACCTCTACGTGAATATGCTTGTGTCCTAAAACAATGGAGGCTGTCTGTCCAAATAGTTCGGTATTTTTTTTTTCTGATTTAGCAATCAAACGTTATTTGAAAAGAAGCACCGGATGGGCCTGCATGCTGTGGACGAAGTGCGCGGACGTTGCCTACGGCGGCCGGTGCGCCAACCAGTAATTCGTCCTGCAGCAGCCAAATCAGCTTCGATGCGGATGCTGGGTCCCTAGCATTGCCAATCGAAACTGCGCAAAGCACTGAACCTTTACATATTCAATCAAGAGGTTTGTTCTCTAAACTGTAACCCACCCACATCATCTCACCAAGAAAGCAAATTTCTTTACGATGACCATTATGTTTTAACAATGTTACCTGAATTCATCGCCAAAAACACTTACTCTTGTACAGATAAAATCACAAGACCGGCACCTTTGTTATTGTGTTCTTCCCACCTCGTTCCAGGGCCTTTCTTCCCCTCCTACGCCTTTCTTGCTGAGAAGCATGTAGGCGAATATACGCTGGTGAACCACTCTGCTTTTCAATATTGAGCTTTCGCTGTCTCTCTAAAAGTCAGCACACACACTAGACTAAATGATTCCCCAAATTAACTCCACGTTTAAGAGTGCGCAGGACCCTCAGTTCATTGCCGTTTTAAGGAATTCTGTCCCGTCGGGATGCAGCCGCCTGTGAAATCCCATGGTGAACAGCCACGGCGTCGGACCGACGCTTTGGCCCACTCCGAGAAATGCATTAAAGTGGATTAGGGTGAATTAAAGTCGATTAAGGTCGATTAACGTGGATTAAGATGGACTAAGGTTGGTACAAATTAGAACAAAGAGAATTAAAGTGGATTAAGGTGGAGTTTTCATTTAAGGTGATAACTTAGACAAGTCCTAATGCTTTCGCATTCAGATCACGTCAGGATACTTAGGTGGCGCTCAATTTTTAAAATACTAGCTATGGCCGATCTCTCTTCTCTGCCTTACCTATAATGAAGTATTTCTCTTGAGAATACTGGGTGCTAGTTCTAGATTGCGCACCCGCTTTATACGTTATTTACGCTCCTTTTCTCTTGATCTTATTAACCCCTCCCCCCGCGCAGTGTACTTAATAAGGCATCCTTGGTTAACCTCCCTGAGCTTTCATACATTCTCTCTCTATCTTTCTCTCTTTGGAAAACAGGGGGAAGTCGGGAGATGGAAATTCTAGATGATCAGCAAAACAACAACAAGGTGAAAGCAGGTGGCAACGTTTCGACAAGTCGACTTGTCTTCTTCAAGGCGACATATGCATATGTCGCCTATGTTGCATGTCGCCTATGTATGACATTGTATGTCGCCTATGTTGCATGTGTCGACATATGTCGCCTTGAAGAAGACCAGTCCACTTGTCGAAACATTGGCTCCTGCTTTCATCTTGTTCTCATTTTGCTTATCGTCTCTCTCTTTGGGTCATTCAAGCTTTTGACGCGATAACGCAGACTTGTTATGGCCCATATGTTTCACTCTACTCCAATTACGCGGCAGCCCCGCCTAATCGCCTTTACGGTCGCCGCTCGCCGTCGAAGCTTCTTTCCTCCGATGGCAGCTGGCGCGGCAGAGCTTGCTCACGGACGACGAGGAGGAGTAGTGCTGCTAGCTGCAGGCGGACCTGGCCATGAAAGACCCGCTTCCTTTGCAGGCGCCTGTATTGACCGAGGCGCGAGTTGCCAGCAGTGGGCCCGATTCCGCAGTGGGCTTAACCGGGGACTGCGATTTGAGTGACCTGGCTTGGCCGGTCGGGTCCTACCGCGGAAGTCGCAGGAGAGGACGCCAGAAAAGACGTGCCAGCGGCGGCGACAAATTTTAGGGAACGTTTAATTGTGCTTGTGTTTAAGTGCTTGTCGACTAGAAGAAATGGCCGTATTTCTAAAACCGACACCGTTTATTCGGGTGTGGCGAAATGAATATTTCTCGGTGAAGACTCCACCGCTGGTCCGGCAAACTTGTGACGCTGGTGACAGCTCGTGTTGGCCCTGCCTCTCCTAGATCTTTTTTTGTTGTTGCTGTTCATCTTGTCTAGCCTAGATTTAGACCATTCTGTCCACACATCGCCAATATGCCGAGATATTTGTCTAAAAAAATTGGAAGATATTTTTTCAGTCATGTTAATTTTCCATCATATATGATATAGAGTTCTTAGTTGTGTGAAACTTATCTTACATCAACGAAAAAAAGAACCTTTTCTTCTCTGTCATTATTTAGGAATAATGCTGCGCGACAAAAAAAGTGGATTTGCTGGGTCTAACATTTGCAATAGTTAGCCAGTGTGGCCTTCCTGCTTCGTTATGCACAATCTTCATCAATATTTAATTGACTCAAACTATATTTAAAACCATTAAGAGGGAGATATGCTACGGAAATATCACGGAAGTATGCTGTGACGGTATTTCTCGTTTTCTCAGTGTTAGTGGAACGTTTTCCTTTGAAATAAAGGTGGCCTTCAGTCAACAAATCGAACCCAGCAGCATGAAGTTTATTGAATAGGGCAAGTGAATGGTCCTGTGTTAAACTTGGCAAGCAACATAGCTACATGTGGCACCCATTGATCCCGCACGCGCAAATAGGAATGGTCTGCCAGAAACATTGGACATTGTTTTGTTTTCCAAACGTTTTTTTAACAACTCATGGATAGTATCATACCAACGTCATGTCTGGTATCCACGCTTTCTCCCTTGTTCCCCATGCAACTGTTCGACGAAATAACGATGGCATGCCGTGTATATGTGTGACATTGTCTAATCAATAGCTGAGTAATGATCTTAACTTCTTAATAAGCCAGGTGCAATCTGTGTAGCCTCGCTGCCTTTTTTCCTTGTCTCTATTTCTCTAATCCTTAAATCATCCCCAGTCTCTTCTGTTCGCCAGTGCAATCAAGAAATTAATTGAAGCACGTACAGCATATTACCTTCGTGAATAGCTTTGGAAAATGCGAAGTGCTCGGCAGCTTATAATCACTGTAAGCTTCCAAAATGATTCACGGTTACTCGCTGTACCATCAAACGCATAACGATGACGGTACGCATAGCTTCAACGAAGTGTCTGCGGAATAAGATAGACCTGGACGTCTCTATACATCACAGAAGGCTAGCAAATCGCGTTTGCAGTTTATAATGAAAACAAACAGCTTTTTATCCGTATTAACGACAGAGCAAAGTTAACAGACAGATATTTTCTCGTTTGACAGCATATGGCAAAGCGGCCGTCTAGAAACTGTCTAATAAGTTATAAAGTTTACATGTATCGGAGTATGAGAGCGAAACTTTCAATTTTAACCTTAAAGGTAGTCTCGTACGCCTCCTAGCACTGTATAGTTCTCTTTTATATCGACGCCATTTGCTAGAGAACACGTTGTTTTTTAATGGCAAAGTGAAACATAAAGGTATTGCAACCTCGGGATGGACGCGGGAATTTCCGGAACGCTAACAGAGCGGCGCAGCGTCTCCTTGAACGAGTCAGTCGTCTCATCTGTTCGCCATAGAAGCAAGAACCGCTCCTGCGCGCTCCCTTGCAACGAACTTTATCGGCTCGAAGCAACGCCCGAAGTTATCGTTTCGAATCGCACATGAAGCATCCGTGCAGGCGCTCGCGAGCACACAACTACGGTATTCCTATGGAGCTCAGGAGCTCAGGAATAGTAGAACGAGGACCTTTAAAACTAGGAGCACCCCACATTTCACCAACTCTGTGGCGTTTATGACACCTGCGCTTGTGTTTACGATTGCGTACAGAGGAATATGGCGTAAACTCTTTTTGTTTTCTTCTGAGGCATTCGTTCGTTTCCGACAGCTTTACATCGTCCTTCTCATGAAATGTGTGCGTAGGAAACGTTGGCATCGTGGCTGAGGTGGACTACTTTCCGCACAGTCACTGAACATATAGGCCTACTCTGAAAAGAAAATTTGGACATTTTTATTGTAATGTGTGATGTATCGGAGAGGAGGAGGAGGAGGAGGAGAAATCTTTATTCTGGTCCTGTACAAGGTGTCGCCACCTGCCTGGCTAGTCCCCTGTTGGGACCGGGAGGTCAAGCCCCTTATCGGAGATTTTGGCGGCCACCTCCTGCTGCTTCCAATTACATAGGAGTGCAAATAATGTAGGCCGCAGACGGGAAAAATTACATAAAATCACGCTGGAACTGAAATTTAGCTCGCGTAAGCAAGTCAAACACTCAGTCTTAAAGTTATGTGGCATGTACTAGAAAAGAAAGACACAAGAAAACAGTAACACAAGCTCCAGTCACATATAACTACTAAACTGAAGGCAACAGAAAGTTCAGTCACATAAGCACATAAAAGAAAAAGCTTATTTTGTTTGGTGAAACATCTGCCTGCCGGAAGGGAGAACGAAAGTTTGCGCGAGGAAAATGATCCGGCACGTTTTATGTTTTCTCGGTTCCTGACTGGAGTACGGCGTCATAGGAAGTAGCAAACACTGGGGTCGACTGTGTCGCGGGTTACTCCTGATCCGATTTCGCGGCCAAGCCGGGAGAAAGGATATATCCGAACACTTCCGCATCGTAGGCCCGAGTAATATGCCTCGCGGATTTACAGGTTCCACTAAGTCGGATTATAGGGTGCGATAAGTACGAGGCGACCTAAATTATAACCGGGAACCCCATAATAACGCCACGGACCTTACTCGGCTGCTTGGTTGAGGTGCAGTGAGAGCCGTGCTGGCGGTCCTAATTTCTTAATGGAGGCGGTCGCACCGAATGCTTTCTATTAGCACACAGGACAGCACCATATGGCTTCTTTCTATGGTCGTGCCTCGTTTATTGTCGAAGTAGTCCGGGCTCATAGCGCTGTAGCTGCACTTCTATATTATTTTTGAAAACAATAAGAATTATAAGGATAACTTAAATGGAAGGGAAACAGTAGCATCCTATGAAACCTGAAAGCGTCTACAGGCTGGATACCTTGTGGCGTAATAAAGCGTAGCAACGCTCTTGTGCAAGCAGCGCGTTAGCAAGTTCAGGATAGTATTTTCGGTCCACAAGAAATTGAACGAACTGACAGTGCAATTTTCCGGTGGAATAAGCCGAGAATCTTTGTATAGAGGTAAATGAAGAAGGGTTCTTTGACGGACGGACGGACGGACAGATTTCAATTATTGTTTAGATGTTAGCGCGGCGAAATCCCTGACATGCTACTTTCGATGATTTCATGAGGTGAAGGACGAAGCTCAAAGAAAAAAAAAGAGGGTTCAAAATAATCGTGAAAGAAACTATTGGTAAAAACAAATCTTGAACTGATGATACGTAGACACCCTTCTTTAAAAGTGAACTATTTTTTTTCTTGCTCATTCTTAAGCGCGAGTACATTGTGAACTTGAGTACAACCGTGTGAGATCTAATGCCGCGTGAGAGGTAGCACAGAACTCGTCGTTCAATAGCAAATTGTAAACTGGACCGGAGAGCAGAAACGGTGCACCAATTGCACAAGACAAGCGTAAGGAAAAGAAACACAAAAGGAATGTTACGGGAATTCAATTGCTTCGCGCGAGCTCTTGCCGCCTGCCGCGGTCCGTGAAGTTCACTCAGGTGTGTCACGTGCAGGAGACAGGAAGACGATTGCGGTCGCGCGCTCGCTATCGCCGCAGATGAAGGCTCTAGCACGATGTGGAGGCCCAACACTCGTTGTAGGATGTCTGGCCAGACGTCCTCCTTTTCGCGCCACCGAGATGACACCGGCAGAAGCTGCAGGAGAAAGCTGACGGTGGAGAGGAACCAACATGGTCTCCTTTCTTCTCATTTGCGATGAGAGGGATCGGGGCTCTTGGAGGCGACCGGACACTAATGACATCCATTGTGGCCCTCAGAGCACAATCCCACCCTTTGGCTCCCGCGGTCTTATGCCCCAGTGTTGCATGAAATAGTATCTTTATGCAATTACGAAGAAAATGACGATGATTCGATGTCGTTTATAGTCGGGGATAGAGATTGGGGTGATTCTGTTCTGTACGGCGGACCTGCGTTTGGCTTAGTCCGTAAGTCGTAACGAGACCACATTTCTTAGTCCAAATTGTTAGATGTAAGAAATAGCATGTTTAGTTCGTTGGTTAGCTCGAGAGAGAGAGATAAGGAATATGGTTGATCCAAAGTACTTGTTGCCTGCTGCTGTAGCTCAGCTGATACGGCTTTGCGCACCTGAGCATAAGGTCACTAGTTCGATCCCGGCCATGGCGGCCGCATGATGATGGGGGCGGAATGCAAGAACGCGTGTGTACCGTGCATTTGGTGCGCTTCATAGAACCCCAGGTAGTCGAAAATAATCCTGAGTCTACCATTACGGCGCGCCTCACATTAAAATCGGTGTTCTGGCACGTTAAACACCAGAACATAACTTTAAGGCACTTTTTGAAACCTACGTTAGCGAAGCTTTTGTGGATTGTTTCAATTAAATGCTATGCACAGAGAGACGTGATGGATGCAGTTGTATTGACTTTTCAACGTATGTATTTGTTTACACAGGGAAAGAAAAGAAAAGAAAGAAAGAAAAAAAGAAAGGAAGAAAGCAAGATAGATAGATAGATAGATAGATAGATAGATAGATAGATAGATAGATAGATAGATAGATAGATAGATAGATAGATAGATAGATAGATAGATAGATAGATAGATAGATAGATAGATATTAATAGGAGCTTTTCCCTGTAATTTAATATGTTTGGTCCGTTTTTGGCATATACCTTGTATTACAGATTTACAGCAGCGATGCTTAGATTAAACGTACATCGTTGTGCCACTTAGGTAATGTTCGTTCCAGTGACGACAATCACACCCCTTATCAGACTCTTTCCTTTAGAGACCCTGGAATGAACAGTTCCAATATTTCTTTCTTTCATAATTAAAGAGGAATCCACGCACGATACCTCTGAATAGTTCATGCTGATTTACGTCAGAAGGTGACTTGTAAAAACGATATTCAAAGCTACAAGACAGACGCAGCCAAAGTTCTTGACTTCCTTATCGACGGGTGTCGCGAAGTTCCCTAAGTTATGCTAAAAACCTCTAGAATTATTCATTACCGGGAGCTCCATCCACTTCCTCAAAATAAAAATACCAAAAAAGAAAGGCAATCTGAAGTGCGATCATAAAAACAAATAATAAGAAACATACCGAACGAATGTTTTTTTTTTTTCGTCTCTTTTTCGTCCCCTTCAAACTCACTTCCTACTCTTGCCTCGAGCCTGCTTTATTAAATCACATGTCTAATCTTATAAAAGGGTCCTGTGTCTTTACAATATTTTGGAACGAAGTTCGACCAAAAGCAACTGCCAAAAAGTAGGAGAACCATGCTTATTGCGCGCCTTCGCCAAAGAATTGACGATAGAGCAAATGTGGCGAAACTGTTTAGAAACTCGGCTGCCTCTTGTTCCGAAGGTTATAGAATCCTGACAAAAGTTGGAAACGCCTGAATTCGTGCCCATATTATCTCGTTAGCGAAGATGCCTGTGGAGGAGAAAAGGCGGAATAAATTTGCATTTGCCAAATATCGATTATTTTTCGACAATGAGGTGTGTTCCTTTGGAGATACATGATCTGGGCTCGAATGCAACGCTTTTGGTTCGTGAATGATATTTACGATTTGTCAGTTGCTTTCTTTATAATATTATGTCCAGCATCAGGATTGGCTTAACTTTGCTTTTGTAAGAACAATTCTAGGGTAAGAGCTTTTTTCTTTACTTTTTTTTGGGGGGGGGGACGTGGGCACGGATTGGCACTTTAGTTGACGCAATGTAAGACAATATATTTCCTGTAGTTTCACAATTGCCTTGATCGAAACGAAGAATAACATGGTCGCTTTCATCAAGAAGGTCCAGGCTACTTGACTTAAATGTATTCGATTGCTCTCTTTTCCTGCGAATAAATTGTTTTTTAGTGAACACAAGAAAGGAGGCCACTCTACAAGTTAGTCATTAGCATACACCAGGCGGGAAAAGCAGTGTAATAATAAAGATTGAGCTGAGCAGGCCGCCTTTGCTCAGGTTAGCGCTGCTGATGTTCCTGAAGCCCACAAGTCTCAACGAAACCTTGTAAGGATCTCTATTGTCTATGTATATGTGTCTGTAACTATGTGTGTGTTGTTTGTGTGTATATGTGATCACTGTATATATCGTAGCTATAACTCAGCAACTGGAGTAGCATTGCAGGGGAGCAGCTAGGCTAACATCTGCGGATATCCTTAAAGCTTCTCTCTCTGTCTCTCTGACGGTCCTGCCCCTACAAATTAGCTATATGTCAGGGGGACATGTTGTTGGGGTAGTTCGTGCTTATATAATGGAGTAATGTGGCTTACGGGCACAACCACGAAATAGAGACAGATGAAAGAGTCTCCGCCAATCCACTCCTGTGAAGGTGGGTGGTCAGCGAAGCTCTAGATATTTTGCGCCCAATGTAGGGAAACTTGTCAAACACTGATCCCATGATGTGCTCCCATTACGCACATTTATCTTCAAATTGATATATGACACAAATAAACGTTTCAGTGGAGTATACAATATTTTATTTATTACGTTGAAATCACTGCTAAAACTGCTTTGGGGTCGATACACACAGATGTTTTCAATTCTCACTTGAGAAGTGTTTTTGCCCAAAGTTAAATTCATGCATGACTCGAGTGCGGTAGTCGGTCGAATTGGATCGTTGAAGTAACCGAGGCCAAACTCTTCCGCGAAGTGGGTGAACCAGTGCTTTTTTCCCACTTTGGAGAGCTAAAGTCTCCGACAACGACCACCATCGAGGGATTGGCGGCAGCGTACAGGCTCGTCCACTCTTAGTACGAGCACAGCGCAGCATCGGCGCGCATCGAAGCTAAAGCCCTAACCAGACGTACGCGTTGGCACGCGTCTGCTCGCGCCGAGCTCACCCGACGTCACGTTGCGCCCGACGGAGGAAGAGGGCGCGCACCCGAACGATGCACGACTTGCCGTGCGTTTCGTCGCGGTTGCGCAGTGTTGTTAGGTTACTGTGTTGAAGGCAGCCCAGCCTTCGATTAACGGTTACATTAAGCAATGTGCTAAACATGGCAATAAAACAGAATAAGTTTTAACTTAAGATTTGGTTTTATATTAAAAAAAAGATATTGCAGGATTTCTAGTGGTTCAGTCCGCTCAACTGCGACTTAACACCGAATATTGCGAACTCGGTGAAAGCTGCAAGAGCGTCGGCATAGCATCACTCGCGTGCTATGTGCTCTACGCGTGCTGGACGCTGTGTCAGGTCCAGAACTTCGGCGATGAATATTTCATTATTAATGCAGCCGTTACGGCTGAAGACTTCCGCTGCTGCCATCATAACATACCAAAACCCGCGAGGAACTCCGATCACAACGCACGCAGACTGCCCGGGCTTGCCTGCACGTCGCGCGAAGAATCTTTCCGAAAGGCACGTTGGTTCACCGTGGTCACGTGAGGCACGTCGGGCGGGTGACGCGGGCGGCAGCTCCTGGCAGAGGCGTAAAAAACCTAGTAGTGCACGGTCTCCACGCCGCCGCGCGTCGACACGCGTTGCAGCCTCCGCGCCCGACGCCGTACGCGCTCAGACGCGGTGCGGCGCGTGCGGCCGCGTGCCTGCGCGCACGTCTGGTTGAGACTTAGGGCCGATTTACGCTCGAGCCGCCCATCGCCGCAAGCCGCACCGCACGCGCGCGGTCGCGCGAGAGATTGCACGTATCAAACACTTGTGCGCAAATTTCGGTTTATAATGTGTAAGGTATGCACTGTGCACACAGTGTAAATGGTAATTTGTGCACAAGTTCCGGATACGTGCAACTTTTCGCGCGACCGCAAGGGTGCGGTGCGGCTTGCAGCGATGGGCGGCTCGAGCGTAAATCGGCCCTTAAGCGGCGCAAGCGCACAGGGTGCACCTGCGCCGCTTAGTTTCGACGCGCGGGCACGCTGCGCTGTGGTCGTGTTAAGAGTGGACGACCCTGCAACCTTGATTACCGCGGTAGTGCGCGTCCGTCGTGATCAATCATGTGGTTCAACGGCCGTTTTTAACAGCGATGCTGTTTAAGCTGGTGGTTAGGCTGGCGAATGTGCGCAGCAATACCTTGCCGAGCGATGACGTCATCGCGCGCGCAGGCATCACTTCAAGGTACGTCCTCACTTGCGGAAATAAGCGTGCGCAAGGCGGCGTGCTTAAAACGCGCGCCGCGTTTCGAAGGCCACACCACTGCACGTTCGCGGTCACGGAAAGTAGTGGGCAGGCGAGAGTTCTCGCCCACAATGAAGCTCGCCGAGAAAACACGGCACGCGCGCCGGTCGGGCCCCCCGGTGACAGCATTGACCGCACCGCCCACGTGACAACTACGACACTTGTGATTGGCTCGCTCGGTTTTTCGGAGACGCGGCGCCGTAAAAAAATGGGTTCGAGACCCATCCTCGCGCGGCAGAGAATTCTTGCCGCGGATGCGCCTTACGCGGCGCACGTTTTTAAAGCCGCGCGCGCTTATTTTCACAAGTGAGGCCGAACGTTCACCGCAGCTTTGTCGTGCCGTACGGAGGCTGCGCATTCGACGATGCGGGTGCAAGTCGTGACGTCACCGCAGGGGTATAAAAGCAGCTCCGCTCCGTCGCCGCGCCGACAGAACAGCCGGATCTCCGACGAAGAAAGGGATGGAGCGACAGAAGAGCGTCACTCCCGAAGAGGAAGCGCGGCGCGAAAGCCGCTGCGCCACTACTCGAGAACGGATGCGACGACTTCGGTCCAATCCCGAATATCGCGTCGGTGAAGCGGCGGCGAAACGTCAGCGAGTTGCAGAAGATGCGGAGTTATGAGCTCGCGTTACCGAGCAGAAGCGTGCGTGCAACCAGACGCGACGACAAAACGATCCGGGCCTGCGAGTCATGGAGAACTGCCAGCGGCAAGTTCGGAAATCCACATTGCACAACACATTGTACATACTTTAATGACCGATTGTTCATTTCTCTTTGGGGTGCTAACGACGACCCCACGACGAAAAATTGACCGAGTCTCGAAACATAACCACGCAGAAAACTTGGCCGAGACTCCAAGCATAACCACGCATAAACTTAGCGGCACTAAAATAACCTAGGTGGGAACACCAGCTTCACTGTTTGCCCAGTTTTCGCGTCACTAGTGCGAAGCTGCCCCAGATTTTTCGCATTGAAACGAAAGCTGCGCTGTACGTTCGCTTCGCTTAAGCAAACGTCGAGAAAACGTTCATGCACAGCGCATATATTCTGCTGTGATAGCAATTATATGGACACTCCAGGCAAATTGTCACCATAGGCGTTGGCGTCACCGTGATTTTCCGTATAAAGTTCAAGTACGATAACACTGCGGCCTCGCGCCGTATGATGTAGGTGCGAGCGAAAGCTTTTCCAGGCGAAATATCATTCTAAGTATGGTGGCTTGATGCGGCGGTGTCTTCTCGCGCTCGCAAGGGAAGGAGGCGGGTGGGTGCGCGCCGTCTTCTCATGCGCGGAAGGGAGAAGCGCGGTGATGTGCGTTCTCTGGAAGGGGCGGGGCAACGAGGCGGGTTAGTGCGCATCTCCTCCGGCTGCGGCGGCTGAGCGTGGTCCCGCATGTCCTCTCTTGGAGGCAGTGTGAGCGGAGTTCGAAGGCTAGCCAACCTGAGATAGCTGATGGCTTCTTGTGCGCTGTGTTCTCGAGCGCCTATTTCGCGTTGAAGCGAGGGGTAGCACCAAGGGGAATTCGCTCGCCCCTGCTGCGCCCTTCATCACGCCATCGTTCTGATAGCGAATGTCCACGGTCATCGAGTCAGATGTGTTCGTGTTTGCCTACTTACGCGTGACAACGTCCTTGTTAATTTAGTTAGTAAGCAGATGTTTGCGGCAGTTTATGCAGTTTACAAAACGACTAACCTTTCTTCGTACAGCTACCTAATAATTTGATATCGCAATCAATGCTTCGCCTGTCGGGGAAACTGTGACGTTTTATTTCATATCTTCCGGCTATGAAAACGTGCAAAAGTTGTTAGAGCTTACAATCTGAAAATGATGCAATTTCACTGGCACCGCTCTTTACGGGCAGCGCAGTGGCTCCTGTGCGATGCCAATAGAAGCCCTAAATGGCGAGCTGAAGCTTTTAAGGTTGCCAGAAATTTATGCCGCATATGGGTCGCATCTGCGCGTAATCCCGCGTACCCGCGCATAGGTAAATTTAATAAAATTAAAATTTGGGGTTTTTACGTGCCAAACGCACTTTCTGGTTATGAGGCACGCCGTAGTGGGGGACTCCAGAAATTTCGACCACCTGGGGTTCCTTAACGTGCACCTAAATCTAAACACACGGGTGTTTTCGCATTTCGCCCCCATCGAAATGCGCATAGTTAAATGCCCTCCGGAGAATTTTAGCGCAACGCTAAACCTAGCTGTCGCTGCCAGTGCTTCACAGTTCGGGCGGAACTGGCAATTTTCTTAGTACCTGAAGTCTACTTTTGATGATTCGGGTAGGCGACCCTTCGGTGACCTATATTCCCGGGATCTCATCAATTTAAACAAGAACGACAACAACGAGGACGACGCATGGACGCACTTTAAACAGAAAGTATAGAAAGAAAAGACGGCTCGAAGGCAGGGTAGTACAATTTATGAGCCATCCAAAACCACGTGCTTTGGATTTCCCAGTACTTTAAGTCGTAGAAGCCCAACGCCGAAAGGTCGTTGACCAGAAAATTTTTTTTCTGTTTTCCCTGACGTCGTCTGGAAAACGACGATGTCTAGAATAACAAGCTCGTGGGCAGATGCCCGAGGGGCACGACACACCGCCAGATTCAACCCGTTGTCAAGGCCGCAGACCTGCGATGAGGAGGCTGCATTTCACCGGCTTGCTCCGCTTCCTTTGAGGCCTTGTTTTACGAGTTAGATCCGTACGAAGCTCACCGCAAGCCACAGAATGCAAAAATAGCGGCACAAAGGCGCCGCGACGTCCCATATTGCGCGTAGATGCTAGGGGCAGGAGTGAGAGCATTTTTCTCTCGTTTTTTATGCTACTTTATAAAGCGTCGTCAATGTTTTATCTTGTCTCGGAGACTTCTATCGTGGAGCGACGTAGACTGGCATCTTTAGGATGGACTTTACGACCGCGACGTCGAGATGGACCTTGCCTTACTAGTTAGGCAAGGTTACATGGGCAAGACAAAGCGGCGTTGTTTGCCGGGGAACATGCGCAGAAAATAGGCAGGGAAGCTTCTTTGACTATACGAACAATGACACGCGTCATTTTTGTAAGTTGCAAAACCCTCGCTCGTTGGACTTGTTTGCAGGCATTACTTACGACGATTTTTGCAACGAATGCTGATACACGTACAATATTCAGATCGGCAACATTTTTATTGCTTTTCGTTGATCAAAGCAAGAAGGAATACGAGGAGTTCTGCAGGACTCTTGTAGAGCTACATCTAAATGGCGAACAGCCGCTACTGTTGCCCAACTTTTGTTTCACTTAGTCTTTGTCTTTGACTATCTTCGTATTTTTTTTCTCTTTCCGTTTTATTCTTGACGAACACCACACAGTGGTCTAGTGTCCTTAATCGGGAATACAAAAAGGAACGCAAGGTAGAATTTTTATTGAAGGCCATGGAGGCCATGGGCGAAGGTGATTGAGGTACATGGTGAAAGCAGACAGTGCCGAGGGCGGTAAAACAGCTGTTCTTTGTAAAAATCGCACCGCTGATGATTAATAAATGGCATTGAGCTTAAAAGAACTTTATAGGCCTCTTGCGCTGCTGTCTTAGGACTATCGTGTCGTTAAGAGTTTTTGGTTGCGTAGTACAATGACGTCTCTACAACGGTTGTGCGGTGCCTTCGAAGCAATGGCTCTTGGCATACCCAAATTCCGTGCGTCGCACAGCCTGTGTCATAACGCTTATGCAGCCACTAGAGTCTTATTGGTTTGTATCGCGAAGTCACAAACACACAGACTAGAAGAAGACAGGACGAGCGCTAGCCTGTGTGTGTGTCGCATCGCGCTACAAGCTCAGAATATGTTACCGTACCAACTCGTCCAACTCGTTTTGATTTTTTTGGCTTCTGATTGGTATGGAAAGTTATCAGGCTGTCAGATAACTATGAACACGAAGAAACTGCAGTGATCGTCACAAACAAACACTATTCAAGAATGCGCACTCGTTCTAAACTACGTTCTGGAGAAAAGCCGTAGTGTCACCATGTCGAAGGTAATATAACGGTAACTAAGAGACGTGTTTTAGAATGTATTACAACTAAATGTAACGTTTTGTTCTGTCGGATCGATAGCGTACGTGTGTGGTGTTTCTTTTGTTTTTTGAAATAGTAATCACAATTTGAATGCATTGACATTAGGAGTGTGAAAGTGGAAAAAGGTATGTTTGCTTGAAGTGTGGTAAGCCTGTCATGGGCTGCTGATAAACACACACACACACACACACACACACACACACACACACACACACACACACACACACACACACACACACACACACACACACACACACACACACACACACACACACACACACACACACACACACACACACACACACACACACACACACACACGTGAAGTCTTTCGAAGCCACGAAACTGTGACGGCGCACTTGGGACTAATTTTGCGGACTCATGTTGTTCTGTAGATAGGCGCACCCGGAACGTTTGTTCCTTTTGTTCCCTTTAGCAACAGAAACAAACCTTGGGCAGGCTATGTCCATCTAATGCGTTTCGGCGGATCTGTACAGCCAACATATGCTGTTGTCGATTACGTAAATCATTCTTGCTTGACGTATCTGTGCGTAGGTAAGAACGGGAGATCTCAACGATACCACGCCAGTGATCTGCTTTTATAGAAGACAGCCGTGCCCTTCACGAATGATCAGAAGGCTAAAATGATCCTGGCTCTGGAGGTGGCGCACTGCGACAATAGGAAGGGAGTCAAGCAATTCCAGATGGGGCATTATGGACGGAGCCCTAGTCCGCCAACAATACTTAGAACGTAGGAAGTCCTTTGCGAGACGGGTCGCTTCACAAGAAAGCGAGACAGGACTGCGACGGTAGTTCAAGAAGCGGAAACGGATGTTTCGGTATTCTTTGGTGCTAACCCTCCCGGTAGTGTGCACGGCACCAGTGCGGAGGCGGGAACCATCGTGGAGGATTTACAAGAAAGTCACATGCACCCGTACCGTGTACATCTTCATCAAAAGCTTGAAGACCGAGATGTTGAAAACAGACTTCACTTTGCCAATCAGATTTTCATGAAATGTGAAGAACCTGACTTTCTCACTCGCGTGCTTTGCGGTTGAGGCTAACTTCTCCAAAAACGCATAAGTTAATTTTCACAACGCGCACTACTGGAGAGAGAGACAGAGCCCTTTATCGAAAGGTAGAGATTTTATCCGGCGTATAGACATCACTGACATGCTACTCTGCGTGGGGAAGTGAAGTGGGGAGAGAAAGACACAAGGAGAGAGGCGCAAGAAAAAGAATAAGTAAAAAAGTTGGGCACTGAGTTTTCTGACTCATGGGCAACGACGTGCAATGGTAGAGTCCTTCAGTGTATGCACTGTCCTACAATGAGGTGACAGAACTCACCGCACGTACGCACTACTGGAGTGATAGTAATCCCCACTGGCTGGCACAAACACGACGCCAATACCAGTGGTCGTTTAATATGTGGTGTGGTATTTTGGATGGCAACATCGTAGGACCCACTTTTTTTGACAACACACTAACGACATAACGCTACGTCAATGACATCCTCGAGGGCCCCGTGAACGACCTCTGTTGCAACGTTCCACTTGCGCACCTTCGGAACAGCCAGCTTTAACACGATGGTGCTCCTGCGCATAGTAGTAGTCAGTCTCGAGCGTGAATCGACAAGCTTTTTACTGGACATTGGATTGGCCGGCACGGACCTGTACCTTGGCCTGCAAGGTCGCCGGACATGACACCGCTGTTCTTCTTGTGGGACTAAACGTGAAAGGTCGCGCTTATAGCAGCGAAACTACCACACCGGACACCCTTCAGGCAAAAATAAGTAGTGTCTGCCGCGAGATTCCAGCATCGTTGGTCAAAGCTTCAACAAGTGCTGAAAAGAAGGAATTACTGTATTGCTTCAGACGGTGACCTGTTTGAGCACGTGCTATAAGTGGCAGTAGAAGATAACCGCTCAAAACTGGTGTAAAAATGTGACTCTTTTAACGCACCTTCAGGATGTCACCATATCCTTAAATAAAAGAAGAAACCTTCTGACAAGGATAGAAATAGGCAAAAACTGCTTTGTCTTGCCTCTCTTTTGGAGTTCAAGAGACGGAGAGGGTAAATGGCTAAACCAGTTGCACCTTTGGATGTTTTTATACGGGAGGTTGAGACGCCTTACGTGCTTTTGTCTTATTTTTTATTGAAATAAACTCCCGAGTAGCTCCTTTCTGTTCTTCCGAGAGCTGCCTTTTTTTCTTTTTCATGCTCTTTTGCGCACAGTTTTTTTTAAGCTAAGGTTACTGAAGGTGTTTTTTAAACATTGGTTGAATTTCTTTTATAGCTTTGTTTCATGATACGCGTAGGTTAAAGCTATCCCGAGTGTCTCATGATCGAGCACAGCATTCTTGCGTCCGCAGATGCTGAGGTTTATCGCACCACGCTAGTTAGGTCGCGAAACCTCTGGGGCCATCCTACATGACGAAGCCTTGTACGATGCGGCGATAAACGAATGCGGCCGTATATATTTCAAAGGTTGCTTGGAGGCGTTTGAGTAGTGGTGCGCGTATTTTTCGCAAATTTTCCGCGTGCTTCGCAGGCTTTATTTTCTTGGAAGAACAACAAAGCACACTTCAGCGCGAAATAAATGGTGGATTCGGAGGTGCCCTACAACTTTGTACTTGACATGCTTGCGATTCAAGCAAATATTAAGAAGTTCCCTAATTAAAAGCAAATTATTAGTTAATACTTCGTGATAAAAACATACTGGCTGTAAGTACACATGGCTGCCGCTACTGTGCAATTGGTACGATTTCTCTAGAGTTCTTGGGTTTTTAAAAATCTTGGTCCAAGTTAACTGGGGCACTCAGTATAGCTCACACAGCAGTTTCTGCATGAATTATTTTTGCAAGAAAGTGTACAGTTTTTATGAGTCTGAAGCACTCGCAGCCTTACTAGCAAGTATACTTTTACGAAAAAGAAAGCCTCCAAATACCTGCAATTTTGGTAGATTTGACAAATGCCTTATTTGGTTAGTAAATAAAATTGTGCTAGTTGCTGTAACTACAGTAAATTTATTTAACGTCGTCCTGTAAACTAACCGCTTGTCGCAAGAAATATGCATGTTGGAGACAACATCCATACGAAAAAACTTTCTGTGCGATCTTTTAGATGAGTTTCTTCTCTCCTCACGCACTGAATCCAAACATGACGTAATTTTTAATCCCTTAGCATCGGAGAACGTGCCTCATGCATATATATTAAGTGCGTAGATGAAATGAATGCAATTAGCATTATTTGCTTACAGGCGTTTTCCATCAATCCATCCGTCCGTCCGTCCGTCCGTCCATTCATTCATTCATTCATTCATTCATTCATTCATTCATTCATTCATTCATTCATTCATTCATTCGTTCATTCAATCTTACGTCAATCCAGTGACCCTTGCTGTTTACCAGCTTTGGCCACTAGGTATTTGCTCGGCGTCTAGATGCCACTGTAGTCGTTGCATCGTGGTCATTCCAGATTCGTCATTTGTTGCTCTTCATGCAATTATCGTCGCGTCTTTTACACCAACCCAGCAGACTGGGCCACTGGGCCAAGTTTTCTAATAGGCTGGGCCACTAGGAATGTGATCGCAGTTGCGATGCTGTCGTGGTCGTTGCCTCGTCGTCATCCCCCTTTCGTCATGCCGTCGCTGTCACGCCCTCGCCGTCACGCAGTGTCCTGCATTCATTGTCATCCGACTCTCATCATACCTTCGTCGTCACGTCATCGTCGTCATGCAGTGTCACACCGTTGTCGTGACACCGTCGTGGTAATTCTATCCTCCCATTCTAGCTTCGTCATCTGACCCTCGTCATGCCATCGTCGTCGCGCCTTTTATGCCGACCCAGTGGGCCATGTTGTTCTATAGCTTGTACCACTAGGGACGGGCTAATGGTTCTGAGGTCTTCGTGGTCGTTGTATCGTCGTCATTTAAGATTCGTCATCTGACTCTCTCTCGAGGCATGATTGGACCCTAAATCTCTTGCGCTACGAAGGTGCATTTAGTTTTAACGCTGTCCTCAGCGAGATACTCAAATTAGTTTTGCTTGGGCCCGATTGTGCAGTGCCGGTGAATTTGGTGCGTCCGGCGTGTCTTATTTCATTTCTCGTCACATTCATCTGGAGAAACATGCTAAACGGATTGCTAGGCAAACTCCCCAGTTTACATTTAAATAACTCCTCTCTCTATAGTTTAGTCAGCGGAATCGCATACCTTTTAAAACAAGCAATATAAATTAGATAAGTTGTGACACATGATACCGTACAGCGTAATAAAAGTTAATTACATGCGCAGCCATCAATTCACTGTATAGAAATGATCAACCAAACAAGGTAAACTGTACGCTAGAAATTTAGAGAAGTTAGAAACAAAACCAACGGCCCTGTTATTCTAGCAGCCCCACTAGCAAAAAGTTGCTTAAATCTTTTGAGCAGATTCAGACATTTAATATTTTTGTAACCGGAGACGTTATCCCGCGATAAGAGTGCAATGTGCACTATAACAAGGCCGAGAATTATCGAAAGCTACATTTTGTTCCTGTCTTGCCAAATTCTTAGTGCATGTGTGAGAAATAAAAAAAAGAATTCATGTCTAAATATATTAGCTCGGACTCCTGCATTCAAGCCCTGTCGGCGTAAGTTGTTCATCAAACAAGAACTCTGTTAAGTCGTGATGGTTTCCAGCTGAAAAGAATGAGTAAAGAAATAACAGCTTGTCACGTGGCATATGGCAGCGCTATCTCTCGTATGCCCGCGCGTCATATGTAGCATTTTTAGCTTCGGCTAGCAGTTATTATGATCCCAGTATAACTGGCTCGCTGTGGGGCATTTATAGAGATTCCATTAGGCTAAGTCAGTTAGAATAGTAAAGTTAATGGGTTTTGTCAACGACCATACACGACTTCTGGGTTTATGGATCGCAAATGTTCTAATGCGAGCGATTTAGATTCAAGGAAAAGGCGCAGCAGAATATTCAGAACTATTAAGAAGGCTGTTAAGCCATCGATAAAACTTCATGTGTTATGCATAGAAGGGGGGAGGGGACAGCTAATGGGAGAATATCCATGTCATCGCTGTGGTTGCGCAGGTCGACGGTGTATCCAAGCGAACGCGGAGAACGTTCTCGGGGGAACATGTTATCGGAACGCCACGTGTAGTAAATTGAGCCGTGTACGCGGAATCCTCGGTCAATTTTTAGTAGAAGACATTATAGCGCAGACATTTTAACGCGATGACTATAGGCAAGCGCGTTCTTAGGCTGCCACGTGCCAGCAAATGGAGCCGTAAGCAGAATCTGTGATCATAAATTCATCGCAATGAATAACCCCTGGAGAGAGAGAGAGAGAGAGAGAGAAAAGGTAGGGGAGGTTAACCAGAGGGGAGTTTCCGGTTTGCTACCCAGCACTGGGGAGGGGATGTAGGGGTTGGAAAGAGGGCAAAGAGAGAATAACCGTTGATTTTTCGCTACGTCTATACGGCTCTGAAGATGTGATCAAAGAGAGCACACGCGATTGGGTGTCGAGTTTTCTTTTTTACCTTGAAGTGAAGACAAAATTTTATGGAAAAATGTAAAGATGGAAACTTCAGTTTTGGTAGAAACGTGCACAGTGAAGTGCAGCAGAATTACACATGGCTGTCATGTTTGCCGTGACCCGCCCACAAGCGACTTGCGCTTATGCGGGCACGATAGGTGTAATAAGTTGTGAGCTGCTGAAATAAAGATGTATGTATGTATGTATGTATGTATGTATGTATGTATGTATGTATGTATGTATGTATGTATGTATGTATGTATGTATGTATGTATGTATGTATGTATGTATGTATGTATGTATGTATGTATGTATGTATGTATGTATGTATGTATGTATGTATGTATGTATGTATGTATGTATGTATGTATGTATGTATGTATGTATGTATGTATGTATGTATGTATGTGCGCGTGTGTGTATGTGTGTGTGTGCGCGCGCGCGCGAGTGTGTGTGTGTGTGTGTGCAGAAGAAAATAAATACTTGGAAATACACTCTTTCTGCTGGGCCTATAATAAGATGCGCCTACCATGGAAAAGCAGCAGGAAAATGTCCTCCCTGATATAGTGGATGGCATGCACAGTCGCAAATTATGCGCGGCTCAGTAACCTTTTTTTTTAAATAAAGAAATTAAGCATAGCCAAGCAGCGCAGGCTGCGTCTCTATATATGCGGAATTACCACACTTCAGTCCATTTGCAAGCATACTAGTATGTCCATACAGCTTATGATCGATTGGAGTGAGCGTAAACTTCATTGAGGAATTGATAATCCACGAAGTAAAAAAAGATTCAAAGGTCGTATTTGAAATAAAATTAACATGCTGCCCATTTCGGAGCGGGGAGACTGATTTGAGGCTCCGTCGGTACTTTTCGAGACAATTAAGCCTTTTTTTTATATTTCTATCCCCCACAGAATCC